>NC_090266.1:1087484199-1087801074 GCF_040414725.1 Anabrus simplex | reverse complement strand
GACAGTTTAATACATGGCTACGCCTACAGATGGAGTATAACTTCGATTTAACATACCCTGAGTAGCTAAGGTCTCAGGATATGCTGTACGACCATTGGAACCCCATCTACCAAATTAACGTTCACATACCAGACGTTACAAAACATGTTCCCCTAATTTTTTTGACTGTGTACTTAGCCTCTGACTTAAACATATCCAAAATGCACGAGGCTTATTGTGATTCGATTGTTGAAAACCATCGTGAATATCTTCCAGTTTATGAGTCATTTCACCGTCAAACCTTTAACACAGAATTTAATCTTGGATTTACTCATCTTATATATGACACCTGCAACTATGACAAAACGAAGCGACAACTAGAGACAATCAGACAAGACATCGATTCCGAACAAATAACAGAATTAAGACAAGAAATGAGTTTGCAAGAACGCAGAACTAAAATGTCACAAACACTGTTTAAACAAATGGCTGATAACAAGGATCCAATATTTGCTGCTGTTGCCATAGACATTCAAGAGGCGCTTCCCACACTCAAAGTAAATTCTGGAATCCACTTTTACAAGAGGAAATTATGGGTTTATAACTTTGGTATCCACAATATAAAGGAAAGAACAGCTTCAACGTATCTTTGGAAAGTATGTACTGGAAAACAAGGCTCTGCTGAAATTGCAAGTTGCCTCATGCACTATATTGAAGATAAAATACCACCAGAAGTGAAGACATTATGTATTTTCAGCGATAATTGCAGTGGGCAGAATAAAAACTTGAACATGGTTTTAATCTGTCTCAGATACATCCATTTAGACAGTTTCTCAAATATTGAACGCGTCTTCATGATTCCCGGCCGCTCTTATGTTCCCTGTGATCGTGATTTTGGGAATATAGAATTGTATCTTAGGAGAAGAGAAGTGTTTACTGGGATTCATTATGGCCAACAAATAAGAAGAATTTGCAGAAGGAAGAACCCTTTTGATGTCATTATGGTAACGAGAGACCAGTTTAAAGATGTAGGAATTTTGCAACAGCATATAACGAAGCGGCAAATTCCGGGAGCCAAGTTTTCAGAGGGAAGAGTTTTTATTTTCTCCAGCAACTACAAAATGGGATTTGGCATTAAACCTACAGCGAAGAACCTTATCAAGTGCATCTGCAAAAAGGACGTGTGAATGGCTACGATCATCATTTCAATCTTTGCACAGTCAGTCTACCGAATAAGTACACTAAACCTGTAGTTATTTCACCAGGAAACTTGCAGGTCTTCGCTAACCTCTTCCGTACATTCCCACGCATCACCATGCATACTTAACAAGTATAGGCTATTTACTGATCAAGAAAATATGTATCAAACACCAGAGGGAGAAGAAGAGGCAGCAGTGGATGACGACACTTTACATTACTGATATATGCATGGTTCCTCACAGCACAACCCACCCTGGACCAGCGCTTAGGCATCTTCGGTTCACTACACTTTATATATTTTATAGTTACGTATTTATTTACACCAATTAGTTTATTCATTATTTTTATGGTATGTTATTTATTATTTGTATTAATGATTACTATTAGAACAATTCTTGCAAAATGTTAACGTTACAGGAAAACAGTTTCGGCTATCACATGCATTAATGCATGCCTTATTCAAATAACATTGTCGATTAAATTAGCGTTCATAAACCTTGAATATCTGCCAAATAGCATTTTACAATCGTACTTTACATTATTAATACGTTATATTCACATGTGAACACTTCTTAATGTATTTATAGATTCTTTTAATAAAGCGCAAGTAAACCTTTAATCGCGTTGTTCACTAAAAGTAGCTTTTGGCGCATTTGCCCCCTAGTAAAACGTTAATTGCATACGCCTTTGCTATTCTATGGGCCTCATATAAGTTTCCAGTGTTATGTTCTGTCGTCTGTAAATAGCTCACAATTTCCCAAATACTGTACACATATCTACAGACACTAGCTGTTACCAGCGGCTTCGCTCGCGTGGATTTCGTCATTTGATAAAAGTAATCGTTCCTCGGTACTGCACTAAGACTTCATCTCAAAATCCAAAAATTACTTCAAAAATTGTTTTTCATTTTGCCCTAGAATCTCTTTGTAAATCACGTTTGTGGCATTGCCTTTTGGGGCTAAGATAACCATGCGACATACTGTAGAAATTTGTATGTGAGAAACAGCCCTCTCTCAAATCGAAAACAAAAAAATACGTGTTTCTTTATTTTTAAAGGAGATTCCAAATACCTATTTCCACGTCTGTAACATCTTCAGTTTTTGAGATATAAGTATCCCCATAAAAGGAATTCAACCCCGTTATGTCCTTCACCCCCCTCCCTCCCACCTAAGTAGATTTTCCGAAAACAAAAAAGCACATGTTCTTTATTTTTAAAGGAGATTTCAAATATCAATTTTCACGTCTGTAACATCTTGAGATATAAGTATCCTCATAAAAAGAATTCAACTCCTTTTTCAATTCTTTTCACCCCCGTTAAGTGGGTTTTCCGAAAACAAAAAAGATACATATTCCTGTATTTTTAAAGGAATTTCCAAATACCAATTTTCACGTCTGTAACATGTTAAGTTTTTGACATGTACTGTAGGTATACCGTTACTCATTTTAAAATTTCACCCGCTTTTTCAATTCCGTTCACCCCCTTAAGTGGATTTTCCGAAAAAAAATACGTGTTTCTAATTTTGTAATGAGATTCAAAATACCAATTTTCATGTCTGTAACATTTTCAGTTTTAGAGATATATGTATCCTCATAAAAGGAATTCAACTCTTTCTTCACTTCTTTTCAACCCCCACCCTTAAGTTGATTTTCCGAAAACAAACAATACGTGCTTCTTTATTTCTAAAGGAGATTCCAAATACCAATGTAAACGTTTGTAACATCTTCAGATTTTGAGATATAAGTATCCTCATAAAAGTAGTTCAACACCTTCTGCACTTCTTTTTAACCCCACCCGCTTACGTGGAATTTCTGAAAACAAACAAATACGTGTTCCTGTATTTTTAAAGGAGGCTCCAAATACCAATTTTTCATATATGTAATATTCAACCCCTCTTTCAGTCCTTTCACTCCCTCTCCCTCCGCCGTTAAGTGGATTTTCCGAAAAAATAGACGTGCTTTCCATTTTTGAAGGAGATTACAAATACCAATTTTTACATCTGTAACATGTTAAGTTTTTGAGATTTACTCATTTTAAAAATTCACCCCTTTTTCACTCCCCCTTAAGTGGATTTTCCGAAAACAAAAATTACGTGTTTCTTTATTTTAAAGGAGATTCCATGTATCAATGTTCACGTCTATAATATCTTCAGGTTTTGAGATATAAGCATCCTCTTGAAAATTATTCAACCCAAATTTCACTTATTTTTACCCCCCATAAGTGAACTTTTCGAAAACAAAGGAATACGTGTTTAATTATTTTAAAGGATGCTCCAAATACCAATGTTCACGACTTTGAACTGTTAAGTTTTTGAGATATAGATAAACTCACTTTAAAAATTCACCCCCCCCCTTTTCAGCCCCTTAGCGACGGAATATACAAAAATCCTCTCTTAGCGAGCACCTACACTGAATATAAATGTACCCCCGAAATTTAATTTCTTTATGTTCAGTAGTTTTAGCACGGCGATGATGAATCAGTCAGTCAGGAAATGTTATTTTATACATAACATGCATACTTTTAATACAGAATACACGTAACAATAAGAATAATGTGGGGGTGTTATATGTGTACTAACACAAAAGTACCGTAATTCACAAGACGACAAAAATTTGCAAGAGAATCGATTACAGTATATTGAAGGGTGTAACTCATCTTTTCGGCCATTTTCGTTTCTTTTTCATTTATTATTTTTTCACAAAGGGCTATCGATTGGTTTTAAATCGGCGTTTGTTATGCCCTGGTTCAGTCTGCAGTGAACATCGAAACTTTAGTTTGTTCCCGAATTGGCGGATTTCACTGAGATTTGTATACATAGGTATTTAAAATAAGGCTCAACTACTATATTATCGATTCCCAAATTGTCTACAGACAATTAAGTAACGGATTGTTGATTGTTTTCCCTGCAAACTGAAGCTTGTGCATGATGATTATGATTATTATGATTATCGTTATCATTATTTTGGTTGTTATTATAAAAATTGTGTCAAATAAAAAGCTTAATTAATTTCAGTTATTTTATGTCTTAATTTTTGAAGTCACAGGGTGTATTTTTAAAGGGCGTAAGCCACGAAACTGTGAAATAAATATATTATAATCTTCCAATGAATGTCAGGTTGAAGCCGGTGAAGACATTGGAAGCTTATGATGAAAAATAAAATCAAGGAAATCGTATGTTTGACTACTATACGTCCAAGTGTGTCAGAAGTCTAAATAACTCCCTCAACTGCATGAATAACAGGCAACATATTGGCGGTATCGGTAAAATTTGATAAGCTCCGAACCCCGTGGTATCTCATCAAATTACGGTGGATAATAAATGTCACAGCACGAGATACAGAATTAAGCAGATACTGCAGTTTCTTCAGCAAAAGTTTGTTAAATATGAATAAACAGCGAGAATGTCAATGATAGAATGCATTGGAGGCCATGGAACGTACTGAATTTGGGCTAAGTTCGATCTATATATGACGGCCATACCCTGCCTATCTAGTCCGATGCGATTCGATAATCGAGACGGGTGACGAAAATTGTCGATTAGCAACCAAAACATTATACGGCAGATTGTTAAGCGACTTCCTTTGCCAACGTAAATGATTACATAAGAGCTCTCCATTTCAAGAAGTCAGAAGTTTTGATTGTCAAAACCATATGGGAAGCCAGGAAATATGGAGAAGTGTTTCAAATGCAAACCGTCTGCTATTGTCTGGTCTTAGATTTTGTTTCAAATAATAGAGGTTGACTGTTTCTGTAAAAAGACTTAGAGAGGATTGGAAGTATCGTATTAGAAAGATTAATCAGACAGAAAGCAATATTGTTAGCTAAAATAAGAAATAACTTTTATGAAAAATTAGATGCTTATCCGACTTTCCTCATAAAATTCAGGCAAGTGTTGCGTACGAATATTACGGATGATATAAATGTATGTGATTCTATGTTAATAGATTTTGTACAGGTTTCTGGTAACATGAAGATAGAGAACGTTGGTTACAATTGTGAGATGATTATGGATTCCAGCATGCATAACTAAAAAAAATACAAGGTCTCACTGGACCTTGACGAGAGCTGAGATGGATACCAATGGCTAAGGAAACCAATATTGGAGGATGAGACGTATCTTCATCATGAAGCTGCAGAACACGATGAGTACCCAAATAAATGTCTTTTATCCCGCTATGTAGCTGCTTCTAAGTAAAGTAGTATATATATATATATATATATTTTGTGTGTGTCAAAATTGTGACATGTTAAAGTGCAACTTGAAGGCAACCGTCTTATTTTCTTGATCATTACCTTACGGTAGATAAAGGTGTCGTGAATCACGTCGTGAATGATCCTGAAATATGGTACTCGTCGCCGTAAGACCTATCTGTGTCGGTGCGACGTAAAACAACTAGCAAAAAAGAAAAAAATATGGTACGTCGTACGTTACGTCGTTTGAAATTTTAGAAATCGCTAGCAAAGTTACACGGATAGGTTTAGACATGGATAATACCTGTGCTAGGGTAGTGTCATTATAATGATATTCAAGTTAACTTACGGTTCGAATATATGCTAGAACGAGTTGAAATCTATTATGTGCATAAGTTAGAGTCATCAGCGATCATATTTTATGTGTAACATAGTGTTCGGGAATGTGATTGTGATGTTGTTGTGGTGATATATTAAATATGGTGATGATAAACAGTCTTCGTAATGTAAAGTGCCTGAGGATACTTTCCTAATGAAATAAGAATTTGTTAAGCATGACGCATGTGTGATATAATGGAAGGTTGTTGTAATAGGATCGTCGAAAATATGTAAATGGTTAATGTTACATGGATCATTATGAAGGTGTCATTGGGATTACACGTTCCATAGAACGGTGCGGTATAGAAGTCCTGATGAGAGTTATTGCAGTAAGGATTGATGTAGTCATGCGATGAATTTGAATTTTGATATGATGAATAGTAATAACTTAGGCATGAGGCGATATTTACGACGATATGTCAATGCGTTTCGAGAACACTGTTAGTATGATCGTCTAAAATGGATTAATCAAATACAATGTAAACAGCTTGCACATAATACTGGGGTGATATACGATCTTCACGGATTAATAATGCTGAGTGGTTGTGAACCATGTCATAAAAGTGAAGTGTATGGTTTTCATTTATACGGTGAGTAGATTTATTCCTTTTGCTAGATGATTTCTTCCTGTAGATCATTTGTTTGACGCTTAGAACTGGCGTAGTTTTTTTTAGGTTGATTTCACGGAGGACACCAGAGCTGCAGTCACCGTAGTTTTGAAATGATTGTAGTTGGTGACGATTTTCGAATGTCCATTTGTCTAGGTGAAGATGCCGATGGAGTTCAGAAGAGACCTGTTCCATTTCTTATTTATTCAATGTTATTATTTGAAGGATTATGGTGTTGTATTATGCCATTTAATCATTTGCTTAACCTGGATGATAGCGATGAGCATAGGACCGGTGCGTTCAAGTTGTAGGTAGATTTTTGACATATTGATCGATGATTTAAATGGAATAACGGGATGCTGAGACATTCATTTGAGTTAATGAGTGACTGTGCCAAGTTAATAAGAATTATTGACTTTAAACCATCAGTTTGAGGATGAATGTTATGAACGATGGACTCATTTTTTTTAAATTTAAGCCTTCAGCATTGTAATATTGATTTTCTTTGATATTTTCCAGTTAACTTAAAGTTATTATTGATGTCATGGAAAAATGATGACAAGAGTCAAAAGTTAAGATTGTTCCCCTTTTAGTTAATGTAATGTTTAATCAACTCCAACATCCATTTGTGTTGCTTTTCTCATGTTAATTAACGTTGTAGTTGTCATTTTAAATATTTCTTTTAATCATTAAACGGAAAATCCTTCCATAAAAAAGTCACATTTTCGGTGTTCTCATTTCATAGTATGAGGAATGTCATAATAATGGCCTAGATTTAGATAGTAATTAGTAGTAGTCTCTCTGCGTCAGTCGAATCGACTTAGGGCCAGCCATACGATTCTGTGACCCAACTCAAGAACTTTCACGTCCCTTGAGTGGAGGCTCATGTATCTCCACCTGACACTAGTCGAGGCGCAATCTGAACATCAAGAACCCTAAACCGAGATATTCGTGAAAGGTCACAATATTGTTATCTACTTCACCATTAAATTTTTGGGTACAATATCTGTTTATAGCTGGCAAATGAGATGGACACACTGAATCTTGATTCTTTTATATCCTTTGAGTTTTAAACATATTTTTGCATTTTCTTGAATATCTACTTAATATGACACACACCCTTAAAAATTATTCAAGTACGGCCTTCAGGAGATTTAAGGATGATTCGAACCACTGTCTGTTCTCCAACGATGTAAGGGTTCTTAGACCTAAAATACGGAAAAACGAAGGAGTGCTGTTAGGGGCACAACTATGAGCTTGCTTTCGGGAGATAGTGGGTTTGAACCCCACTGTCGGCAGCGTTTGAGATGGTTTTCCGTGGATGCCCATTTTCACACCAGGCGAATTAAGGCCACGACTGCTTCCTTCCAACCCCTAGCCCTTTCTTATCCTATCGTCGCTACAAAACCGATCTGTGTCGGTGCAACGTAAAGCAATATGTAAAGCAAAACAAAACAAAAAACAACGGAAAATCACTTATTAGTTAAACTTCAATACAAGGAATTTTGTTGGGCATAAATAGAAATTACTTATAAATAGTTGTAAGAAACAAGTGGATTTGAGGTCCAGGGCATTAAAATTGAGCGATTGGAGTAATAAAATGTGATTGACTACAAGAAGTAGCGAGATTGCATTTAAGTGCGATAGTAAATATGACAAGCTGGCCCGCGAGGTCTAGGGGTAACGTACATGACTCTCACCTGGAGGCTATGGGCTCGATTCATGGCCAGGTCAGGGATTTGTTTTTACTGGATCTGGGGGCTGATTTGAGGTCCACTCCGCCTATGTGATTACGAGAATTGAAGAGCTATCTGACGGTGAGATGGCGACTCCTTTCTAGAAAGCCAAGAATAACGTCCGAGATGATTCGTAGAGCCATTCGTCACCCTGAAATCTGCAGCCCATAATGTAGAGAAGAACAAAACTAGGCGAATAATTCTAGGGTTTGAAACGATGTCACAGAAGGAATTTGGAAATAAACTGAAAATTTTAAATCAAGCTGCAGAATACAAGCAAGCATTTATGTTCATAGTTAAAAGTGACTTCAAGTTAGATATTCAAGAGACGGGGAACTTAAATTTATACGTAATACGAACCTCTAAGTCCGCCTCTGTGGTGTAGTGGTTAGTGTGATTAGCTGCCACCCCCGGAGGCCCGGGTTCGATTTCCGGCTCTGCCACGAAATTTTTGAAAAGTGGTACGAGGGCTGGAACGGGGTCCACTCAGCCTCGGGAGGTCAACTGAGTAGAGGTGGGTTCGATTCCCACCTCAGCCATCCTGGAAGTGGTTTCCGTGGTTTCCCACTTCTTCTCCAGGCAAATGCCGGGATGGTACCTAACTTAAGGCCACGGCTGCTTCCTTCCCACTTCCTTGTCTATCCCTTCCATTCTTCCCATCCCCCACCAAGGCCCCTGTTCAGCATAGCAGGTGAGGCCGCCTGGGCGAGGTACAGGTCACCCTCCCCAGTTGTATCCTCCGACCCAGAGTCTGAAGCACCAGGACACTGCCCTTGCGGCGGTAGAGGTGGGATCCCTCGCTGAGTCCGAGGGAAAAACCGACCCTGGAGGGTAAACAGATTGCGAATGAACGAACGAACCTCTAAGAACTGAATTTTAATTTGAAAATTTAACATGCATTGAACGTGGAAATAAGATAAACCGCTTTAAACCATGATTCTTAGAAAGGAGTGTGTGTGGTAACATGACAGTGTACTCTACGAGTCAGATGAGCTCATGCACCACTCAGAATAGATAATGGAAGTTAAAATCCTGAGCTCAGATCCAATATTTTGGAAGATGCAATTGAAGGGGGCCAGTGGAAGAACTATCCATCCCACCTGGAACACATTTGGATATTTTTTTATTGAACAGTGCACAACTATTGAATAGGCTGGAAACTGTGCACTGCATGTCAAGCCTCGCAATAGCTCACTTGGCAGGGGTACTGTCCAGGAGATTAAACCACACGTGTTTTCCTTTTAAGTTTCTCTATGATACCAAAGTGGGCGTTACAAGGAGAAATGTATTCTCAATTCCTTCGAACCAACCGCAATCCACCAAGTACATTTGTAATAATGTTATTGGCTTAACGTCCCACTAACTACTTTTACGGTTTTCGGAGACGCCGAGGTGTCGGAATTTAATCCCACAGGAGTTCTTTTACGTGCTGATAAATCTATCGCCACGTGGTTGAAGTATTTGAGCACCTTAAATACTACCGGACTGAGCCAGGATCGAACCTGCCAAGTTGGGGTCCAAAGGTCAGCGCCTCAACCGTCTGAGCCACTAAGCCTGGCTGTACATTTATAGTGACATTATTGTGAAACTCTTGTTCTGGCCATCGCAATAATTACTGTGCGCTATTATTTTTTCTTTGCACCTTCTTCAATCAGAGACATAGCTTTCAATAAACAGCTGGCAATACATCAGTTGCTCTTGAAGCAACAGACCCAGGCCAAACACACATAATTGCAACATCATTGTTGCAAATACGGATGTCAAATTTGTAGGTCCACAGTTGTCGCTTATAAAATGCACATTCAGTGGATAAGTGTGGAGTTGCAACTCCATTGTGATTATCAAAGTATCGCTGACTGTTATTTTGTAGTCTGTTTCGTCTCTGCTTAGAGATTCGTATGCAGTTTCAGCTTTCCGAAGATGAAATTCGTACTCTGGTAATTTAATGCCCGTTTGTTGGGCTTCATCACACACCTTACAAGGGCCTGCAGATGGCTATGTACTGGTTATGTTTCGGAAGATATGCTCCCTCCATACTTGGCTCTTTACAATCATCTTTACATTTCGAAACATTAACTCTCTACATTTCTGATACAGAATAAACACACGTTATACCGGGGGGTTCACCAACCCCAAGCGATTTAGTTTTATGCATCCCGCCGCGTTTACTACAATTTTGAAATACATCGGTCCCTATCCCTAATTCGTGGTAATATAACGAGATGTGTGGTTACGGGCTAAAATCTAGCTGGAATCGTTAACGCCACCATTAATTAATTGTGAATACCCAGAACGAACCCGTAAAACGAGCACAGGTAGGAAGAATATGTACCCTACGAAAGGAGGTGCACACACAGACCAGGAACAGGGATTGTATAGCCTGGAAACTGCGCGCTGCATGTCAAGCCTCGTGATAGCTTACTTGGCAGGGGGCGCGGAGGGAGTTGTGATAGTGGGCGGTGCTCGAAGGTTCGAATTCCACGCAAGTACATAACAATGACATTTCAGGTCCAAAATTAGAAACAAGACTTAGAAAAATCCAAGATTTCAGAACTTTAACACTCTCGGGCTACAAGCCCCTAGTTTTACAATTTTTGGAGCCCCCAGCTCACATTTTACAGACGAGCATAAATTTGTTCACAGGGCACAAATCCCCTAAATTCATGGAGCACTTGCTCCCAATATACAATATCAGGCCTCTCAGAGGCACTTTACAGCACTAGAAAAAGAGCTAACGTGCTCTCAGTTCTCAAGCCTACTCAAGGCAACACCCAAAATATCTTACACCTTTTGGCCGTCCATGGCCCAACTTACAAATTGAAACAGGGGTATCTCGTACCCAACCTATAGAGCTTTCGTGTAAAAAGGAATACCAGTAAAATAAATGGCCCGCACACAAAAATGAAAGGAGGCGAATGCTTGCGCTCCTAGATATGAACACTTAAAACCTAAAGGGCATTAAGCCGGTGAAACAGGGGCTATTCCCAAACTACTGAGGTGACTCGTATAAGAATAAATTAAGACATTACGGAAAGGAAGAAAACCAGTTACAAAACGTAGTCACCTCAAACCAATATGAAGGGGAGCTCGAGAGGGTACATCACTCTCTATCCCCGATTTACAGTTAAAGATTTTATGAAGTTATTACATAAGCCGGCAGAAGTTACATTTTCAGAAAAGTAGGTTACATAGGTGATGATTCGGACCTTTCCCTCAGGTTAAACTGCGGAACAAGCAAGAAATAAAGATGTTATGTGGCCATTACCTTGTCGGTGTACTGCTGCCTGATGAAAGAGGCGCCGCCCGCCTCCTGCTTGACACACACACTAGGTTAGATGACGATCAATTGTCCAAGAGGCGTGAAAATCCGCAATTTATAAACCCTCGGGGAAAGTTCGAGACCTTTCACGAATAAACCAGCCACACCCTCTCAATTTATTGGTTGATTTAAAGGTTACACTCAAAATCTGAGAAGAAGAAGAAGACTGTGATTGGTAGAAAATTAATTGCAGAAATTAGGGATTGGCTAAATTCAAAACTGGCGGAAAGAAAAGATAAATATTGCCAACCCAAAAATAAATTAGCATCAATTAGTTAAAAAAAATATGGATACAAAACTTTAAATCAAAACTTCATTCACTTCGCACCAGGGTGCATGATCATAGTTTTTTTGCAGTGACATCTATGGAAGAATGTCCAAACTTCAAACAAAACAAGTAGAAATTCACACAATACAGGAAACTTCACAATAACAAAATTCCATCAGATTTTAGTGGTGACATCTTGTGAGTAAAGGTTTAAATAGGTATAGTTTCCAAGTTCACGGTTCCTTCAGTAGAGGAGTTCTTTTAGGCGCAAGATTTAAATGTGCGGCGTAGAGGTGTACCTCCCGGTACAATTATTATTATTATTATTATTATTATTATTATTATTATTATTATTATTATTATTATTATTATTATTATTATTACAGCCACCTGACTGGGATGTGGCGAGTAATGGGCCATTGTGTGGTGGCATATGGTATGGAGCTGAGTTGGAAGAAACTAAGAAACATGTGACAGGATTTCAGTCACCTACGTCTTTTAACCCACCACCTGCTCGAATTGGCGAACTCCATGATCGATAAAGAGCTGCACGCGATGTTGTAAGGAACGTCTGGTACGTTGTATAATCTCCAGCGTAACGGATCAGCATGCCTCGGCGATGATCTGTCTAAGGTGACCAGCATTGGCCTGCTCCTGTGCATACACCAGTGTGTTTACATGGTCCCACAGAAGAAAATACAGAGGCGTGAGATCGGGCGATCTGATGGGCCTGGGGACAGGTCCTCCCCTTCCTATGCATTGATTAGGATATGTCGCATGGAGTTGGTTGCGGACGACCACTGCCGCGTGCGGTGGAGCTCCGTGATTTTTTGAAAATTTATTTGACCTTTGTTGGAACAACATTTGGTCATCCTCCATGTACAAGGAACACTCATAGCACACATAAAAAATATAAATTGTCAATGCAAAGTACATATAAGTATAAAAACCAAAGCGTCCACAGTCTTCAAGTAGAGAACACTACACTGAATCTCTCGTCTGGGAGAAGAGGAGAAAAACAAAAAACACAAAACACAACAAAACACAACAAAACACAATAAACTGGCAACAATTCGAAGAGCGCAAGTCAAATTCTTATTTCCGCGGTTCTCAAAAAGTCCATCATAGCATTAAGAACTGAATTGTTTTCACCGTGCAACACCAATGCAGCGCTGGTCGGGAACGGCACTTGTAGATCAGACAGTTCAGATAAAAAGCGACTTCGAGAAGCATCATAAAGGCCACACTTAAACAAAATGTGATTGAGATCTCCATCCTCTGCATACTTGTGATGTTTGGGACATCAATGCATGTATTAAATTATTGAACTATATAATTAATTGATAAGATGTATACATACAATCACTGGTAGGTCATTTTAAATAATATGTATATATATATATATATATATATATATATATATATATATATATATAGGATTTTAATCATCCATTTCACATCATCATTTTATTTCTTTGTATCGCGGCTATAACGTATTCTGAACGAACAACTTATTGTGTAAAGTCTTTCAACATCATTCGTAATAATAGCTTGCAGTAAATTTTCCAATAGCCGTAGTGAGGTGACTGGAGTGAGCAGGCTAATTTCAGCCCATTTCCAGGAAATGTACGTAATCAAGCTTACGAGAGACCTTACCCTCTCCACCTTCTGAAGAGACAGTTGAAACCGTATGAACGCCTACTTTTCGAAGTTCGCTACCTGACGCTTCATTTCCGCGGGAAAGTTCGGCCTATGTGAACGGACGTAATGGAGCAAGATGATGGATTCGCAGCAATACATAGGAGAAGGGATGAGACCTCGAATCTTACTGGACCATGTGATATGGTTGATGGAGGGAGATTTTGACGGCTATATACTCGGCGACAAGAGCTGGAGAGGAGACTCGTATTCACACTCGATATTCAGATTCAGATTCACACTGGTACTCGTACTCTTGGAAGACACTCTTACAACGATTCTACGTTTGCACATCGGAGAAGATCTTAAATTAGTTCTCTTCGCATCTGAGTAGTATACTACTCAAAAGTTACTCTCATTGGGACCTGTTATTTCAATGACGAGAGGTAAAGTCAACGGGAGACCGGTTTTGACTAGTATAGGGCAGGAGAGCTTTTGTTATGAATTTAGTTACGCTACTGTTCCGTAATACGGAATAATACAAGTGTATTCTCTCCATGAACATAACCTATGGTGGTTTTGCTTTTAAAATTAGGACTCATTACGACTTTATGTAAGGAGTACAGTAGGAAGTGTTAAAGGCAGGAAAGTCATATTACAGCTAGTGTACTATGCACAAAGCAGAAGTAGGACTGGAATCCACAACAACAGATGACGCCGTCGGTACGAGAGATCCATCGATCATCAGCTTCCACATAACTGAGTATACAAATGGTGAGCTAATGGCATAAATTACTGCAAGTCTTCGCGCAACAGTTCATTTTCTTAGAGTTTATTTCATTCAATTTTGTTTTTTCCGTAAGTTCAGATTTCGTTAATACGCCGTTACGTCACGTTTTTCATCCTAATAAATTGCTGTTTTTATTTGTATTTTCTGAAATTATTATTTATGATCCTTAAATTCTAATTTAGTGTACTTAATGGTTAGTGTCCCGTCACCCTACCCCTGGGAGGTTTTAGAGTCTCATTACGTGTTATTATTATTATTATTATTATTATTATTATTATTATTATTATTATTATTATTAATTATCAACTATCGTTTTCAAGCCATAAGCTTGAGTGCTGGCGCCCATAGGATATTGTTTATGGAGAAACAATGAGATATCATTTATTTATATTTTATTAAGGTGACCTGCCACGTCATAATTTTGTCACACATCTGTGGGCAGAGTGGGTACGTCACATACTGACATCGACAGCATGGTGAAGCCAAAACTCCTATGCGATGGAGATGTGAAGCGAATGATCCATGGTTGAGGCACATTCGGATTACTGAAACCGTTAGACCTCGTGACCGATGAAACTTATAATACCATGGCTTAGGAGAGATGTGGAGTTGTACGAGAGCACAAGCTGTACCTTTGTGCAGTTGAGATGTTTCCCATTCCGTAGACCATTTGTGACGAATTTGTTGTCGAATAGTGGATAAAAACTCCATAAATGGGAGTTGTAGCGCTTGTAGTAGCCCTTCCGATGCACCACGTTTGGCTAGTACGTCAACTGTTTCATTGCCAAAAATTCCACTATGTCCTTTGACCCAAAGAAATGCTATGGAGCAACCTGAAGAGTAGATGTTAAAAGCTCGCTCCGCGATGTCATACAAGTAACCATGCGTTTGGAGATTCCACTGGATATTTTGTAATTCCTTCATAACACTTTGGGAGTCCGTAATGATGAGAGCGGAATCGAATAGCTTGTTTTGACAAAAACGAAGTGCAGTACATATAGTAAAAATTTCCGCTGTATATAATAGAGGTTTCGGGCGGCAGTTTAAAGCTACCACATTCTCCCGTTTGTTGGCAGTAATATGCATATCCCACAGAGTCTTCGAATTTGGAACCATGCGTGAAGATATAGGTACTACTGGGCCACATGGAGAGAATCAGAGCCGGAATGTAGTTCTGTGTATGAGCTTCTGTGGTGAGATATCTAGGTAGATAGCATATCCGTAGTCGATGTGAAGAACACTGAAAGCTGGCTTCACAGTCGAGCATGGTTCGTGTTTTGAGGGTTAGTGAGAAAATCGTTTTCAGTTCGTTGTAGCAGCGTAATAGAAGCTGTGGCTTGTATCGTGAGTGTCGTCCATGTCTATCCTCGATAACGGTCAATCGTTGAAGTGCAATAAGAATGGGTTGCTGTCAAATAGCAGAACGTTGTAACAGAAATTTCTTGCCTATCATTTTAGGCGCATTTGCAAAGATAATTCTCCAGCTTCTATTAAGTGACCATTTATGAGTGTGGATCTCATAGCACCCAAACAGATGCGGATCGCCCGAAATTGTATGGTGTCGAGTTTCTTCGTGACGTATGCAGGAGCATTCCCATACAAAAAACTCCCATAATTGATCATGGAGCGTATCATAGAATGATAGAGATTCAAAAGTATAACGGGATCAGCTCTCCCCCAGGAACGGGTCAAAAAGTGGAGAAGATTAATCGCTCGTTCAATTTTTGGAAGAATGTGAGCAATATTGCAACTCCAAATTTGTCGACTATCAAAGTGCATACCCAATAGGAGTAATGATGATTTCAATGGAAATGTGAATGGTCCTAAATGGATATCACCAAGCTGAGGTAAAATCCTCTTCCGGGTAAAAGTCACCACAGTAGATTTCGATGGAGAAAATTCAAGACCATTACTATGCAACCATTTTGCCAGATCGCAGGCCACATAATGTAAACGAAGATATGTAACCTCAAAGCTAGAGGAAGTAATGTAAATACACACATCCTCCGCGTATTGTAAAACGTGAGTCAAGGGGCTGAACAGATGCTCAAGATCAGCAGTATAAATTGCTGAGCACAGTGCCCTGTGGGAGACCTTTACACACGCGACGAGGGCCATGTAAACGACTGTGTCCATCTCGTACGTAGATATATCGTTCATGTAACAATGTCTGAAGACCATATATAAAAGCTGGAGGAATATGGAATGTTTGAAGCTTACTGAAGAGAACTGTTTTACTGACGTTTTCATAAGCTGAGCTGATATCCCGTGAGAGAGCCGTAAGATATCCATTAATCGCAAAAGCATCTTCTATTGCAGAAGTGAATATAATGAGATGGCCCAATGTTCCTCCTCCATGGCGAAATCCATACTGCGCGTGAGGAAGCAGCTGCCGGTGTTCTAACCCCCACTCAAGTCGTGTTTTCACCATCCTTTCCAGAGTCTTTACCACACACGAGGAAATTGCTCTATGAGAGCAAGAGTCGCTAAGGTCCTTTCCAGGCTTCAGAATAGGGATGAATATTTGAGTAATCCAGTCCAAAGTTAATTCTTCCCGCGCCCATATGTTGTTAAAATGTCTAGTAATAGAACATGCGCTGAGCGAGGGAGATGGGATAACATCGAGTACTGGATGTATTCCTTACCAGGAGCAGTGTTGTTGTTCTCTTTTAACGCCAGCTGGAATTCCGTGTATGTAAATGGCCGTAACAGAAAATGATTGCGATCCCAGCTGGATGAAAAGCGCCAACCGGATAATTGCGGCACAGTCGGTGGAGCAATATGACTATGAGAAGCCTCGACGCAATCAGTCGGAAATGAAGAACGTGGGGGAGCTACTCCCCACCCCTTTTAAGGATCTTACTTTATTCCAGATTGTAGTAAGCGGGGTTTCTTTACTAATTTCTTCACAGTATCTTCGCCAAGCGGATCGCTTTTTTGTTTGAAAAATCCTTTGACCTGTGCGTTAATGCGTTGATAATTGGAGTAATTTTCCCAGGAAGAAAGACGTCGATATTGTTTAAAAGCAAGTTTTCTTCTTGCAATCATTCGGGAGCATTCTGTGTCGCACCACGGCGTAGGGGTATGTTTCGGAAAACAGAAAGGCTGTTTCACTGGGATACTAACCGAAACTGCAGAATTTATGATGTGTATTAAACAGTGGTAATTTTTAAGTGGGGCGGTAGGAAGAGTTGCAGTACGAAGATCGGAGTCTATGTTCTCGCTGAAGGCAATCCAGTTTGTTCGTTTGGTGTTCCATTTTATGATGGGATAGAAGGTTGTAGGTAAGGGGTAACTATTTTGTAAATGAATCTCGATAGGAAGATGATCAGATCCCAGGGAGTATCGTCGTGCTTCTCAGGTTAGGTTGGCAGCAATGGCTGTAGAACAAATACTTACATCTACTGCCGAAGATCGATGTCCAGGCCGAGATATCAGGGTTGGACTACCGTCGTTGAGTATGACTAGGTGGTGGTCATCCATCATATCTTGAAGGACTATTCCAGCACGGTCCGTATAAGCACACACCCAGGCTACACTATGGGCGTTCAGGTCCCTACATATAATGTATGGAGGTTCCAGTTGGTTAAATAAACTGTCCCATTCGCCTGGTTGAATTACAATACGTGATGGACAATAGATAGATATTAATGTAAATGCCACCGTGGGGAGGAAGATACGAGCCGCTACTACTTGGAATGAAAGAACTCCCGGAAAAGTAAGGAATATTGCAGTGTGACGAATATTGTTCCCTATTAACAGACCACTTCCTCCATATCCATCATCTCTGTCTGAACGCAGAACACGATATCCAGGAAACATAACTGGTACACCAGCGCGAAACCGAGTTTCGGATAATGCTGCCAAGTTGATGTGCCGAACATGTAATTCTTTTTGAAGACTGTGTTTATAAGAGCCAGCGCTGATTGGCTATTCCACTGCAATATTTTTAATTTAAAAGCTTCCATGTATGTTTTGTGTTATCATTTCACGAAGTTCCGGTGCCGAAGGAATACCACGATCTGATAGAAGAATACCGTGTAGAAGCTGTGTAACTAGGTTGAGGATACCAGTAATAAGGGATTCTGATGAGGTAAGTGGTGGCTGAGAAGAGCTGCCAGGCAAGGGACTTGCACTATGGGGTGCTATTAATTGCGGCTGTGGTGGATAAGGGTTTGGGCCCACTGGACCCCCACTGACTTCATGGGGATGGTAAAATACCGGCGGGTGAGAGATAGATGTTCTGGGTAACTCCGGAGGAGGTCGCCGACATTACAAAACGGTAATTTTGTGGTAATTTTGTAACTTTGTTGCCTTGGTAAGGGAGGAAAAACTTGCTCATTTGTGAGAGGTAATGGCTGAACCACTTCAGCATATGATTTTTTTCATAACAGCTTCCTTACCTTCCTTGAATGGCATGTCATATTTGGCCGAAACCTCGTTTATCTCTAATCGTTTGTTATACTCAGGGCACTCTTTACTGAGGGCACTGTGTTGACCTTGACAATGTACGTACTGAGGCTGAGGCAGTGAGCAGGGGTTTGGAGCGTGTGACACACCACAGTTATTGCATCTACCCTGAGAGCAACAGTGTTTACTAATGTGTCCGAAGCGCAAGCAATTGTAGCAAATACGTACTGGAGCCACCTCACAATGTGAGTATAACAAACGTTTAGAGATAAACGAGGTTTCGGCCAAATATAACATGCCATTCAAGGAAGCTAAGGAATAGTAATATTTCGTCTTCCTCTATTTCTGTATGCACATCTCGAATGAAACCCTGTCGAGTTATGACGTGAGATGGGATGTAACCTTCTAACTGATGTGAGGAAAAGAAAGTAGAAATAACGAACCAGTTTGCTGCTTGCGCTGAATGATATTCCATTTTAAGACGATTTTTCCCGATGGAAGAAATAGCTTTGATGTTTCGACGTTGAGATGGACACTCCCGATAAATCATTTTAGCAAATGCCATCGGATATAGTTTACCTATGTTTCCTTCTTTCCCTTCCACATAGATGTAGTAAGGCCCTGAAGAATCAGAGTGATACCGGTTAGCTTTCTTATAATCGTATGCACTCAGCCGAGGCGGTGCTCCGCTATTTTGAGGAGGAAGCACAGCTGATACCGCATTCAAGTCAGAAACACTATCACCTTGAATAGAAGCTGAGCTAGACACGGAATCACTGGGAGAATATATATGTTGTGAAACATTACCTGTAGCGTTTTCTGGTGTAACTGCTTTTTTTACTTATCGATGTTACCTGAAGGTTCTTCTAATGCTCGCTTGTTTGCCGCCACAACATATGGAAAACTCGCCTCCATATTACAGTCATAGGTAGGTGGTGGATTTATAACCATCAGAGATCTCCCGACACTATGAGACACTTGCTGTATACTGTTCGGTATGGGCACATTAGACGGTGATATGGGGGGGAGGACCGCCCTCATACAGGCCCCCTTCCATAGCGCTAACTGCTAATTAAACTGCAAGGTATGTCATTAGGCTACACACTACACGCGTATTCACTGAAAGGCACGAATAAATGTCCACACAACCACTAAGTCCGTACTGCCGTACGATAAGTGAGCGTGAGTCACACAGAGCGAACACACAAGCAACTGCACACCACGAAGGTTACGATCACACTGAGCTCCGTGATGTTCGAACCACATCCTGTAGCGGTCAAGGAATAGCACATGTTCCAAGAACGATAGTATGGTTATCTTGGAGAAACCGCAGATAGCATTCACCCGTCAGATTTCCCTCAAAGGAAGGGAGACCGATGAGGTGATCATGCACAATGCCACATCATACGTTCACGCCCCACTGTTCCAATAGAGCTGCCTGTCGTACCCAATGGGGTTTATCCACACTCCAGTAATACATATTATGTCAATTAACGGTTTCATTGTTGTGAAACACCGCTTCGTTCGTAAATAAGATGGTCGCTAAAAACGCAGGATCAGTGTCCACATGTTGTAGGGCCCATTGAAAGAATGACACGTGTAAGTACAGATTTACTTATTTAGCGTATGGCATACAAATACGTTATTACAAATGAACAAAAATAACCAATGAACCAATCTACAAACAAATATCTAGATCTTGTATGTACTCAATACATTTTGGGGTTGCCATCAAGAAGTCTTCATATGGCCCTCCATATGCTCTGATGCTGCATTCCTCCCTGATGTGTTTAATAGTTTGTCGCGGTGCACCACAGTCGCATAGCGGCGAGGAGAGCATTCGCCATTTAAAAAGTGAATCCCCACATCTTCCGTGTCCCGTCCTGAGTCGGTTGAGCATTGACCATACCTTGCGGGGTTGATCAAACCCTGGAACTGTCTTATCGATGCATGGCATTTTCAGGCATGTAGCTGGAGCATTTTGCATCCATTCTTCCCTCCAGGAATCGGTGATGTACCGGGCGAGTTGGCCGTGCGCGTAGAGGCGCGCGGCTGTGAGCTTGCATCCGGGAGATAGTAGGTTCGAATCCCACTATCGGCAGCCCTGAAAATGGTTTTCCGTGGTTTCCCATTTTCACACCAGGCAAATGCTGGGGCTGTACCTTAATTAAGGCCACGGCCGCTTCCTTCCAACTCCTAGGCCTTTCCTATCCCATCGTCGCCATAAGACCTATCTGTGTCGGTGCGACGTAAAGCCCCTAGCAAAAAAAAAAAAAAAAATCGGTGATGTTGAATCCGATGTGATTGATCTCGGCTGCAAGAGGTGGATGTCTCGAACGAAGTCGTTTGATTTTGAGGTCTGAGATGTCAGAGTGTACCGGTAGTCCATGGTTTGCTAGGATCTTGTTGTATTCTCTGATCAAAGCTACTTTCCTTCGCAGGTTAGGAGGAGGTATGTTACTTAGGACAGGCAGCCAGATTGTGGGAATAGACCTGATTGTTCCTGTAATAATGCGCATAGTACTATTAAGTTGGACATCAACTTTGTTAGTATGGGCGCTGTTCAACCATACTGGTGCGCAGTACTCCGCCGCAGAATATACCACGCTCAACGCAGACGTCCGCAGAGTTGTGGCGGATGACCCCCACGTGGTTCCACAAAGCTTTTGTATGATGTTGTTTCTTGTTCTCAGTTTCGCAGCAGTTTTTGTGAGATGTGATTTAAACGACAGGGTCCTGTCTAGCGTGACTCCCAGATATGTTGGTTCCTTATTGTGGGTAAGTTGTGTACCATCAAAGTAGACTTCCAGAGTCCTATTGGATTGTCTGTTGTTGAGATGGAAGCAAGTCACCTCTGTTTTTGATGCATTAGGTCGAAGCCTCCATTTACGAAAATACTCTGCAAGCACAGACAAATCAGATGTTAGAGTTTCTTCCATGGGTTCGAAGTGAGTGTGCCTAGTTGCAATGGCCCATTCATCAGCATATCCAAATTGTTTGCTGACAGTTTCTGGCATATCAACAATGTAAAGGCTAAAGAGCAGTGGGTCTAGAACAGAACCTTGGGGGAGACCATTTTGGAGGAATTTCTGGCCACTGGTTTTGTTTCCCATAATAACCTGAAATCCTCTTTTTCCAATCATGTTATCAATAAGTTTCGTAATTTGTTGGCATGGAATGATCTTCATCAGCTTGTAGAGTAGGCCTTGCCGCCAGACGGTATCATAGGCTGCTGATAAATCAATGAAAGTCACAGATGTTTTCATCATCTTCTGAAAGCCTGCTTCAATATGTGATTGTTAGTGCCAAAACTTGATCTGCGCAACTTCGGTTGGGACGAAAGCCAGCTTGTTCTACAGGGATCGCCGAAAGTATTGTTTGGCCAATCCTATTAAACAGTACTCGTTCCAAGAGTTTATATATAACACTAAGTAATGCAATTGGACGGTAGCTTTGCACAAGATCTGCACGTTTTCCTGGTTTAAGGAGAGCAATTATCTTGGCACGTTTAAGCTCTTGAGGTACATTTCCTGTTTTTAGCATTGAAGTGAAGAATTTTGCTAGCCATGTCCTCATATATTTTCCCGATTTGATGAGAAACTCGGGGAGTATGCCATCAAAGCCAGGAGCTTTACCGGGTTTTACTTCCTTTATTGCAGCTGCAACCTCTTCGGGGGTGATGCCATGTGAGTATTCTGTCATAGAGCCAGCTCTAGCTTTTAGTTTTTTTAGTTCCTGTTTAATATTGGTTGTAGTCGCGCGATGATTTATTCCTTTAGAAGTTTTAACAATGTGTGAAGCAATGTTGTTGGGTGTTACGAGACTATCTTCTCGTACGATACGACTAGCTCCTCCTAATTTTCGTAGCAGAGACCATGCTTTTCGGCTAGATACTTTGAAATCGATTTTCTGAGTAGTGTCTATCCACTTCTGTCGGCGTGCAGCATCCAGGTTATGTATCAGATCATCTGCTATTTCTCTGTCACCGCTACTTTGAAAAACGTTATAGAGTTCTTCGCATTTCTCGTCCCAGCCTGGAATATATTCTTTACGATATCCTCTGGGTATGTGCTTTTTTGCTGTACAGATAACTGCTCCAACAAACCTGTCATAGTTATCAGCAGATGGTGGGATCCAGCCCAGACATTTATCAAGGTTTACAGAGAAGGCGTTCCAATCAGCTTTTTGTAGATTCCATCTGGGTCGTGGGATTGAGGTTATCAATGGGATATTTGTACCAATTTCTACTATAGCTGGACGATGTTGGCTATGAGGGGAATCTGGTAGAATGTTGCGGGTAGTGCTGACAAGGTGATGCTTATCATCAGCTGTGACAAAGTATAAGTCTGGGTCGTATTCCTGTTTCCAACGTCCTGACCGTAAGGAACTACGGTCTTTAGCATCAAAAATAAGATGGATATTATTTTCATCTGCCCAGTTTATTAAAGTCTCACCATTCGTATCAGATACTCTATATCGCCATTGCGTGTGGTGACTGTTAAAGTCTCCTACAAAGACTGCAGGATGTTGGTACGTCTGAAGAACGTGGATTGGCCAAGGGGAGCTTGGTGGTTTGTAGATATTACATATGATTAGTTCCCCAATTTTGATTGTCACTGAGTGAATATTGTCATTCGTGGAAATTGATAGCAGATGGGCATTTTCTATATCATTCCGGACGTAAGTGGCTACTCCATAGGCATGATGATATGTTGCGCCAATGATGTCATATCCTAGTATATTCCCCCCTAGAACAAAGTTGATCTTCATTATCTGCATGAGTTTCCTGTTAGGCAACTACATAGATAATATGCTTCACCAACATCTTTTGTAAGATTTGACATTTGGTTCTACTAATGCCCTCAATATTTAGTTGAGATATTTTAATATTTGGTCCAAGTTTTCTAGATTTTTGGCCCTGCAAAAGGCTTTTGATATAGTTTTAGGTCATCTTCTTATTCAGTTTGGTACGTATTTGTCGTGTAGCCAGGAGATCTGGAAAGATTGTCTGGCAGCCAGGTGTGTTGCTTTCTTAACACCACCCGGGGGACACGTGTAGGGCACTTTAAGTTAAAACCTACGGACGTGAAGCAACGTCGACCCCGCCCTAAAGATGGTACAGGTGAAACCGCTGGGTTCGCAATATCCGCATAACAGACACCTGCCTGATGTTCGTCTCTTGTGCAATGGCCCGTGTGCTAATGTGAGGGTTATGCTGGACAGCGTCTAACACAACCTCTTCATTGTGAGCAGACGTCACAGGATGATCTCGAACAGGGCCTGTCCTTCCCAGGGACGCAATAGCCCGCAGACGTCTTTCCACACTCCGAAATGTCATACCTGTCGGTTGTCGTATATCCGTTCTTGATACAGACGTTGTGCCTGGTATGCATTCTGTCTAGTTTATCCATAGATAAGTAATATATCCACATACTCGTCGCTAGAATACATCACCAGGCAGTGAATAAGCTTTCTGTTGTGTTGTGTTGTGTTGTGTTGTGACTTGGCCTCGAAGGAGAGGAGTTTGCGCATGTTGTTATCGTTCCAATGGCGCACACTTTACACTACCTGTGGTCTACGAAGCTTTGGAACATGTACGACATAGCTAACTGGTTTCCTGTTTCCTAGCCACAGACCATAACCTCCTCATCCTCGTCCAACCCAGCTCAGTACCCTATGCCACGATACATACGGTCCATTACTCGGCCAAATAAACAAATCAGTCTGTGGAATCTACCAAGCATGCATCCTTACTACACCCCAGGCGTCTGGTGGTAAAATAAAAAATACTTGCGTGGGATTCGAACTTTCGAGGACCGTCCATTATCACAACTACCTTCGCGCCCTTGCCAAGTGAGCTAATTCGAGGCACCTCCTGTTGTAAGGTACGTGTTTTTCATACCTGTGCTCGTTTTACGGGTACTTCTCCTTATGTACTTATTCGTCAAGGAATATTATTCTTCATAATATAATGAATAATATAATAATAGAATGAAGAGGAAATATTCTACCACCCCTAAGAGTTCTTAAACGCCCATCCCTTATTTCATGAATGGTACAGAATGCAGTCCTGTACACCTGAACTTTGTAGCCAATTCCTGGATCTTCAACAAAATAATTGAAAATATTATTTCTTTGGAAAAGTAGGGAAGCTCTCTGGTTTTTGTATGTTCTCTTGTAGTTAGAGCCCTCAACAAGCTTGGATAGATAGGCATCTCTCATATTATAGTTACTCAATGCAAAGAAGTCGGAAAATATATTTCTTTGGTTTCTTGTGCGAGTGTTTCACAAACACAACATGTAGTCTGACAGCACTGTTCAATGGGATCAGATGTTTCGTTTGAATAACTTTCAATAACGTTGAAACATTCTCTGTGCCACTAATGCGTAATATTTTATTTTATTTTTCTTACACTCCTGCGCATTCCTTTTTTTGTGGGTGGGGTTTGAACATCACACACCCACGTTTGCCATTACTCATTAGTAGTGAAAAGAGTTTAAATTGCAGCACCTTTCCAAACAATAGCTATTTTCATACAGAGAGGTCAATATATGTATTTGGGGACATGAAATTAAGCGAAATATACACAATTCGTTGCACCTTTTGCACCTTTTTTTGGTGTCAGATTACTACATTTTGCCAACTTTTCTCTTCTATTTCATGTTTCAGCACCTCCCAGCCCCCGCACTTTTATCTGCGTTTATAAAAAATTCTGTATAATCTTTTTATTTTATTTTCTTGAACAGATTTTTAAAATTTTGTTTAATCAGAACTCAATAACAGAAAATAAATAAATATTAAAATATAAGTTATGGAAACCACCAGTAATTCATATCCCAGCAAGAATGGCCAACCTGCAGCTATGAAATCAAATTTAAATTTAAACAGTAATGCTGCAACAGTTTAAACTAAGTTCAGTTAATACTGGCATGAATGTACTGTTCCACCCATCGACTGTGTACTCTCTTGTTGGCCGTGTTAATGTTTTAACAGTCCAACCCAGAATGTATTTTGCACAACACAAAATCATGCCAAAGAAGGAGAAGTTGTATGCACTTTCAGAAGAATTCAAGATGCAATTTATCGAAACTGACAGCATTGTTCTTCGATGTGCCGTCTGCGAAGTAAATATTGCAGTCGATGACAAGCCTCAAGAAACAGAATAAACCGGCACATCCAGTGCAGCAAACATGTAAAGAACATTGAACTTCGCAAGTCGAAACCTAAACTATTATGATACACGTCTTTGCTTCAGGATTCGAAACGCAGCGATCATTGCATGAGTTCAGTATGGATCTTGCCATGGCATTAATCCAGCCAGGAATTCCAGTCCACAAGGTAAACAGTCCTGCATTCAAATCATTCCTTGAGAAGTACATGAAGGTCAATACCGAATGAAAGCACTCTGAGAAAAAAATACGTAGGCCAATTTATGAGAACGTCTTCCATAAAATAAAAAGAGGCGGTCGATAAGCATGAAGTGGAATTAATTTTAAATGAAACTACTGATGACCTGGAAAGATATATATTGAATGTGTTGGTATTTCCATTATCTGGTGAATGGGTGAAATTTATGGTTTTTAAAATATATCACAATAAGGCAATCATTCAATGATCCATGTATGAGCCTGTGGCCAGGGGGCATATAATACGAAAAGTCAGGCTTGTGGTGACTGATCAAGCACGCTACATGCTTTCGGCTTTCCAGCAACTGAAGGGAAAGAACCCTAACCTCAGCCATGTGACATGTATTGCACATGGACTACACCGTGTTTGTGAAAATATCATGGAGAATTACAGCAGGGCAAATTAATTCACTGGTGCTCTGAAGAAAATTCTCGTGAAGGCTCCAAGTCGTCAGGTTTTGTACCAAGAAGCGACTGGGCTCCACCTTCCATAGTTTCCTGTCACTTCGAAGTGGGGTACTTGGAAAAGATGCACATTTTTCTTGGGCAAAAACTTCGATAAAATCAAATGCTTCATATGTGCCCTAGACTCAACGGACGCAGCAGCCATCAAGCAAGCCCAAAAATCACTCAACAACAAAGACCAAGAGATTTAACTTTTAGCAGTGCATGACTACGAGTATTTGCCTGATGTCATTCAGACTTTGGAAGAAGTTGATGAGTGTTAGGTAGAACCTTGCTGGATTTGTTAAAGATAAGTTTGAATTAAATTTGAAGAACAGTCCAGATGTGGAAACCTTTGCAACTTTGACTGAACTCCCTTTGCGAGTGCTGACAAGATGTCGAGCGGAGTTTCTCTATACATACGGATTTATTGAGCTCAAAGAATCAGCGATTTAACGTCAAAACCTTGAGATATTGTGTGTAATCCAATATACAGTAACAAGTTTATTGATTATTAGAACCCAGTAAATGGGATAAGGAAAGTTCAGGTCATTGGTTGAAACCTTAATAATAAATATCATCAACACCTTTCTTGCATCTTTTTATATGTGTTTTCAGACCCATTCCCCCTCCTTTTTCCACCGTACTTCCCACCTTAAAATTCTTTCCCTACTCATTACGTAGCTACTAGCCTACTGCTGCGCTGCGTTATTTGAGCTAGCGGGCAGTGGACAGTCACATGACTTTAGTTAGGATGGGGAGTTCTTCTGTTTGTGCACAATAACATTCGAAAGTTCCCTATAAAGAAACCCGCTGCCATCACGTAACGAGTAAAAATACAACTGTAGGCTACTGGCGTTTGCTAGAAGATGGGGCTAGGAAACGTCTTATGCCGCATAGAACTAAAAATCAACTTTAAGTTGGGATTGGTGGTTCTTCCACTGAAGCACTGAATTATAAGAAATGCACGTGTTCCTTAATTACTTAATTACTAAAGCAACAAAGGGCATGTTCAATATGAACTTTAGTCCGTTGCTATGCTCTAAGGTTGGCTCGGGTTCGAATCCCAGCTCTGCCACGATGTTACTGTTTCATCCAACTAGAATGCGGTATACACCACCTCAGGTAATAGAATTAAGAAGATAATTTTAAAATCCATTTCGCGTCGTTTTCTTGAATTTCTTACTCATGGGTCCAGACCACGTCCTTACCAATCCTGGTCTCAAATTCAAATACACACCCTAATACGGTAACCACACAGGCACAGGTTATCAGCCCAATTTGATACAGTACAATGTTTTATATTTTAAGCACGAACTTGAACCACAACGAGTCAAATCTGACATGAGACAACAGAAACGATAACATACTTCAGTACATTTCTGAATCAGTCTTGGGAACAAATCAAAGATCTGATTGCGTCATCTACGACATGCCGAAACAAAATCGATTAAGATGAGAGTATTTTCTCTGACGGCAGATCAGGAAGTACGCGTCATGATGTTTGCTGTTTTGAGGGGACAAAGATCAAGGTCATTGGTCCCAAGAACACGTCACTTCTGGGAAGCTAATGGAAGACATTAGTAGGAATAGGGGATTTCAATCCATATTCATAAAAAGTACTATGATTTGTTTTTCGTGTAATCAGATGTTGTTCGAAGATTCCTAAACTCCTTTCGAACCATGCATTGATTTTTCCTCTCCAGGTTTTTGCCTATTTCTAGAAGATGGGGCTAGGAAACGTCTTATACCGCAAGATAATTCATAGTGAGAATTATCTTACGAACAAACCTACATGTCTAAACGTCGCCGGGCTGAGTAGCTCAGACGGTTGAGGCGCTGGCCTTCTGACCCCAACACTATCCTGGCTCAGTCCGGTGGTATTTGAAGGTGGTCAAATACGTCAGCCTCGTGTCGGTAGATTTACTGGCACGTACAAGATCTCCTGTGGTACTAAATTCCGGCACCTCGGCGTCTCCGAAAACCGTAAAAGTAGTTAGTGGGACCTAAATCAAATAACATTATTATTATTATTATTATTATTATTATTATTATTATTATTATTATTATTATTATTATTATTATTATTATTGTCTAAATGTCAAGAAAGCCAGCTTTATGTTATACGTGACTTATCTTAGGTCATATCATAACTCTTCAGCCGCTTTTCTCACACTTTGGTGGGATCGAGGATGCGATATGTATAGCACTTGTGGACTTGTACTAGTTTTACGGCCGAATATCCCTCCGAACGCCAATCCTATGTAAAAGACTGAATTTATGTTTCTGTGATGGTTAGTAGTGTGGTTTATTTGTCTGCGAAATGAAAAGCTGTATTAAGGCAAACATCAACACTTAGTCCCCGATGCTGCCAAAATCCCGGCCTGGGCGGGATCGAACCCAGGACACACTAAATTGAAGGCCGTTACAGTGAAAATTTAGGCGGCATATGCCTCGCCATCTCACCTGCATTGAGCGGAAATCGAAACATGGCCACGTTCACAAGAAGCTAGGATGAAGTCACTCAGCTACCATAACGGGGGCCGAAAGTTCAATAGTTTACGTGGCTTATGTACATATAACCATTCAACAGCTGAAAGGTTAAATAAAAAAAGAGCATATCTCCGTGGTGTTGCAATTTCCTCTTTGAGTAGTATAAATAAGGTGATTACATTAAATGAGAGCCTCTTTAGCCGCCAGGGGAAAGAGGGGGAGTCCACTTTATTAAGTACTGCATGTATAATGCATACTTCCACTCGTTTAGACTGTTCTGTGAAGAGTCCGACCTAATTCCCCCCGCGCACGTGACAGCAGCATGCCTATAATTGGCCGGCAAGGAACTTATGTCAATTTAAACTAGCGAGACAGTTATTAACAGAGAAGTAGATATTTAAACGAGTATAGTTATTATCAAAGTAGTGGATATTTAAACCAGGGTAGTGATTTATTATCAAAGAAGTAGTTATTTAAACCAGGAAAACCGAGCTCGATAGCTGCAGTCGCTTAGGTGCGGCCAGTATCCAGTAAAAATGAAATGTCGTATGGGTTTTAGTGCCGGGATATCCCAGGACGGGTTCGGCTCGCCAGGTGCAGGTCTTTCAATTTGACTCCCGTAGGCGACCTGCGCTTCTTGATGTGGATGAAATGATGATGAAGACAACGCATACACCCAGCCCCCGTGCCATTGGAATTAACCAATTAAGGTTAAAATCCCCGACCCGGCTGGGAATCGAACCCGGGACCCTCTGAACCGAAGGCCAGTACGCTGACCGTTCAGCCAACGAGTCGGACAGTATCCAGTAATCGGGAGATAGTGGGTTCGAGCCCCACTGTCGACAGCCCTCAAGATGGTTTTCCGTGGTTTCCCATTTTCACACCAGGCAAATGCCGGGGCTGTACCTTAATTAAGGCCACGGCCGCTTCCTTCTAATTCCTAGGCCTTTCCTATCCCATCGTCGCCATAAGACATATCTGTGTCGGTGCGACGTAAAGCAAAATAGCAAAAAAATTAAACCAGGACAGTTATTGTCAAGGATGCAGATGTTTCAAGTACTGTAGTGCACTCTTGATGTTCAAAGACACTATCAACGCAGTAGATATTTAAACCAGTATAGCCTAGTCACAAGAAAATAATAAATTTCAATTAGCGTTGTAATGACGCGATATTCCACATTTACCATTAAAATATATAATGTGTGTATAAAGTATGCCAGGCTCTTTTGGATGGTCATCGTACTGGCGTTTAGTTCAGGGGGGGGGGCGTGGATTCAATTCCCGGCGGGGCCAAGGATTTTACCTGCGTATGGCTAATTCTTCTGTTCACACTTATTATCACAGAAGTAGATATTATTTAAAACAGTGTATCACACTCCTGGTGTTCACAGCTATTATAACAGAAGTAGATACTTAGACCGGTATAGCATACTCTTACTGTTCACAGTTATCATAGAAGTCAGTGGTGGCTAGTGGTATTTGAAGCTGGGTGTTGCACCAAAAGTTTCAGTGTAATATTTTTATATAAGCACCTTACAGAAATAACGAAAACTATTATCGTTAAGTAGTGAAATAAGTTACATTATAAAACTGAAATATATCCGGCAATTAAAACACAGGAAATAAGAGGCTAATTACACAGTATAACTGCAGTTATTCTTACCTCAATTGAATTGAAAATTTGCTCTCCTACTTTTCATTGATGTAAAATGTTGGTGATATTTTGGGTGGTCCGGTATGGCGTACCCTAGTAGCGTGGAAAAGAAATTACCGTTGCGAGAGGAGAGTAAGCAGTAATGAAGTCATATTACTTATTTTTGCAATTTAACGGGGACATTTGGAATTGTTTCTCGATAGGGGGCTTGCTGGTCTCGTGCAACACCCAAGGACCGATAATGGCGAGCGTGCTACCTGATGCTGCGCACAGACTTACGCTCGTCCATACTGAAACTATACATAGCCCCGCGCTGTCCGCTTGGGAGTTGCCGTAGGAAAGCAAACTCTCTGGGCTTGATTGAAAGCCGGTAGTATTTATTGGTCCATTATGAAGCATTAGTACATCGAACGGCCAAAGATGGTTGATAACATATTTTAAAATATATGTTCGGTTTATTAAACTAAAAAGTTAGAAGAAAAGACAATGGCTGAAGTATAAAATTATTGGGAGCTCTGCAACATTGCAACAATACCACGCACCACCCCTGATAGGAATAGATATTTAAACTGATCACACTTCTTAATGTTCACTGTTGTTATAAGAAAAGTAAATATGTGAACTAGTATAACACTCCCTTAGTGTACTCCGGCTTGATCAAAGAAATTATTTTTAACTCTATCACTGCCGGCAGATAGTAGGTATAATCCTGACCTTCGATCATCTTACTCTCACTATTATTATGGGGCAAAAATTCTCCTTTCTATTTTGTTAGAATAGAATAACAGAATGAATTGTTGTCATTAGACAACATATAGCCATAACTGACAAAGTCGATCTCACAATAAAATTATCGAAACATTATTATTATTATTATTATTATTATTATTATTATTATTATTATTATTATTATTATTATTATTTACAATTTGCTCTACGTCGCACCGACACAGATAGGTCTTGTGGTGACGATGGGATAGGAAAGGCCTGGGAGTTGGGGAAGATGCGGCCGTGGCCTCGATTAAGGTACAGCCCCAGTGTTTGCCTGGTGTGAAAGTGGGGAAACCACGCAAAACCATCTTCAGGGCTGCCTACAGTAGGGTTCGAACCCACTATCTTCCGGATGCAAGCTCACGGCTGCGCTCCCTTAACCGCACTGCCAACTCGCCCGGTGTACCTTAATTAAGGCCACGGCCGCTTCCTTCCACTCCTAGCCCTATCCGATCCCATCGTCGCCGTAAGACCTATCTGTGTCGGTGCGACGTAAAGCCAATTGTAAAAAAAAAGTCTTAAACGGTAATTTAGACTTAAAGTAATCTTTTAGGCCGATTAAAACTCTACGTCATCGTTTTGGTAAACAAGGTTTCCTATTGTGTAAAGACAGTAGTACTGTATATACGCTGTATTTTCATTTTCTCTATGTCTAGAGCCGAATTCAACATCTTGGAATGTGTTCCTGCATATCTGTTACATTGGTAAGAAAATTACCTAGGGCGCTGCATAAGAAAGGGCGCCCAGTTGTACAAAAATGACTCGCAAACGTAACCTATTTAACGTAGCTTCTTACATGGCAGAGCGCAGTACTGTGTTCAGCGCCGCTCTGCGGCAGAACCACTGAAACAGGTGAAGTGAGATTACTCTTCTATACGCTGTTTCGAGTAAAATGTCGAACGAATATCAGGATCTTGGAATAGGCCAATGCCAGTAGCATTGAAGCTATGATTATGAAGGTGGCCATGCCACCCGCATGCCTAACACACGTCTTCCAAAGCAAGTGATGTTTTCTGTGTAAAGAGGGAGGACAGCAAAGAACGGTACCAGGTCGTTCTGCCGAACTAATATCGGCAACTGGGAGGATATACAGTAGCGTCTGTTCTGCCGGTGTGGCGACGTATTAACAACGAGATCCTGCAACATTTTGAATCACAGCGATCAAGATACGAGTCCGATAAATGATAAGACGGGAAAGGGCGAGAAAATAAGAGACGTGACCTCCAGGTTCTACAACAATAACGAGCTTTGATAATTTTGATGTACCAGACTTGCGGGAGAACTCGTAGTTTTAGAATTGGATTCTTCAGCTACTTATCTTGTTTGTTTTTTTTTTTTTTTTTTTTTTTTTTACAATTTGCTTTACGTCCACGGAAAACCACTTTCAGGGTTGCCGACAGTGGGATTCGAACCCACTATCTCCAGGATGCAAGCTCACAGCCGAGCGCCCTTAACCGCACGGCCAACTCGCCCGATTCACCTACCTAAGAACCTATAATAGGCGACCTCATTGCACCGAAAGACATTATTACACTCGTCAGTGAGAACACCTATGATGATGATGATGATGATTATGATTATGGTGACTAGGGACCATGTCTTTATGCACTAAAAATATTAAAATATGCACGTAATTGTGCACTAAAATGTAAAAAATATGCATTAAAAAGTGAATTTTGTGCACTTAAGAATAAGCCAATTTTATTCACTCACTTGACATATCTATCATTCACTGCAGAAAGAAGAATCACAATAGATAACTGCAATTTTTTCAATGTTTTCTGGAGACAAATTACGTCTTATGTCTGTCAAAATGAGTTTCAAGGCCGAGAATGACCTTTCTACATCAAATGAAGTGATGGGACAAAATTTATACACTGGCACCGAAAGTTCCGAACATTCATCTGGCAAAGACACCCTGATTCCACTTAAGTACTGACTAATTGTTTGAATCTCCTTTAGTCCTGGGTTCGAGTTTATCACCTTCTCTAACTTGCACTTCATTTTATTTCCAATTTCACCTGGAACGGGATTCATTGAAGAAGTTGCTTTCTGAACTAGTTCCAGTGAGTCATGGAGGAGTGCACCATTAGATTCTAAGCTATTGATGGTTCTCAGAAGTGAAGAAAAATGTGTATGGATGAAATTCACATCTTGATAGACAGAATCACTTTCAAATACGACTTTTGATTCACGGTTACATGCAATTTCATCTTCAAGTTTTGTAACAATTTCTTTTATTTGACTGAAATTTTCCTGATAAAATGAAACTGTAGATAACTGTGTTCCCCACCACCTAGTTAGGTCATGTTCCGGTGGCAGAGCAGCTTCAGGCAGGCAATCTCTCCAGAACTAGGCACGGGCTGTTGATTTTAGAAACACCTTTTTCCCACTTGCAATTAAATCGTTAACAGCTGGAAACTGTGTGCGCATTTCTTCCGCATACGGTGCAGTCCGTGTTGGGATAAAATACTTTTAGGGCTTTCGCTGCCTTCAACATATAAGCAGCTGCATGTGTGACAATTACAAGCACCTTGCAACAATTATTTTCAATTTCAGTTGGCCACAGTAGTCACAGAGGATCATTTACAAATCCTGATATTGTGCTAGTGTTAGTTTTCTCCATGCAAGAAAACGAGGTTTGCCGGGTTCGTCTGGATGTAGCTTACCAAGTACGAAATTCGCTATAAACCGGCCACATTTATCGGTTGTTTCTTCCACCGATATCCAGATACAGTGTCCTTCAATTTCAGAACGGACTGAGTCCACGGTATGTTCATACCAGGGCCGGCGACAAGGGAGGGCAGACGGTGCAAATGCCCAGTGGACCGGGCAGATCCGGGGCCCGGGACTTCAAAAATGAATTAAAAATTTAAAGTTTAAATGATTTTAAATGCCAGTAAGAATACTTTTGTTGATTAAAAAGTGAAAAGATAAATCAAGGTAGAGAGTGTGTCGGTTTGCAGCATAGAAGTATGACGTTAGCGTTGTTGTCGTTGTTACCAGTTTTTCACTATGTTTTGGGGGGTAAATACGAAGAAAATCGCACACGTTTTTACTAAAACGACACCAAGGTGATTCCACAACTGTATCCAAATCCTTGGTTTAACTTCGGAGCATTTTTGAAGCATATTTAGTTCAACAGTATCGTTGACAATAAAGAAGGTTGAAAGAAAAACTTCGGCGCATTTTTGGCGCAAACTTGGTGCATAAATTGTCTGATTAATGTACTTAATTTCTGGTGTAACTACGGTGTAAAACTTCACTTTTCTTGCACCCACTGTTTTGGTGTAAAATGGTGTAAATTAATGTGAAAAACTGTGTAGTGTAATTATGGAGCAGTTTTGGTGTATTTTTCATGGGTGTTAAATCGGTGTATGCATTGTCGCTTTTGCACCAAATTAGCACCACAAATACACCACGTTTGAAAAATTTTTCACCAATTTTTGACCGATTATCACACACATTTTTGGTGCAAATGCAAACTACACCTCCAGGGCCTGATAATCAGGTAAGTCTTGGTTATAAAATAACCTGCATGTTCGCAGTTCTCGTCTAAATTAAGTGAGGTGGGGGGGGGGGGTTGAATTGGGATTTAGGGGCCCGGACTTCTCAGTTTGCCCAGTGGCCCGAGAATCCTGTCACCGGGCCTGATTCATACAGAGGAGGTAGATCATGCGTAAGAAGTAGTTGTAATGTTCTTCTTTCCCTCCTTTGCCGTAATATGTGCAGTCGATTTGCATGTTGTTCAAGTTGAAATTTCTTTTTACATTTCACTTCCTTCGAGCATACTTGACAATAGACGAAAACGCCATCAGTTGAATAATCACTATTACCTGACACCCAGTGATTTAATAAATACTTTCTGATGCTCTTATCTTTAAACATTTTGAGTAAAGGATATGCAGACTAAGAATAAAGTAACACATGAAGAAACTCCTCGCAAAACTTAACTCCGGGCTACTGGCTACCGAGATGGTGACAGGAATGTCCCACCCCGTCCCTTTCTTGAAATAGACGGGCTCAGTGGCTGAGAGGTTGAAGCGCTGGCCTTCTGGCCCCAACTTGGCAGGTTCGATCCTGGTTCAGTCCGGAGGTAGGCCTATTTGAAGATGCTCAAATACGTCAGTCTCGTGTCGGTAGATTTACTGGCACATAAGACAACTCCTGCGGGACAAAATTCCGGCACCTCGGCGTCTCCGGAAACCGAAAAAGTAGTTGGTGAGACGTAAAAATAATAACATTCTTATTTCTTGAAATATCCAGGCAGCACGTTGCGTAAAATGTTATTATTATTATTATTATTATTATTATTATTATTATTATTATTATTATTTAGCGTATGGCGTACAAATAAATTATTACAAATGAACAACAATAACCAATGTACCAAACTACAAACAAATATCTAGATATTGTATGTACTCAATACATTTTGGGGTGCCATCAAGAAGTCTTCATATGGCCCTCCATATGCTCAGATGATGCATTCCTCCCTGATGTGTTTAATACTTTGTCGCGGTGCACCACAGTCGCATAGCGGTGAGGAGAGCATTCGCCATTTAAAAAGTGAGTCCCCACATCTTCCGTGTCCCGTCCTGAGTCGGTTGAGCATTGACCATACCTTGCGGGGTTGATCAAACCCTGGAACTGTCTTATCGATGCATGGCATTTCCAGGCATATAGCTGGAGCATTTTGCATCCAATCTTCTCTCCAGGAATCGGTGATGTTGAGCCCGATGTGACTGATCTCGGCTGCAAGAGGTGGATGTCTCGAACGAAGTCGTTTGATTCTGAGGTCTGAGATGTCAGAGTGTACCGGTAGTCCAGGGTTTGCTAGGATCTTGCTGTATTCTCCGATCAAAGCTACTTTCCTTCGCAGGTTAGGGGGTGGTATGTTACTCAGGACAGGCAGCCAGATGGTGGGAGTAGACCTGATTGTTCCTGCAATAATGTGCATAGTACTATTAAGTTGGACATCAACTTTGTTAGTATGGGCGCTCTTCAACCATACTGGTGCGCAGTACTCCGCCGCAGAATATACCACGCTCAACGCAGACGTCCGCGGAGTTGTGGCAGATGATCCCCACGTGGTTCCACAAAGCTTCTGTACGATGTTGTTTCTTGTTCTCAGTTTTTTGTGAGATGTGATTTAAACGACAGGGTCCTGTCTAGCGTGACTCCCAGATATGTTGGTTCCTATTGGATTGTCTGTTGTTGAGATGGAAGCAAGTCACGTCTGTTTTTGATGCATTAGGTCGAAGCCTCCATTTACGAAAATACTCTGCAAGCACAGACAAATAGAGTTTCTTCCATGGGTTCGAAGTGAGTGTGCCTAGTTGCAATGGCCCATTCATCAGCATATCCAAATTGTTTGCTGACAGTTTCTGGCATATCAACAATGTAAAGGCTAAAGAGCAGTGGGTCTAGAACAGAACCTTGAGGGAGACTATTTTGGAGGAATTTCTGGCTACTGGTTTTGTTTCCCATAATAACCTGAAATCCTCTGTTTCCAATCATGTTATCAATAAGTTTCGTAATTTGTTGGCATGGAATGATCTTCATCAGCTTGTAGAGTAGGCCTTGCTGCCAGACGGTATCATAGGCTGCTGATAAATCAATGAAAGCCACAGATGTTTTCATTTTCTTCTGGAAGCCTGCTTCAATATGTGACGTGAGTGCCAAAACTTGATCTGCGCAACTTCGGTTGGGACGAAAGCCAGCTTGTTCTACAGGGATCGCCGAAGGTATTGTTTGGCCAATTCTATTAATCAGTACTCGTTCCAAGAGTTTATATATAACACTAAGTAATGCAATTGGACGGTAGCTTTGCATAAGATCTGCACGTTTTCCTGGTTTAAGGAGAATAATTGTCTTGGCACGTTTAAGCTCTTGAGGTATATTTCCTGTTTTCGGCATTGAGGTGAAGAATTTTGCTAGCCATGTCCTCATATATTTTACAGATTTGATGAGAAGCTCGGGGAGTATGCCATCAAAGCCAGGAGCTTTACCGGGTTTTATATCCTTTATTGCTTTATACTGTTATCTCGTTATCTGTTATTCAGAAAGTTGCTTACAAGCAATGTCCAACACGCTGGCGAATCCAATTTTGTTCGAGATATTTGAAATTATACTTAATTTCAAATGTATATGCTGAAATATGCTGTCATGTTTAGAATATGCAATAAATGCAATAAACCCACAAAATATGCATTTTCATATGCGCGTGTGGATTTTAAAAATTTCGGTCCCTAATGACGACTTCAACTGCTGTAAAATACCGGGATGGTACCTAACATAGAGGGACATAAGGTACCGGCCGCTTTCTTTCAGTTACAGCGGGCGGACACGAACTGCGGAATTCAGGAAAGGTCGAGGAAGTGTCCACTAATCGCTGTACACGAATTCCACAACTTGCCCTTCAAGTAGAAGTGTGTGTGCATGGGTTTCTCCGCCAAACCTTGTAGCTGGAGGCAGAGAAGAGCATAAGAACATAATAGTGGCGAATCTAGTGCCGACTGGGCGAGTTGGCCGTGCGGTTAGGGGCGCGCGGCTGTGAGCTTGCATCCGAGAGATAGAGGGTGCGAATCCTACTGTCGGCAGCCCTGAAGATGGTTTTCCGTGGTTTCCCATTTTCACACCAGGCAAATGCTGGGGCTGTACCTTAATTAAGGCCACGGCCTCTTCCTTCCAACTCCTAGGCCTTTCCTACCCCATCGTCGCCATAAGACCCATCTGTGTCGGTGCGACGTAAAGCCACTAGCAACAAAAAAATCTAGTGCCGAGAAAGTAGGGTACCGGTACTGAAAATGGGTCAGTGAAACTGGTCAGACTCTCCTACTTCAGCAAAACTTTACATTCAGGCTTTACAGGAAAGTGAAATCTACTGGTGAAGAGAGTTGAAGTTGCTCGAAGAAGAACGGCAATGCCATAACTTTTACACTGGGAAGTGATCATGTTTCGTTTAGGCGGGTGGGAAATTACACTCATGATCCATCTTCAGTGCAAGGGATAGGCAGGGAATCAGTAACTAATGCAATAAAGAGGAAAGCTGAAGACGATATCGACGAGCGCCCGGCAAGACATTAGTAAGGAGCTGGATGAGCAGAGTGACATAGTCAGCGTATTGACTCAAACAAATAAACTCCATGGGACTACAGCCCTTGAAGGGCCTTGGCTTACCAAGCGACCGCTGCTCAGCCCGAAGGCCTGCAGATTACGAGGTGTCGTGTGGTCAGCACGACGAATACTCTCGGCCGTTATTCTTGGCTTTCTATACCGGGGCCGCTATCTCACTGTCGTATAGCTCCTCAATTCTAATTACGTAGGCTGAGTGGACCTCGAACCAGTCCTCAGGTCCAGGTAAAAATCCCGGGGCCTCCGGGTAAGAGGCAGGCACACTACCCCTACACCACGGGGCCGGCTCAGCGTATTGACTCGTCGAGACATTATAAGGTACAACATTTACAGCACAAGACCTAGGATGTAGCCTATCATCCGAAAGTGCCCAAATTAGCATATGAGGTACACTTGGCCGTCAATGCTGTCAACACAAACACGATAAAAGAAATAGTGTGCTGGCCTTTGATCCAAGGGATTCTGGTTTCGATTCCCGCGCATTCGATAAACGCACAGATTGCCTATATGGCGTCAACTCGTAGGACCTGTACCAAGCCTCTTCAGAGGTCACACGCCATTATTACTGATGTGTTGCGGGAAGTGGCCAAGAGAAAATCATAGGTCTGCTGCTCGTTGCGCACTAAGGGCAGTTTTGAGCAAGTTGCCGAGTTCGTGTGTTGAGCAGGTGAAAGTTGCGGAGTTCGTGCGAGCCGGTTACAATCACAGTTAATGATAGTCACAAGTACGGATACCACATTGACACAGGATATCAGGGCAAAACTTTACTCACACACCTAAACTGAGCTGATAATCGGAATGGCGTTTACATAAAGCAACAACTGTGGTACAAGCCTGATTGATTCCAATAATATGATCATTCTAAGGTGGGATTAGAGCCTCCGTGGATCAGGCGGCAGTGCGCCGGCCTCTCACCGCTGGATACCATGGTTCAAATCCCGGTCCCTCCATGTGAGATTCGTGCTGGACAAAGCGGAGGTGGGACAGGTTTTTCTCCGGGTACTCCGGTTTTCCCTGTCATCGTTCATTCTAGCGACACTCTCCATTAATATTTCATTCCATCTGTCGGCCATTTATCTTTGCCCCAGAAGAATGCGACAGGCCTCGGCAGCCGGCACATTTCCTATCCTCATCGCTAGATGGGGGCTTCATTCATTCCATTCCTGACCCGGTCAAATGACTGGAAACAAGGCTGTGGATTTTCATTTCATACTCGAGAAATATTGCTCAGTGCGTTCTTTCAAGCCTATGAAGCATGTAAAATGCCTTTGTATCACTGAATGTCCTCTGAGATGATGCCGCTTACATGAGATATGAATATGGATAAGCATCCTCACTTTATTCGTGAGTCATGAGTTATGCACGATCCAGTGGCCGCCTTGAGGCTTAAATGGTTGACTCGCAAGTCTTACTTACATAAGACTTGACCTCTCCGAAGTTAGCAGTGTTGTCAACTCGTTTTCTTTTAATTCCACAAAATATTATAAATAACCTTGTAAATTTCTGGCACCATAACCTTACAACTATCAGTGACTGTTTTATTTGTGATCATACAATTTTGGCCCTCGGCAATATTATGTGGTATATGAGCCAGAGAAATGTGGTTTTTCAGTTTAAAGATTCCACACACACACTGGGCGTGATCGAAGTGACCATATTGGTGAGAAGTTATTGATAATCAGCGGCGGATGTTGTTGACCTAAGAAAATCACTGAAAGTTATCAAATGCCCTTAAATAAATGGAAAAATGCTATAAATTGTGTAAAAAATACTTGACCAAACTGGGGACTGTAACAAAGGTTTTACAAGAAATACATCTCTATTCTATTCACTGCTCAGCTTTTGTTTTTGCATAAATCTCGTGATTCACTTGGAAGTGTATATAAATATGGACATAATGATTTGCTGGAGGTAGTACTTTGCCCCCCGAAGAACCTGGAAACACTTCTTCTTTGCACTCGTTACGGCTTTCAGACGTTTTTTCGCTTAATGTGCTGTTGTACAACAAACCTCCTTTCCGCACTCACATTAACACTGCACAATTTACAAAATAAAACACGCCCATCTGTTGTGGACACACCTTTTCTAATTTCATTCTCTAGTTAGGCTCAGAACGCCAACGCTCTGGTTCCGTGGCTAACAGGTTAGCATGCTGGCATTTCATCCAAGGGGTCCCGGGTTCGATTCTAGACCTGCTCGGCGGTTGGGTGTTCGTGCTGTCTTCGCCATTAGATTTACATGCTATTATTGCTATTATTATTATTATTATTATTATTATTATTATTATTATTATTATTATTATTATTATTATTATTATTATTATTATTTTCTACTTGTTTAACGTCGCACTAACACATCGAAGGTTTTCGGCGATGGAAGGATTGGGAAGGTAACGGCCGTGGCCTTAATTAAGGTACAGCCACAGCATGTGCCAGGTGTGAAAATGGGACACCACGGAAAACCATCTTCAGGTCTGTCGACGGTGCAATTCGAACCCAATATCTCCCGGATGCAAGCTCACAGCTGCGCGACACTAACCGCACGCCCAAATATCTCGGTATTATTGTTATTGTTATTATTATTATTATTATTATTATTATTATCATCATCATCATCATCATCACCATCTGGGCGACATCAACCCAAAAGATTTTCTTCATTGCGTTGTCTAAGATCTCTTATCCTAATAGATCCCACCATGGATTCACTCATATTTGAATCCAGTACTTGATACGAAGAGGAAAACTACCGACTGCTCCACCCGCTTCTGGGCGCGATAGGTCACCCAAGGAGTGTCAACAGCGTTTTGTATCAGTATGACAAAGCCTATCTTGACTTTCCATTGTGTTCTGAACATACAAAACAGAGCTGAATGTGAACACTGTAAGACGGTTTTCAGTAGACATGTAAATGCACACTTTACAGTACTCTATCTGACAAAAATCGGTAAAAAATAATCTTGGTCAATTTATAATTGTTTCAGCCATCCTCCAAGTATCATTCACATATGATGTACCAATAATGGCAGATGCTTGTGTTTATATTTGGTTATTTTGGATTTCCTTGCCTTATAAATATGTTTTGTTTGAATGACATTTGAAAGAACAGATTTAGCAAGCAGTAAATTGTAAAAACAGAAAGGACAAATGTTAGGAATGTGGCCAAGTTTGCTGTTGGTCCACCTCACCTATACACCCCCTTCACCTTTCCCAAACGTTCCCTGTTCAGTGGTTCTGAGCAGTCAATGATTTTGGTAACTTCTTCCCACATTTTTGGGGTCATGGGTGCGAACTGTGTCGCACAAGTAGACTTGGCCCAGTTTTACAGCCGGATGCCCTCCCTGACGCTAACCCTATGTGGAGGGATGTAATCGCTATTGCGTGTTTCTGTGGTGGTTGGTGGTGTGGTTTGTTGTGTAAATATGAAGAGGATAGTGTTGGGACAAACACAAACACCTGGTTCCCGAGCCAGAAGTATTAATCAAAAGCGATTAAAATCCCCAACCCGGCCCGAAATCGAACCCGGGACCCTCTGAACCGAAGGCCTCAATGCTGACCATTCAGCCAAGGTGTCGGACTCAATGATTTTGGTAACATAACTGAGAAAGCACTAGTTGTACAGAGACCAGACATTGAACATTTTTTTCTCAGAATCCCTTCTTCTCTACAGTGAAACGTGAAATCAGTTAAATATATCTTATTGTTTTCGCGGGAAAAATGAAATTAAATGGCGTATGGCTTTTAGTGCCGGGACGTGTCTGAGGACTTCGGCTCGCCACGTGCAGATCTTTTGATTTGACTCCCGTAGGCGACCTGCGCGTCTTGATGAGGATGAAACGATGATTAAGACGATGCATGCACCCAGCACCCGTGCCAGCGGAATTAACCAATGCTGATTAAAATTCCCGACCCTGCCGGGAATCGAACCCTGTACCCTTGTGACCAAAGGCCAGCACGCTGACCACTTAGCCATGGAGCCGGACGCGGAAAAAATTAACTCTGTTCATTCTACACCTGTATGGAACTAATAGGAGCTAATACTCACCTATTTTTGTAGACGGTGAATAAAACAGGTCTCTACTAAGCAATTTTTGGACAATTTTAAATTTCTTTGCGCCATATTTCCATGTTTTTTTATGTCATACATACATCTTCAATATAGACGTATGCCTTTCAACGTTCAGTGTGCAACCTTCTATGAATTTACTGGACGCTGCCGCGAACGTCTATTTGTAACTAGCTCTGTAACCTCGTTTAGTTCTATACCTCTTGTCTCTACATCATTAGAAACTGAGTCTAACCAACGGCGTTTTGGTCTCCCTCTACTTCTCTTACCCTCCATGACCGAGTTCATTATTCTCGTAGGTAACCTATCCTCCTCCATTCGCCTCACACCACCCCACCATCGCCGGTTTATGCATACAGCTCCATCAATTGAGTTAATTCTTAATATATGTTCTCGGACACTCCCGGCACTGAAAGCCATACACCATTTCATTTTCATTCTTAATATAGCCTTTATCTCCTCATTCCGAGCCTTCTGACATTGTTCCCACCTCTTTGAACCAGCAATCATTCTCGCTACTTTCATGTCTATTCCTTCTAGCTTATGAAAAAGATATCATGAGTCCACCCTACTATGACTCCCGTACAGCAATGTTAGTCTGAAAACAGACCGATGTAAAGATACCGTAGATGCGTCCGGGAGCTGACTTCTTTCTTACTGAATACCGATGATCGCAACTGCAAGCTCACTGAATGAGCTGTTTTGCGCCTTGATTCAATCTAACTTAGTATACTACCATCCTGGGGGAATACACATCTTATACTTGAAATGATTTACCTGCCCCTGCGTTGTATTCCCAACCTGACATTCAATTCTCCTAGGATTCTTACCTACTGACATCACTTTAGTCTTGGAAATGCTAATTTTCAGATTAGATTTATTGTACCTATTTTTAAGTTCCAAAATATTAAACTGCAGGCTTTCAGAACAATCTGCCATTAAGATCAAGTCGTCGGCATAAGATAAACTGCTTACTACATTTCCACGTAACTGCCACTTTATACCTTTGATTAGACGATCCATGTAAACTATTAACAACAAAGGTGAAATATTACAGCCTTGTAACCGCTGTAAATACCTTGAACCAGGAACTCTTTCTACCATTAATTATTAGATACATGCATCAAGGTTGGCATTACACCTGAATCGAATAATCGACCCATTCAGACAATTTTCAATATAAATTATTTGATTGATTTTAATCATCTACCCCTAATCCTACAGTCCACTAGGCCTAGTCTTTCTTTCTTTCTTTCTTTCTTTCTTTCTTTCTTTCTTTCTTTCTTTCTTAATCCATTTACCTTCCAGGGTTGGTTCTTCTATCGGACTCTACCACCTCAAGGGCAGTGTACTGGAAAATGATACTTTCGGTCAGGGTATACAACTGGGGAGGAGGACCAGTACCTCGTCGAGGCTACCTCACCTGCTATGCGAAACAGGGGCCTTGTAGGGGAAAGATTGGAAGGGATAGACAAGGAGGAGTTAGGTACCACCCCGGCATTTGACTGGAGGAGAAGTGGAAAACCACGGAAGACCACTTCCAGGATGGCTGAGGTGGGAATTGAACCCACCTCTACACATTGGACCCCATTCCAGCCCTCGTACCACTTTTCAAATTTCGTGGCAGAGCCGGGAATCGACCCCGGGCCTCCGGGGGTGGCAGCTAATCCCACTGACCACTACACCACAGGGGCGACTAGATAGTCCCCTAGTACGGCTAGTATATTTTCCCTCGGTACTCTGCCATATGCCTTCTCTAGATTTACGAAACATAAACATAACTGTCTGTTCCTCTCGTAGCATTTTACAAATCCCTCGTGCATACTCTAAATCCAATTCTGACAGCCCTTCTGTGGTCTGAAACCACCCTGGTTTTAATGGAGCATACTCTCAAAAGCTTATCGCATCCTCCCTTTCAAAAATGCCTGTGAATACCTTGCCTGGTATACTGATCAGCGAAACACCTCCGTAATTGTTGCAGTCCTTCCCGTTCTTTATTTTGTTTACAATTGGCTTTACGGCGCACCGACACAGATAGGTCTTATGGTGACGATGGGATAGGGGAAGGGCCAGGAGTGGGAATGAATCGGCCGTGGCCTTAATTAAGGTAAAGACCAGCATTTGCATGGTATGAAAATCGGAAACCTCGTAAAACCATCGTCAGGGCTGCTGACAGTTGGGTTCGAACTCAACTATCTCCCAAATGCAAGCTCATAGTTGCGCACCCCTAACGGCACGGTCAACTCACTCCGTAGTCCTTCCTGTTCCTTTGCTTATAGATAGGTGCAATTCCTACTTTCGTCCAATCAGAAGGTAACTTACTAACATTCCATGGTAATGTCATTACTCTATGCAGCAATTTTACCCCTATCCTCCCACTAAAGTTTACCGTTTCAGATCTAATTTCATCTATACCTTCTGTTTTATGACGATATAATTTATTTACCATCCTTTCCAATTCCTCAAGCGTAATTTCAGTTACATAATTGGCTTCCTGCACATGAGCTCGGTTGTTCGCAACATCACCAGAAAAATTTAATTTTACGTTGAGAACATTTTAAAAATATCCCTCCCATCTGTTCAGTGATTCCGTGGGAGCTAGTATGAGTTCACCTCACGTACCCAAAAACGCTGTCTTCCTCTGTAGCGTAACGGTTAGCACTAAAAATTGCCGTCCTCGGTGGCTCGAGTTCGATTCCTGGTGCAGCCAGATATTTAAGAATGGTACTTGAGCCAGAAATTTAAGAATGGTGTGGTCACGGTTTTTCTTGACGCGAAAGATGCGTGAAATACTTATACTACCACTATTAAACGTTACACCGTCCACTTACTTTGGATGTTAGCCAAGCATCTCATGCCGGCATTTATGATAGTGGTTTAGCGTCGCGCTAACAATTTCAGGTCTTCGGCAACGCTGGGTTGGGAGATTGAATTAGCCGGCGATTTAATTAATGTAAAGCCCCAGTATTTGTTTGGTGTGAAAACTGAGGATCAATGAAAAAAACCATTTTCTGGGTTGCCGACGGTGGTTTCGACCCCATCATCTTCCAAATACAAATTACGAACAAAAGACTCTGTCAGTACTCAGTATTCCCTCCTCCAGCAACAATGCAGGCCTCAACTCTCGCTTGGAAACGATAGCTGAAGTGGCTAATATCAGCCCACTGAATGGAGTTCCATGCATATTTTACCTGGCGATACATTTGAGCAAGGGTTCTCGTCGATGTGGAAGACTAAGCCAATCCAACTAATCCAACACATGTTCACGACTGGTGCAATAGTTAGAAAAGTATTCTAAGAGGAACTGTTAAAATAATTTACCATTATGTCAAAGGAGCGTCCAGCTGGACTCGTTCTGAACTTCTGTGGCGTTTATTACACTTATTACGCTCACCTCAACTAGCCTGTACTTTCAGTCTAAACATTGCCACCACAACGAAATTTAAAGTGGCTGAACTCCTTTATTAACAATGACGCAATCTCTTATTTTAGTCACTAAGTGATATATTTTCAATTCAAACCTAAAGAAATACTCCCCCTACTACAGCTTTTCCCACACCTTTGGGGTCGCGGGTGAGAAGTGTGTTGATGATGTGGATTCGGCCCTGTTTTATGGTCGTATGCCCTTCCTGACGCCAACCCTATATGGAGGGATGTACTCACTATTGCGTGTTTTTGTGGTGGTTGGTAGTGTAACGTGTTGTCTGAATATGAAGAGAAAAGCTTTGGAATAAACAAAAACACCCAAACCCCAAGCCAGAAGAATGAATCAGATGCGATTAAAATCCTCGACCCGGCCGGGAATCGAACCCGGGACCCTCTGAACCGAAGGATGACCATTCAGCCAAGGAGTCGGATAAACCTAAAACAATATTATGGCTAAATAACTATGTAGAAGGGTTACATTTATCCGCAAATTGTTGCATTGGCAACAGTGATAAGTTAATTTCTCCTTCATCAACCTGGCAGCAGCGCCTTCGCAATTTTTGAAATAAGCGAATCACTGCAGCGAAATTCTGGAGGCACTACACCATAAGTTCAGTGTGAACTAGAGAATTCTAGGGCAAGCCACGAAATTTTGAAATTAATGCATCACATAACAGCCCGTACCGGCCGAACTACATTACTCACGACCGTAACTGAACAGCCAACTCATTTGCTTACGCAGTCTGCTTTGTCTGGCATTGTACAAGTGAACATTCTCTACATTGTTCTCCTTTGTAACTAATCGTCGTAGAAAAACGGACCACACACAATAAAGAGTATGGCCAATACGTGCTATGAGGCAGTGTTTATAACCTCATTGCCCTCCATGTCTAAGAACCAACAAAAACAACAAGAGCAGCCGCAGCAGCCCCAGGAGGAAAGTTCCCAAGCTGTCTAGCTGAAGTCTCAGTGACACACACACTTCTTTCGTAATGCGTTCCCTAGTGCCTTATCGCCTCAAGAGACTGTCATTCAACTGATAAGGTCGTTAACTGAGGTTAAAGGACGACCAATTATGAGTCACTTACTTCATCGTGGGATTAAACATTACGATATTCTTGGTAGCTCGTGCTTGAGTTCAAATGTCGACGAGATAATTAACACACCCACGAAGCGACAGCAATGGAGCGTGTAATGTTATTTTAATCACACGTCCTTCAAGATTACTTATCGACACATGTTCATTAAGGATTGTGTCTACATGCTGTGCTGTCGGGCATAATTACGGAACCGCTGGAGTGACGTAACCAAGTTTGCTTTACATCAGAATCTAAAGTTGAAATAATCTCACACCTTATCTCGCACACCAGTGAGAACCCAAGCGAACGTTATGATAATCTACTTTATCACTTGCTTCCTCTAAATAGCCACGATTCGATTCCCGACGAATGTTTATGGAGTTAAGAAAGTCGGGTTAAGAAAAGCTTGGCATTTATGTTGAAAATTGGGCTGCAGTGAGAATTGTAGCCTTTGCTGGCAGGATGTAGTGTTTACAGTGCTCTATGTCCTCTGGTATGGGCTAGAATAAATTTGTTACTTTCATTGACCTGTCTCAGTCTCATCCTTGGCTTTGACAATATGAAAGTGACCTAGGTATGAGCGATGCTAGTAGTGCCATTCCTTATTCAACCAGTCCCTTTTATGAATGGTGTGAAAAAATCGCTCATAGGGTCGGTTGGTGCATGCATTTCAGTGGGCTTGGCAGACTGATATGTAATAGCAACTTCTGGCTCAGTGAGGAAAGCAACGGGAAACTACCTCACTCCTCAATTCCCTAGTATGCCTCTTCAGTGACACCTAGGCTTCTATGACAGCTGTTGGTGGAGTTGTAGAAGATCAAACCAGCCTTCGGGCTAAATACCCAACATACATACAACATACGTGTGAATTGATGGTAGAATGAGTTCTTGGTTCAGGGTACTTACAGGGGTTAGACAAGGCTGTAATATTTCACCTTTGCTGTTCATAGTTTACATGGATCATCTGCTGAAAGGTATAAAATGGCAGGGAGGGATTCAGTTAGATGGAAATGTAGTAAGCAGTTTGGCCTATGCTGACGACTTGGTCTTAATGGCAGATTGTGCCGAAAGCCTACAGTCTAATATCTTGGAACTTGAAAGTAGGTGCAATGAGTATGGTATGAAAATTAGCCTTTCGAAGACTAAATTGATGTCGGTAGGTAAGAAATTCAACAGAACTGAATGTTAGATTGGTAATAAAAAGCTGGAACAGGTAGATAATTTCAAGTATTTAGGTTGTGTTCTCCCAGGATGGTAATATAGTAAGTCAGATTGAATCAAGGTGTAGTAAAGCTAATGCAGTGAGCTCGCAGTTGCGATCAACAGTGTTCTGTAAAAAGGAAGTCAACCGGACGAAACTATCTTTACATCGGTCTGTTTTCAGATCAACATTGCTTTACGGGAGCGAAAGCTGGGTGGACTTAGGATATCTTCTTCATAAGTTAGAAGTAACAGACATGAATTTAGCGAGAATGATTGCAGGCACAAACAAGTGGAAATAATGGCAGGATGGTACTCGGAATGAAGAGATAAAAGCTATGTTAGGAATGAACTCGATGGATGAAGCTGTACGCATAAACCGGCTTCGGTGGTGGGGTCATGTGAGGCGAATGGAGGAGGATAGGTTACCGAGGAGAGTAATGGACTCTGATATGGAGGATAAGAGAAGTAGAGGGAGACCAAGATGACGATGGTTAGACTCAGTTTCTAATGATTTAAAGATAAGAAGTATAGAACCAAATGAGGCCACAGCACTAGTTGCAAATAGAGGATTGTGGCGACGTATAGTAAATTCACAGAGGCTTGAAGAGTGAACGCTGAAAGGCATATCGGTCTATAATGATAATGTATGTATGTATGCATGTATGTATGTATGTATGTATGTATGTATGTATGTATGTATGTATGTATTTAAGAAAAGCAGGAACTTCTGGATCTTTGAGAAAATCATGCCTTTTTATGAAAAATAACCAATACCTTTGTCGATTCTGATATTCTAATAACTTTGATATTAATCAGAGCTTTCACAAATTTAATCTATACTAATATTATAAAGAGGAAAATTTTGTATATTTGTTTGTAACGAATAGACTCAAAAACTACTGAGCGGATTAAAAAATGAGTAACATGGGCTGTATTTTATTTTCAAAACAATTCGGGGGGGGGGGGGGAGCGACGGGGGGAGATATAAAAATATAAACCTGATAGGCTAATATAGGCGAAATCGAATTTGTCGTACAAGGACGAGACAAAGCTCATTTTAAGCTCCTTGGCGCAAAGAACAAAACTCGGTACACCATACGGGTCAGAAAACCATGTTTTAAGGCCCTAAAACGAACCGTTATGGAGATATTGGTACCACACTCCCCCTGCCCTAGGAATAGGATAAAGAAATGAACTGTCGTAACCATGGCAACGTCAGCTCCAGTATTCTTACAGCAGCGAGATTATCTACAATATATCACAAAACCTAACATGATACAGACGTGAAAATTGGTATTTGGAATCTCCTTTAAAAATAAAAGAACATACGTTTTGTTTTCAGAAAATCCACTTAAGGGATGGTGGTGGTGGTGGTGGGGGGGGGGGGTGAAAAGAAGTGAGGAAGGATTTGAATTATTTATACGAAGATACATATATCTCAGAAACTAAAGATGTTACAGACGTTGAAATTGGTACTTGGAATCTCCTTTAAAAATAAATGAACACACTTTTTTTTGGAAAAATCCATTTAAGGGGGTGAAATAATAAAAGATGCGGATGAATTTTAAAAACGAGTATCTTCTTCCGCTACCGCTTTTCCCACACCTGTGGGGTCGCGGGTGCGAACTGTGTCGCAAATGGGAATTTGACCGTGATTTACGGCTGGATGCCCTTCCTGACGCCAACCCCATGTATAGGGATGCAATTACTATTACGTGTTCCTGTTGTGGTTAGTAAAGTGGTGTGTTTTCTGAATATGAAGAACAGAGTGTTGGGACAAACACAAACAACTTGTCCCAGAGACATAAGGATTAATCACATGCGATTTAATTCCCCGACTCAGCCCGGAATTGAACCCGGAACCCTATGAACCAAAGGCCTCAACGCTGACCACTCAGCCAAGGAGTGAGGCAGTTTTTAAAATGAGTATATCTACAGTATATCTCATAAACTTGCCATGTTACGGACGTGAAAATTGGTATTTGTAATCCCCTTTAAAAGTAAAGAAACACGTGCCTATTTCTTTTTTTTTTTTTTTTTTTTGGAAAATCAACTTAAGCTGGGGAGATCGAAAAAAAGTGAAGAACGGGTTGAATTCTCTCTATGTGGATACTTATATCTCAAAAACTAAGATGTTACAGACATGAAAATTGGTATTTGGAATCTCCTTTAGAAATAAAGAAACCCTTTCTTTTTTTCGACTTAAAAGAGGACTGTTTCTCACATGTAGAGTTCCATGTCGCATATTCCAGATTTAGCTCTGCCAGTAACTTGGTCGTCTTTGCCCCAAAAGGCAATGCCACAAACGTGGTTTACAAAGTGGTCCTGGGATAAATGAAATGCAATTTTTCGGCGAGTTTTTATACTTCAGGGATTTTCAGATAATGTCTTAGCGCAGTACCGAGGAACAATAATTATCTTTTATCAACTTACGAAATCCTCGCGAGCGAAGCCGTGGGTAACAGCTAGTAAGGTATATAAGAAAAACTTACAATTACGGAAATGAAAAATATCATGAAACGTTTGTCCCGGGATATGGAAATTTATATCACAAACGCACTATGGGTAGAATATACACAATCATCAGTTCGGAGCCATTCTGATAAGTATGGAGATAGGAGGACTTGTTTCAGTACTCTGTGTACCCGTGATCGTGCTGACCAGCAGACTTGACGGATACCTTGCAGAGTGGATATATGGATGTTCCTGGTCGTATTGGTTTAGCACATCATACTTTGTTTCGGGAATGTTAGTGGAATAGCTTGGACGATGTTGTAGATATACTGTGCCCTGCTCAATGTTTCTAGTACAAACATTAAAGACAATCTGACAGTGTAGGTTATGGCTCCTCACACTAGATTCCTGGCGTTGATCCTATCATAAAAAACACGTGTACATTGCTTATCAAGTCAGCAGAAACAGGAACAATAATTAACATCGCGAGAAAATCTTCACTCGTCAGTGAATACACTGCCCCGTGTCAGTACGTTTACTGGCATGTAAAGGAACTTCTGTGGGTGATAATGCCGGCACCTTGGCGTCTCCGGAAACTGTTGAAGTAGTTAGAGGGCCTTAAAACCATTATTATTATTATTATTATTATTATTATTATTATTATTATTATTATTATTATTATTATTATTCAGTTATCCTCACAAGGCTGAATGTAACCCATTCCACACCCTAATATATATGGTCTAGGGTCAGCCTCGGGGACAACATGGACAGCTACCTACAACTGCCATACCAGTATACCGTAGTGATCGGACGTTAACCCTGCTTCCAGAAAAACGAATTCTAGAAGGACAGAAATGCATCCACTTATGTCCGACTCGTTGGGCGAACGGTTAGCGTACTGGCCTTCGGTTCAGAGGGTCCCGGGTTCGATTCCTGGCCGGGTCGGGGATTTTAACACTAATTGGTTAATTCCAATGGCACGGGGGTTGGGCATGTGTGTTGTCTTCATCATCATTTCAACCTCATCACGACGCGCAGATCGACATACAGAAAGACCTGCATCTGGTGAGCCGAACCCGTCCTGTGATATCCCGGCACTAAAAGCCATACGACTTATTACTTATAAGAAAAAATCTTCAATGACTTTTAATACGAATTTCAAGAATAATATTTCTCATGGCGAAATTACGCAATTGTGTCTGACAAGAGCTATTACTTGACCGAAGATTAAATTAAGTTTCAGAAGATGTATTCTTAATTCTTCATCTGCTGAATAAATCATTGTGTAGGCTGTCATTAGAAGACAGAATCCTAGTTCAGAAATAACCGTTACAGATAGTAAATCCATTCAAATACGTGGACGTGACACTACAGACTATTGTGAAATCCTTCAGACTGAATAGAGAAGCAGCTGCTAGAAGCCATATTCGCCATTAAAGCGCCGTACACGCTTTCGCTTCAAACAGCTACAGTATGTCCAATTTCAATGTGAACGTCGACATAACATGAGAGAAATTGATCATAAATGACCTCTGCACCTTAGAAAACGTGAAACAGCGCTTTTAAAGCTGACGTTGGTATATCCAAGTACCGGTACACACCCTTCAGACTGCTTTGCGAGCTTGCAAATGAGACTTTCCTGATTAATGATCTACGAATGAATTTTGATTTACCCTCTACAATCTGCTGGACGAGATTACAAGAAGACAGAGAAGAAAAACGGAAGCATATCTGGCTAGATTTCTCTTCGATGTAGACCATGACGAATCGATGTTTGACGGATGTTAGTCAAGACCTTCAACATTTTGTGAACTCTCTGACCGTTCATGGCTATCAGTATAAATCCTCTGAAACGAAAATACATCACGAACCTGACTTAGGAAGTACCTTTGTACATTGTGGCCTTTTCTGTTAAAGATTCTATTGCATTATCGAGCGCAGTAAACCGAAAATACCTATAGTTCAGACAGCAAAGTGTAGAATCACGTCCATACTCACGGTTACTAGACTATAATAGGCAGTAGGGGTCATCAGTTGGGTGCGCAGTAGCAAGCCACGCTTCCTGACGTCACGCGGTTCCTAAGTTCGCTGAACCAAGTAAAGCGCCATTAGTCTATAGTGATGGTGTTCACCTTCGCAGCAGTGTAAGCATAGCGAGTAGAAGGAAGAAGTGTAATCACCCCTCTAGTTCATCGGTTCCTCCGCTAGGCCGCTCTACCAGCAGTATTTGAGTTTGAGCTTACAAGTCAGCATACGAATAAAAGACAATTATTGCATGCAAAATTTTATGCTTTTGCTTACCGTTCCAGAAGTCAGTTGCCAGATAGTTTAGATAGCTTCCGGGTAGACTTTGTGGTCTTAGAATGTTTAAGTTCCTTTCTCATCTGTCTTGTTACAAAATAAAATCGACATTTCATGTAATGTAACACAAGTTTAGAGATAATGTCATGGTCATCGCAGCATCCTAATTCTTTCGAATTAATAGTGACAGGCCTACTGTGCAAACTGCCCAAACACTCATAAAATATATCGCCCCATAGACTATGTTCACAGAGTTTTTGTTCCACTACACTTTCAACTTGCTCGAACACATTATAAACTGCTCTTCAAGGATGGTTGATGAAAGTGCTGTCAGTGCTCTATTTATTGCTATAGTCCCTAATAAATGTGAGGGCTGCGGCAAGGATTTATTCTGTATGCTTTCCGTGAAGCAGGCTGACACATTTATGACATTTTGTGACCTTGGATACACTGCGTACTATATATCCTCCTAGATTATAAATCAAACACTCCTTTGCAAGACTGCGGCTATCACTGTTAATTAGACCTAAATTGTTCTCCCAGTCCGGTAAGAGGTTATCCATGTTCTCAGTGAAGTATAGTGCTTGTCTTATTTTATTTTGTGCTTTTTCTACTACAGCGTTATTTGTCTCTTCTGTCTTCTTAGCCAGTGTTCTCGTTTGATTGACGAATGATGTCAATCTCAGTTCATATTTGGGCTTACAATTACTACCCGATGGCAAGGCAAGTTTGGCTGGGATACAAATAGACTGCAACATGTGTAAATTCAGAAAATCTATTCTTCAAAGGTGGTCGTCACAACTTAATGAGCGTGGTATACGAAAGTGCCGTTCTAGTATATCTTGATTAAATTTGGCTGTGAGCCAGTGGCGGCGCGTTCTATATGTTCAGTGGTTCAGTGAACCCCCTAGAAATAGATAAGTCTAGGTAAAATGATTTATCAGAGCCTATTCCTTAAATTTGCTCTGTATATCAGCGCGCGTAGCGGTATTTTTGACATCAACACTCGGTTGCTCTCCGGAACCAGCGAAGAGGTTCAATTTCAGGTCTGAACGCGCGGGGCCGTGAGACGTAAGGAAGGTGCGCACGGCGAGGGGCTGTGAGGAGCAGGGAAAACATAGCCCAGGAATCGCTGGCAACTGGACCAGCGATAGACACGAGTTACATCGAGCAGTTCCGAAATTAGCCGAAGCATTGTCAGAGCGCGCGGTTAAAATTTGCCGTATGTGGTAGGTTTTGAAGGGATTTTAATTTGGCGATTTTGCCATTCTGATGTAATTAACCGCAATGAGCCAGAATATTTTGCTAACTACAGTTGGTATAGCATCAATAGGCGTAAGTAGCATAAGTTTATGTAATCAAATGAAACTTTTCATTAGTAATACGTGTTTTATGAAAAGTAAACAGCAAAATACGTCAACAAATAAATAACAGTAGTCTGCCTAACACGTTCTTGAAGTTATTCCTACGTAAGCAACGTCTTCAAAATGAGGGGAAATTGGATCAGCTTAAAGTAATTGCACCTCATATCCTCTGCCTTTCATTCTTCATTGTTTTGGTAACTTCTTCAAGCTGTAGCCGTGTCTCTGCAAAGCAAAGTCATGTTTCTAATCAAGCAATGTCACTATTTTACATATATGTAAACATCAAGTAACAATAATAATCTGAACACCTTATTTTCCACAGCAGTGAACCCCCAGACGTTTTATCCACGCGCCGCCACTGCTATGAGCACATATCGGAATCCATTATTCCATAAATACTCGGACACTTTTATGGTGCTCTCAATTGTTACTCTTTAGGGATTCAAGAGTTCTTTCTGGAGCAAAAGTATTATTCTTCCCCTGAGGTTATCTCTCCATTTTATTAAGGTTTGATGCGCTATTGAATCTTTATAAAGAGCCCCTGCTGCTGTAGAAGTATTTAATACATCTATTAGGATGTTTAATTCCCTTGTGAACGTTTCTGTCGGTTCGCTGTCTTCAAATCCCTCCGAATTTATCTGTCTAAAGAACTTTATGCCATTTGCAACAGAATTACTAAATAACTGAAAAGCAAGTCTCACGTTCATGCGCTGAAATGAAGTGGGGTCTATATGTGCAGACGTTAGCTTGTGGCAAACTTTCAAACCTGCAAATATATGGCTGTTATCCATTTCAAACACTTGTCGATAAAATTTGAAGTCTACAATTTCAATATTGTAATAAGGAGCACAGACATGAACACTAACGCGTGATTTGAGAGTTTATTTTTCCCCGTGTTCTTGGGTGTGTTCTCTTAAATTTACGAATCCATACACTTTTAATGAGTTTGTGTTAAACTGAACCTTTTCTCTCAGTTTTACTTCGTCATATATGATAATTCCCGTGCGATCGTTTTCACTTTTCTGATCGCAGAAACAGTTCTCAATAGCACTAATGGCATGGGTGTTCACCCCGAAAGGGCAGTTAAGACCTTTAACTAATTTTCGCAGGTGAGCCTGCGAAGGAAGGGAAAGCATGTCATGCCTTAAACAGTGTATATAGCCCTTAGGTGATTTAATTTAAATAAGAGACTATCTAAAAGGAATTCATTATCATATGTCATCTCTTCCTTATTCCTTAGCTGACATTTTTTTTTTTTAGCATGGTGTCAATAATCACATTTTGCTTTCTGCTTAATGTCGGCTCACTTGAATGATTTGGAATCTCTTAGTTGTTTTTCTAGCAACAAAATCTTAGCTTTAGCTATTTTCAATTTATTACGCATAGTCATTATATTACGTCCCTGTCTCTTTAGTTTGTTTCTAAGTGAACTTATTGTCTTTTTAGCTGTGCATGAATCTATGTCATTTCTTTTAGCACTCTCAGAAAAAGCTTCGAAATTTAATTCGCGGTGAGGCCTGTGCGATTTGTTTCTTGAACCTTCCTCCGTCTTCGGTGGCTGTCCTTTACGGGGTGATTTTCGTTTGTTTAATTGTTTCGTGAGATATTGTGGCAAACTTGGGAATATATGAGGGACAGTGCAGTTTTCAGTTTCCATCAATCTCTAGGAATTTCTACCTGTTCGCCTTGTATTACAAATGAATCTGATTTAACAATACATTCATCAGAAAAATGTGAATCGCACACATAACACTTATCAGAAAGCTTTTTGTCCTTTCTGTGAATCGCTTTTTTCCATTTTGAAAATTCTGCTTCATTTTTAGGTGGTTTGAAGAAGTATTTACCTTTGGTAGTTTTGTAGCCAGACTTACATCCTGGAACGAAGCAAGTAGGCATTTTTTCCTCGTCGGTATTTTTGTAAGTTTTACAAACTCAGCACTATATTTACACTAAATAAAAGAATACCATAACCAAATCACACGCTCTTTATTTTCACTTAACAATAATGTACGACAATTAAGTTTTTGCTTTCACAGGACAACACTACGGAACACAACCATATTACATCTACAGATACCAAATACAGTGGAAACTCTGCTGTATTTGCAGATACCAACCCTCAGATAACAACGGTGCTGCCCCTAGTGGACGATTCATCACAGTCCCTATACTAGCCAACAGGGAACAACTTAAGAGCTCACACTTTCTCTCCTACTCGTTATGGTGTTAAGAGTTAATTTTTTCTGTGCAGTGTTGTGCTTTCGCTGGTTGCTGTAACCACGATAGACACCAGAAGGACTTAGACATTAAATTTCATCGTTTTCCAAAGAACAGTGGCATTAAATTAAAGTGAATTAATGCCTGTAAACGGGCTGACTCGTTTACGGTTGAGAATGCTCGTGTGTGCTCTGTACACTTCGACGACTCGGACTACATAAGGAACTTGTAGAGTGAGTTATTATTATTATTATTATTATTATTATTATTATTATTATTATTATTAGACGTGATTTAAGGCCTGACGCAGTACCACATTTAAATTTGCCACTGAGTAGTAATGATTTAGTGAGTCAATCTGTAAAGATCGTGAAATGAGGGCACAAAAGCGAAATCATCGTAAGGAGATACGGCAAATTTTACAATCGCAGGCACCAACTGAAGCAACCAACGTCGCACCGACACAGATAGGTCTTATGGCGGTGATGGGACAGGAAAGGCCTAGGAATGGGAAGCAAGCGGCCGTGGCCTTAATTAAGGTACAGCCCCAGCATTTGCCTGGTGTGAAAATGGGAAACCACGGAAAACCATCTTCAGGGCTGCCGACAGTCGGGTTCGAACCCACTATCTTCCGGATGCTAGCTCAGAGCTGCACGCTCCTAACCGCACGGCCAACTCGCCCGGTAATAATGCAATCTTGAGGAAGGAATTAGATAACAAAAGTAAACATCAATGTTTCTGTGATGAGAAAATTGCTGAAGTGATGAAGAATTGGAGTTAATTAGACTAGAAAATTGTGACTTCAAACAGCAAAATACGGATCTTCAGGGCCGTGTTAGTGCAGCTAATACTGAGATAATAAAATTAAAAAATAATGTTCAAGTTTTTGAGGGTACTTTTTCTAAAATTCAACAGCAAGCTTTAGTAAAAGGTAATTGCTCAAGCTTGTCATCTGAGGACATTGCTAAGGCGGTCACCTTACGGTCTATATCATACAAAGCATTGTGTTTTGTTAGAGACGTAATTAATTACCCTCTTCCTAGCGAAGTTACAATCAGACGACGGCTAAGACAGCTTTCTATTTTTACAAATTTTGAAAGGGATGTTGTTCTCAGCTTTGATGAAATGATGGTTAACAACGACTTGTGCTTTGATCAAAACGAAGACACGATTAGAGGACTCCATGACAATGTCAGAGTCATTGTAATAGGAAGTTTAGCTCAAAAGTGGGTGCAACCTCTCTGCTACAACTTTGATACAGCGATGTCAATGGAACTGTTAGTAGAAGTAATGGATGTCCTAGAAAGCACCGGATTTAAGGTTAGAGTAGTTGAATGTGACATGGGACCTTCAAATAGGAAATGTATGACTGATCCGAATATTTCGTGGGACAAACCGTCGCTGGAAAACACATCAAGTAAAGAACGTAACATTTGTTTTTTGTTTTTTTGTGATGTGCCTCATGCACTTAAATTACTGTGGAATCACCTTCTTGTTGAAGGACATCAACTGGAAAGTGGGCAATGTGTTACAAAAGCAGCATTTGCAAAATTGTTTGAAATGCAAAGTGAGGGCGAAGACCTACAATATGTGCATAAGCTTTCAATGAAGCATATTCTTGTGACTGGAACGGAGAGGCAAAATGTACGGAAAGCCGTTGAACTGTTATCACTGACTGTGGGTAAAGCATTATGCCATAACTTCTCAGAGCTCAGCTATGTAGGAGAGACTGTAATCACGATTAATAATGGATTTGACGTGCTAAATTCCCGTGTCCATGTGTGTGGTACAAACAGCTTTAAAAGTGCCTATGGGAATTGTATTGAGGAACAAAATCATGCTCTTGATACATTATTCGAATTAATTTTCACCATGAGAATAATTGGCAAAAAACTCCTTCCTTTTCAAGAAGGTTTTCTAATGTCTATAAATAGCCTTCGTGATCTATTTAAGGACTTAAAAATCAGAATGGGGGCCAAGTGTAATCAGGACATAATTGAGAGCTACTTTTCCCAGATCCGAGGACTTGGTCGCTTTTATGATCATCCTCTCCCTGCCATTGTATCGCAGCGAATTAAATAATTGATTTTAAACCGGAATGGAGGTGAAGTGGTAAACAGCAAAAACTGTCCAGATGAAAAAAGTCCAATCTCTGAGCGCAGACGTTTTGTCCAACCAAAATGGAGAAGCTTGTGACAAACCTTGTAATGTTGATGCTGATGATGATGATTTCACTTCAGCTGTCAATGGACTTCTGGAACATTTTCAAGATTAAAATAATGCAAACGTGTCTGTCGAAGTAGTTAGAAGACCGGGCTACTATAAAATTGAGAGTCAACTCAAGACCTTAGCGGTCCCTTTGATGTTAGTCAGACTTCTGGTCGGTGAAACGGCTTCCGCAGCGCCAAATAGTTCCCTAGGTTTGTTACTTGTTCCTGAAGTCAGGAGCTTCCTTCAACTTTGTTAGATATTCTGGTGAACTGACTTGACGAATTAAAAATGTTTGCCTTGTATAAATATGGAAAAATATATCACAGGTTGTATGGTTCGTTACCAACTCTTATATATTATACGTAGATGGCTATGAATAGTTATTGTTCTCAGTGGTGTATGTAGCAAAATAATAATTATTTAATATGATATTGATATCTTATTGCACTGTGTACTTAGTAAGCTTTGTTCGAGTTCATTCCATTGCTGATAAGTTCGCATAATATGTGCGACGTTGAAGATGGATCCAAGAAAACTGTTGGCAATACTGGGCTATTGGCTGCAACAGCATGTTCAGTATTCATAATGGCTGCCAGCTGTGAGCAAGACGTGTGTGATCTGACGCTTTAGTCCCCTGTGAAATACTATAAAGCTAACAAAAGTGGAGAAAAATTAAGAGGGAAATCTAAACCAAATTGTTTTAAATGTTAACAGTAGCCTACGGTATGAGAATCCGCTGTGGACTGTGGAAGACGTGGTGAATACCGCGCAGCCGACCGGCGTTTCTGTGCAGTGTTTACGCCGCTCGCGTGGAATTTAACCTCCACGGAAAATCCAAGTCTCCAGCGAAAGGTCGATGTGTCACTCGCCGTAAATAAAACAGGAAGGGCCTTAACACGGTATGGGAATAGGATCCTTGGAGTATTCGATAATAATAATAATAATAATAATAATTTGTACTTTGCTTTATGTTCGTAACCGCCCTGTACCTGCAGAAATGTTGTCATGAGAGGATCATGAGTTCGTTATTTACGTTCCGAATGACGAGATTACAATATTTACAACATTCCTGGAAACATTGTATTTTGCAATCCCACTCACAGGTGTTTTTTTCAGCTTTTTGAACTGTGAGAAACTGCCACTGACAGTCGTTGCATGAGAGCGGAATCGTATACTTCTGTTGTAAGTTCCCATGTGCCTCACACAAATTGCATTATGAAATAAAAATAAACCTTGCTTCTCTTGCCTCGGTATTCGTCAGTAATCTGTAGGTTTTACATGGTCAATAAAGGAATAAATAGGTATGGTACGTGATCAAAGTACAGCTATGTGAAAGGATGTGATTTCGTTTGATGCTCCTCTATTTGAGAATGAAGTACTTGTCAGATAGACGCACGGCGTTAATAATAAGCTGGTTGTGGCGGAGATGGAGAACGGTGACGGGTAGGGGGAACAGGGGACGTGCTCACGTGCGGAAGGATACTTTTCCTAAGCTCTTGACTTGAATTTCAGTTATAGAAATGATTGCTGGCTATGTAGCTTATAGGATGAAGAAAAAGTACCCCCAGAAATCCAAATCGTGAACATTTCTCCTTCATCTAGGAATTGGCTAGAAACGATTTCAAGAGGGTACTTAATGAAACCTATGAATGAGTGCATTAATTCTATTTTTAACATGGAAAATGAATTTAGTGCCTTCCATGGGAACTACAGTAAGAAATATCCAGGAGTTTTTAGATTGTTAAAGGAAAGAATTAAGAAAAAATATCCTGATCTTGAATATTTTGTTGTTTTATGTTTTGTTAGAACCAGAACGTTCATAAGGACGAAAAACATAAACAAACTTAGGCACATGAATTCTTACAAGAGGTGTAAACGAACTCCTAATGAAAAAAAAAGTGTGAAAAAATGTAAGAAAGTTGTTGGATAGACTGATTTTAAAGTAATGTAAAACAACCAAGTAAATATTTAAATGTAAATATTTTGTGTGGTATATAATGTAAAAATGTATACAGTTTTACTACCATAATAATAATTAAGAGTATTTGTTAGATGTTTTTAAATATTGAACTTTTGATCGCGTTTTCTGACTGAGGGTTTTCTCCGTATCACAGGTCTATATAGCCTAAGCCTGTGGAAGCATCTTCCCTCCCACAAAGAAAGAGCGACCCCTGATATGATGGAAGAGGTTGACGTTTCTTCAGGGGCTTTTTATCAACATTCCACTGGCCAATACACATTTATAAATAATTACTTATACGGAAATATAATATTGTGTATTTACAATACTACTTAACACCAACAATCTACCAAAACAACGGTAAAAAGCATCCCGTGCGATTGGTCATGTTTCTTTAATTTTAGTAACTAGTTTTAGGAATGAAGTGCTGTGTGGCCTCCGAAGAGGCCTGGTGGAGGTTTTTAGATTTGACTCCCGTAGGCGACCTGCGCGTCGTGCCAGGGGAATTAACCAATTATGGTTACTGCCGGGAATCGAACCCGGGACCCCGGGCCAGCACGCTAACCATTTAGCCATGGAGCCGGACGTTTTAGAAATAAAACTACGTATAAAATCGTTCTAAAATCACTGGATGGATAGAAAATACGAAAACCGAACCGTAAATACTTTATTTGTGAGGCAAAAGATAATTTAGTACTGAGAAAGCTATTGGAATAGTTCGTGTTAAGCACAGAGTTATTATATTACTTGTAATGTTCTGAAGAATAGCGAAATAACTTACAACATAATTATCTACACATAACAATTGGCAATTATATTTGACAAAATTGAAAAATATTAAGCAAGTGGTTAAATAAAAACAAGCAAATCATTAAGAGAAACGCACAATTACAATGGGTCGTGTCCACTGCAAGCACGGCAGTGGGGGCCAAACGACGTCACCAGCCAAAGCGAGCCTGCGCGTGACTCCTACCGTATAGGGAGCGCGCACGGCCGCTCTTAGCGCCTCTAGCGGAAGAAATCGGTAACGTTTAGGTGATCATGTCTTGAGCGGTCAATCCAGGCTGTGTAGCTGTAGGTGTGAAATAGTGGTGGTAGTAGTAGTGTATCAAAATGAATAAATCAAATAGAAACTGTTGTGCAGTGAACTGCCACCACACACAAAGAAACAGGCATGAAAAATGAATTACATTTCACACATTTCCTGGTCGTCCATGGGAATCGGACAGACGCAGGAAGTGGATTTCGGCTGTAGGAAGAATAAAGTAGTACCTTATTTAATTTGCGACGTAAATCACACATTTCAAACATACCAGGTATACCAAGTCAAGAACACGTTCATTTAAGTACACTTTGAAATAGTTAAGTACATTTCATTTCAAGTATGCATTACAGCAGGTTCATATGTTTACATTCATGTCCTTCCATGTGCACGTGTCTTGACTACGCCGAATATGTATAATAATAATAATAATAATAATAATAATAATAATAATAATAATAATAATAATAATAATAATAAATGTTTTCCTGCATTTCAGTGCAGATGGAACTCCATGGGAACCCACCAAAATGCTCCTTCATTTGCAGTGAACATTTTGTTGGAGGAAAGCCAACAATATTGAAAATCATCCATCAAATATACCATCTGTGTTTCATGAGAGCTATAAGAAGAAACCGAAAAGAGAATGTGATGTATCCCGGTTTGAAAGAGCGAGTAAACGAATGAAATTCTCAAATATACATACGTATTCTAATCAGGAAACTCATGCATTTATTGTGAAAAATGAGTGTGAAAACCTACATTAGTCGGTGCAAGCAGCATTTCAGATTGAAGCAACGACTTTCGAATTCACTTGTGTTTTAGTGGGAATGATGTAGGCACACAGTGCAAATCAAGCACAGTACCTCCAAGTATTTCGAGAAGGTGGATAAAATTTGTGGTCCCAACACCCACTGGACATATGCAGAGGATGTCATGGATACCGGAGCATAAAAAGTGAGGCACAGTTGAAGGATTTAACAAGTGTTTTATTTAAAACATTCAATTTTTTACTTTTTTCTTTATTTCTAAAGTGTCTATAAATATAAGTAATAACGATGTTGTTTACCTTTTTTAATGAAAATGAAATTGGGTATAACCTTTGCTGCCTTGGCAGTCATACTTGGTGTACATCGGACTACTGCTGCGCGAATATTTTTTACTGCTCTCGGAGTAGTCAAGAAATGCACTTCTAATTTTATTTTCTGGCCTAGCAAACTATCCGTGCAAAATACTTTGATTCGGCTTTTAAAACATTTTATCCTGACGCACGAGTCATAATAGATTGCACAGAAATGAAATCAGAAACGCCAGCAAAAATAGATGAGAGATGTTCAGTGGCGGCTCGTTTGGGAGGCGCTAAGGCGCGCGCCCCCCACGGGGTTCCATTAAATTCGGGAGTTTTAATCTTAAATGTTAACAAGGGAAATATTTTACTATAAGATTATTATCAAGGGCGCGAGTTGTACTGTGCTGCGGCGCGATGCTCTGCTGGCCCTACGCAGGAGGGCGCTCTCTCACAGCGGACCAAATACTCCCGAGTCTCGCTTGACTGGCCTTGAGGGAGCCAATCAGAGGCGCAGTAGAGATGTGCTGTTCTACGGAGATTCCGGCGCGTTTCTGCCGCGGCCCATCGTTGCAGCCAACCTACCCAAAACATTGGTGATATGATTTCTATTTAACAGGGGTCAGTTTATGCCATTTCTTTCCTAACACTAGGAACTATTTTACTGAGGCACTTACCTGAGTTAAATGTGCCGGTATACATTTAAAATAGTCTTGTAATTTTTAGGATTATTAACTAACGAAACGAGTAACGACTGTAACTACTGGCTCCTCGCACTTGACTCATGTTGGCCATACTCACTGGAGAGCGCGATGTTTAACTTTGTGTTGATGAATGACCGTGATGTGACTGTGACAAGGTGAAATTAGGAGAAAGGTTGTGATTTATATCTAGCCGTAGTGTTATATATGCACTTCGTACAGTATGATTACCGTCGAACATATTAAAGAACTAACGTTTTCTTCTCTTTCTACCGAGAAGAAAGTCGAACTGAAGGAGTGTTTTAGGCCGACACCAGACTTCTTGTTGAAAAAACCGGAGATAAAGAAAAATGAAAATAGGGCTTTCCAAAGACAAATTAGTTCTCCTGACGTATATAACAAGAACTCGCGGATATGTGGAAGTGATATCTCAGAAACCTTTTACTGCTTTCCTTGCCCGCTATTCTCCCGTTCTAGGAAAGGAGATAAATGGATCACCACAGGGGTGATATCAATAGTACCATGGACTTTGAAATGCTTGGTGAAGTCAATGTCGTGTCTTGTGAAAGTGATCACTACAATGAAACTATTCGTAAACATAACTCGATGGTGGACAAGAACAGGCAATTATTATTATTATTATTATTATTATTATTATTATTATTATTATTAATATTATTATTATTGAATAATAATTACTGAGTAATAATAATAATAATAATAATAATAATAATAATAATAATAATAATAAATCTGTATGTATGTTCAGTCTTCAGCCCTAAGGCTGGTTGGATCCTCAACAGCTCTGCCATCAGCTGTCATAGATGGCCTAGGCATCACTGAAGAGGCATACTAGGGAAATGAGTGAGGTAGTCTCCCGTTGCTTTCCTCACTGAGCCAGAAGTTGCTGTTACATATCAGTCTGCGAAGCCCACTGAAATGTACGCACCAACCGAACCTATAAGCAACATTTTCACACCATTCATAGCAGGGACTGACTGCAGAAGGAATGGAATTACTAGCATCGCTCATACCTCAGTCACTTTCATATTGTTAAAGCCAAGGATAAGACAGAGACATATCAATGAAAGTAACAAAATTGCTCTAGCCCATGCCAGAAGACATAGTGCACTGTAAACACTAGGTCCCGCCAGTAAAAGCATTTAATTTTAATAATAATAATAATAATAATAATAATAATAATAATAATAATAATAATCAAAACAATTGCGTATGCATTGCACGGTATAGTGTTCGAATTGTGTATCTTGATAACATGTTTTGAAGAACTTGAGATATTTGTGGAATTATGAAACTAAGGTGCGCCCCCCACTGCTGATATCCACGAGCCGCCACTGGAGATGTTACATGTATTCATCGTACAAGTCATGTTATACAGTTAAATTATACCTTCAACCATTCATTATCTTCACTTGGAAACTGAGTTGTAAATGCTAAATCAAGTATTTTTTCTGTTGTTAGCGTAATATGAGAAGTATAAAAATCGTCACTTAAACAAACTTTCCAGAAGTGAACACTGTGGAATCTTCTTGAAGTTGAAGCAAATCGTTCATGAGTTTATTAAAATTTGTTCTTATGCCAATACTGACGCTATTGCTGCACAACTCTTCACAAAAACTTTTATCTACCGATTCAGACTCTTTTTTTCAGCTCCGCTCTAATCATTTCCGTCCAAGGCGGATTATCTATATCTGTATTTCCTAGTTCATGGATGGTAATAACAGCACCCTTGTTAGTTCTCGCCCTCTTCTTGAGAAACAGATCTTCAGCCTTCTTCCCTTTCGCATATTTTACGGACCCTAGAAGATATCTACACTGTATTAATCATATTGTGAGCACTTAAATTTATTACATAATTAACAGCGATAATATTACACACCAGCTGTTTACAAATTCGGTTTCCTCCATTATTGCGACAAATTTGTCTTACTAAATCCCGAATCAGAATTGCAGTACTGTATAATGGCACATGCATGTTTACAGTGCCCTCCGGCACCAGCCACACAGTCACAGTTTGATTCAACACAGCTTTTTTTACAAGTTACTTTACATCGCACCGACACAGATAGGTCTTATGGCGACGATGGGACAGGAAAGGGCTAGGACTATGAAGGAAGTGGCCATGGCCTTAATTAAGGTACAGCCCCAGCATTTGCCTGGTGTGAAAATGGGAAACCACGGAAAAACACCTTCAGGGCTGCCGACAGTGGGGTTCGAACCCACTATCTCCCGAATACTGGATACTGGCCGCACATAAGCGACTGCAGCTATCGAGCTCGGTGAACAACACAGTTTCGTCGATTGTCAAGCTGTAATAGAAATTCGAAGTATTATAGACTTCACTGAATCACATAAAATGTAAAATATAACACTGTTTAACAATAATAAGGTAACGTTATTACCTCAATTGTAACCTTGTACGGGCTTTTGCTAACACTCGTCTGTCTTATGACAAAGCCGGTAAGTGTACAACTGGAAACAGTTCGTCTTTCTTCAACTTCTAACACACGGCCACTGTCAACTAGTTTCTGCACTTTATTCTCTGTGGACTTGCGACTATTTTGGAAGTGTATGTATTCAAACCCATATTGTATTACAACTTCCATAGCACTACTTCATATCTTGAAGATAAGATGCAACGATATTTTTTGCCGTAATTATGACGCAAGTCTTCACTTCAGCGGAACGCACTCTCACCGTATTAATACTCGGAACTCCGCCAGAGCGCTCTGATACTAGTACCGTGCTACAGTGACTACAGTGACAGAGTCACTGTATACCGTGCACGCTCCCTATAGTCTAGTAACCGTGCCCATACTTCCATGATGTACGTGTATCAGTATATATAAACTGTTAACATTTTCCTACCTCCACAATACGTATAAAAATTGAAATGACAACACACTATGGAAACAAACCTTCTTCGCAGTGAAGAACTGAAATGAAAATCATTCTTAATAATAATAATACATTTTTACAATTTGCTTTACCTCGCACCGACACAGATGGGTCTTTATGGCAATGATGGGATAGGAAATGGCTGAGAGTGTAAAGAAAGCGACCGTGCCCTTAATAAAAAAACAGCTCAGCATTTGCCTGGTGTGAAAACGGGAAACCTCAAAAAACATCTTCAGAGCTGCCAACAGTGAGGTACGAACTATTATCTCACGAATGCAAGCTCACAGCTACGAGAGCCTAACCGCACGGCCAATAATAATAATAATAATAATAATAATAATAATAATAATAATAATAATAATAATAATAATAATAATGGTTTTACGTCCAACCAACTACGTTCATAGTTTTCGGAGGTACCGAGGTGCCGGAATATTGTCCTGCAGGTGTTCTTTTACGTGCCGGTAAATCTACCGTCACGGGGCAGACGTATTTGAGCACCTTTTAATACTACCGGACTGCACCAAGATCGAACCCGCCAACTTGGGCTCAGAAAGCCAGCTCCTTAACCGTTTGAGCCACTCAGCCCGGAAAAAGCGTTCTTTAGACACTCAGTACAAGATATAATGCACAACGTGTGATAAACAAAGTGGGTTTTTTTTCTAATGGTTTAATTTAATTTAATTTATTGCTTGCTACAGGATTTTCATTCCAATTACAGCAGCATTCTTTGTGATACCCAGAGAAATTACAAATAATTATTACTTAATATTACCTAGCCTAACTTACCGGTAAATCTATTCTAAACTAATCTTCATCTAATCCTTTTTACTGAAAAACTGAACGACTTTCTAGACATTCTGCATTGCCATAAGAACAAAGTTTATCTACATAAATAAATCATTCTTCTTCTTCTTCTTCTTTTCCTACAGCTTTTTCCACACCTGTGGTGTCGCGGGTGCGAACTGCGTAGAACGTGTGGATTTGGCCCTGTTTTACGACCGAATGCCCTTCCTGACGCCAACCCTACATGGAGGGATGTAATCACTATTGCGTGTATTTGTGGTGGTTGATAGTGTGGTATGTTGTTTGAATATGATGAGGAGTGTGTTGGGACGGACACATATACCCAGTCCCCGAGTCAGAAAAATTAATCAGAAGTGATTAAAATCTCCGACTCGGCCGGGAATCGAACCCGGGACCCTCTGAACCGAAGGCTAGTACGCTGACCATTCAGCTAACGAGTCGGAATAAATAAAAGTATCACAATTAATAAAATTTAATAACACAGTATACAGTCTATAGCATTAACATTTGGAAACACAAAAAAAATGATATATCTTCTTTCTTAATCTGTTTACTCTCCAGGGTCGGTTTTTCCTTCGGACTCAGCGAGGGATCCTACCTCTACCGCCTCAAGGGCAGTGTCCTGGAGTTTCGGACTGTGGGTCGGGGGATACAACTGGGGAGAATGGCCAGTACCTCGCCCAGGCGGCCCCGCCTGCTATGCTGAACAGGGGCCTTGTGGAGGGATAGGGAGATTGGATGGGACAGGCAAGGAAGAGGGAAGGAAGCGGCCGTGGCCTTAAATTAGGTACAATCCCGGAATTTGCCTGGAGGAGAATTGGGAAACCACGGAAAACCACTTCGAGGATGGCTGAGGTACTGCATAGTCCTGCAAAGTGGTGAATTTTGATGGGCAGGTGTTCTAGCCTTTTTAATTTGAAAATGTTAAACGAATTCTTGAATTTGGGCGTGGCACATGGAAATCAGGAGGGAAAGGAACTCAGGATTATCAATTTGCGAATTTATTATTTCTGCCTTCGATCTTCTAAACTCTCCATTTCTACATTTAACAAAAGCTGGTTGTGCGAAACCATTTGAAGATATTGAGATGTTATTTTAAAATGTAATATTTCAAGTATTTCTTTTGCACCCTTTCAAGTGAAACACGTGCATTTTGCACCTAGGGCTCTAAACCACGCTCGCGTATTCCATTTTTGGCCTGACCAAGGTGTTGTACAACTTAATACAAATTTTTATGTTTTTAAATGTTTTCACATTTCTTATCACAAATCCTAAAGTTCTACTTGCTTCAGTAAGCACCTTCTGTATCTGAGGAGTGAAGGTCAGCTCCCGGTCTTATAATACTCCGAGGTCTTTCCATTCTGTTACGGTTCTCAGGTCATCGCACCCAACTTGTAAGTGTAGAGGGTGCTTTATTTCGGGTGAACGACATGTACACATATTTTGGAATCTTCTTCTTCTTTTCCTACCGCAATTCCCACACCTGTGGTCGCGGGTGCGAACTACGTCGCGCATGTGAATTTGGCCTTCCTGACGCCAACCCTATAAGGAGGGATGTAATCACTATTGCGTGTTTCTGTGGTGGTTGGTAGTGTGGTATGTTGTCTGAATATGAAGATCAGAGTGTTGGGACGGACACAAACACCCAGTCCCAGAGCCAGAAGAATTAATCAGAAGAGATTAAAATCCCCGACCCGGCCGGGAATCGAAAACGGGAGCCACATTTTGGAATGTTTAGATATAATTTATTTTCTATCGTCCAGTCCGTTATGTTATTCAGGTCTAACTGGAGATGTTCATAGTCTCTAATGGTTGAAATGGCTTTGAATACTTTGAAGTCATCAGCGTGCAGGAGCAATCAGATTAAATCACTCGATCAGGTAGATCATTCATAAATGCGAGAAATATTAACGGGCCCAAATTAGGCCCTTGAATAACTTCTGATTTTACCACGTACTCTTTAGAATTAAATTTTCTATACGACACATAATGTCGCACCAACACATTGAAGGTTTTGGGCGGCGCAAGGACAGGAAAGGGCTAGGATAGGGAAGGAAGCGGACGAGGACTTAATTAAGGTACAGCCCCAGCATTTGCCTGCTGTGAGACTGGGAAACCACAGAAAACTATCTTCAGCGCTGCCGACGGTGGGATTCAAAAAAGTGGTCCCTGCTCATACATCAAAATGACAACAACAACAACATGGTAATTAAGCAACTTAATAAGGAATACTGCCATCCCTTGCCTGGATAACGGCTTCACAACGCCTTCTCATGCTTGAGACAAGGCGCCACACATTCAGCTGAGGCAGACGTCCTCACTCTTAAAAAAGTGAGTCTTCAAGGGATTGTAGAGTTTGGGGTGGTGGATTCCTCGCTCCGATGCGTTGCTCCGATTGGTCGCAGACTTGGTCCATCTGATTCAAGCAGGGACTTCTGGATGGCCACTCCATTTGCTGCACACGGTGCTCTTGAAGGAATCTCCGAACGATGTTGGCATTATGCGTTCCAGCATTATCAAGCATGAATACTCCATTTTCAAGTTGCCCCACGTGAGGAATCTCATGTGGCACTAAGATCTCGTCAATGTACCGTCGAGCAGTTATGGATCCATTGCGAATGATCAGAAGATCGGTTTTCATGCCAGGAATTATGCCTGTCCCCACCATAAAAGATCCACCTAAATAAGCAACGTTAGGTTGTACCGTTGTCGGATGAAATCACTCCCAGCGTTTTTTCAGACTCGCAGATGACCATCTGAACGATATAATGTCCGAGAACAGCACAGGACGCTAGTGTATTAGCTGCCAGAAGGTTTATGAGCATCAGCGTATTTTACCATTTCAACAAAGTATCTTAAACAGTCATAAATTTGGACAATAATAATAATAATAATAATAATAATATTATGTCCGACTCGTTGGCCGAACGGTCAGCGTACTGGCCTTCGGTTCAGAGGGTCCCGGGTTCGATTCCCGGCCGGGTCGGGGATTTTAACCTTCATTAGTTAATTCCAATGGCCCGGGGGCTGGGTGTTTGTGCTGTCCCCAACATCCCTGTAACTCACACACAACACATAACACTATCCTCCACCACAATAACACGCAGTTACCTACACATGGCAGATGCCGCCCACCCTCATCGGAGGGTCTGCCTTACAAGGGCTGCCCTCGGCTAGAAATAGCCACACGAAATTATAATTGTAATAATAATATCAGCTAAGAGGCTTCATTTTGAGATTTTTGTGCCTAAAAGATAAAAAAAATCTGCAAGTTTCACTGTGTATATTACCTCTATTTCACAATTGCATAGCCGCCAACTTTTAGAAATCAAAAATAGGAAGATTTTTTTTTAATTCTTGGATTTCATCACATATATTTCGCCACGGTCTAAGTGAAAAAAGGACAGGATAAAAAGCATACATATCTACAGTTACGATGTGAATTGACCATTAAATTTAAAATCTTAAACTAAAATGAACATTTAAATGGTTACAAGAAAATGTACCTAATCACTCTCATTTATGACACATACATACGAATAATAATACAGTCGAACCTCGATATCTCTAACCTCCATTACTCGAATTTTCAGTATCTCGATCTAACTTCGATTTTCCGGCCGTTTGTCCTATTCATGACGTATACTGTATTTATTTCTCTTTTCTCGAAATTCGGTTATACGAATTTCTCGAATTCTAGAAGCAAACATTTCTTCCCTTGAAGCAAAAAAGTAACTCGAATTTTGTGCAACATTAACTGCGCAATACGGCATTTGCGGTTTGTGAGGAACAGTGACAAGTAAAGAAAGGGTTCCAGTGAAGCTGGAAACTAATATGACGGCAACCGAAAAACTCGAACTTCTAGTGATCGGCAAAGCTTCGCCGTTTCTCGGGTGTCAATTCAATACCGGTCACGTACGAAAGCAAGCCCAGAAGTAGCGGATGACAAGCTCCATTTACGAAACTCGACTGCGTGGTATTGACAAAAAGTTTCAACGTGAAGGGAGGAAAGGTTAACAGTAACAAACATAAGAGACTAACGGATTATTTTCCAAACGTGTTAACGGAGCTACGTTTCTTGTTTCACTACTGTATCGCGTCTTCTAAAAAGTTACTATAATAAGTGTTATAATTAAAGTGATGCCGTGAAATAGAGTATCATTGTATATTTTTAAATACCGTTCAGTAAAAGCCCTATACATGCTCAAAAACGGTATTCTCCATATCTCGAAATAAAATTTATCTCCCGAGGTGATTCGCATAATAGTTTCCTTTATTAGACTGTAAAATGAACGGAAATTTAATTTTATAGGTATCTCCGAACACTTGGAGATAACGTTTGTTATGTATGTTTTGTTTTTTGCTAGGGGCTTTACGTCGCACCGATACAGATAGGTCTTATGGCGACGATGGGATAGGAAAGGCCTAGGAGTTGGAAGGAAGCGGCCGTGGCCTTAATTAAGGTACAGCCCCAGCATTTGCGTGGTGTGAAAATGGGAAACCACGGAAAACCATCTTCAGGGCTGCCGATAGTGGGATTCGAACCTACTATCTCCCGGATGCAAGCTCACAGCCGCGCGCCTCTACGCGCACGGCCAACTCGCCCGGTTTGTTATGTTTTATGGCCATAAAATACCAGAAACTGTCACCGACACAACTCCCTGAAATACATTCAGTTCATTAAAATTATGAGGTAAGTAAAAACAAAAATGCACTGAAATACGCGAAACTACCACATACAAAACAGATCGGTATGTCTCATACATTATTATTATTATTATTATTATTATTATTATTATTATTATTATTATTATTATTATTAACATACGACTTTGACACGGGGAAAAGCACAGAACCGCTATAAAAAACACGTAGCATACAATTCCAACGAAATTACGCACAGAAACGGTGTTAATAGTGCGCGAACCACACAGTATGAAACTCATTCTTTCGTCCCGATTAACTGAGTCGCTAGCGCTCGCTAGCCTATCTTGCTTGCAGGACGATTGCCGTCCCGAATCCTCAGCCGTAAAGCACACATGCTGCTGTAGCGAGCAGGAAACACGATACACGAAGGCGACGGACGATACACTCGCAAAATAAAGCATCAAATAAAAACGCTTGTACACTCGCGAAAAAAAGCATCAAATAAAAACGCTTGAAAATGAAGTTGGATGAATTACACAAGCACATAAGATTTTATCCTTTATCCTAGGACCAGAGTGTTGATTGTACTGGAGGTTATATTGGTCAAAAATAGGATGAATTAAAAATAAATCGGAAAATCGGAAGACGAGTTAAAAAACGGAAAGTTTCCGGGTAAATCGGAAGGGTTGTCAGGTATGCAATTGCAATAAAGGACTACGGTGGTCATCGAACTCAAGTACTTACCATCAGTATTAATTGTAAAAAGAAATAAAATGACAAGCTTACTGATCTGCGTGACTGTTGATATGGTTATAGCCTCCGGACCTTCTAGTTTAATTGCGAAACACATTTACGTGAAAGTTTACAGTATGTGTGTCTGTTATTCGTACAGGCTTCAATTTCTTATCAAGTCTCGTATATTCACATTAACGATTGAAATAGTGAAATAAAACGTACATTACGGATAAACATATGGTTTGTCAATGACAATTCGTTAGTGAAAACCATACTTGTTTACATACAGGCAAGAAGATTTGATATTAATGTGCCGGCATCGACAAACGTGTGTATCAGTTGTATTCGTACACATGGACAGGATGATGCCCACCGTTTGGTTGCGATGCACGGAAAAGCCTCAGTGACGGCATATGACTGGTCAAGTGCAATAGTCTCCTTCCTAAAGTATCTGTGGTGGACATCGGTAGGAGTGCAGATTTAAGCACGGAGCTCAAGAAAACTAGGCCTATACTTAAACTGGCATTTTAAAGGAATTTAATTACGAAATATTGAACAGCTGGTCAATAGAACACATTCTACGGTGCAATATGTAGTTGACACATTTAAATACAAAGGCACTATTAAGAACACGCCAAGGAAACCCAAGATAAAGGGTTTAACTGAAAGGAAAGAACGAATTGTTGTTCGGCTTATAAAGTCATATTCCAAATTAAGTGCACCAGTATTGAGGGAACGAACTGGAAGGAAGATCAGCAACTCCACCATCCGTCGGATCCTGTATCGGCATGGGTACTACGGAAGAATCCCTCGGAGAATGCCATAGGTAATATAAAAAACAGACGGCTTATACTGACATTCGCTAAGGAGCATATAAATAAGGAGAAAGAATTCTGGAACGATGTTATCTGGTCTGATGAGACAAAAATAAACCTTTCTTGGGTCAGGTTGCATCCACAGAAAATGGAGACAAATTGGCACTGACAAAGATCTGGCGAATGCACTCCCAACTATAAAATACGGTGGTGGGTCTGTAATGCTTTGAGGCTGTATGTCGGCCAGTGGTGTGAGTAACATTCATTTCATCGACGGAATAATGAACAAGGAGGGCTATAATGTAATCCCGTGGGCAAACGTGAAACAGAGTGCCGAAAATATGGGGATGCCACCTGTTTATATATTCCAGCATAATAATGAACCAAAACACACTGCTGATATTAAAAAGACATGGTTGATCTGGAACATCCCTAAGCAGCTTAGAACACCTTCCCAGTCTCCAGATTAAAATCTCATCGAACATCTTTGGGCTACGTTGAAGTGGAATCTCCGTGGGCAACGTGTGCGTACGAAGGAGGAACTTAAAAGTGCGATTCTTCAGGAATGGCAGAAAATCAGCCCCGACATGTGCAAGCAATGAGTGTATTCTATGCGGCGACGATGTCAGGCAATGAAAAAGTCTTGGGGACATTCCACTAGATACTAACATGTTCCAGTAACCCTTTACTTGTTTGTTTATTTCAAATGTTCAGTTTGCTTGTACGAATAGCAATGATACAAGATTATGGGCGCGCTTTCCTTTATTAGAAGCTGTATGTTTGGTGAACATGATTGTAGATAGATACAGTATAGATATGTTTTCTGAAGGCTTTGTTGAATGTACTGTATGTTGAGTGAATAAAATCCTTTTCAGTTTATTATTTTCTTGTAGTGCGTGGAAGTACTAAAGCAAACAGCCCGTACGAATAGAGTAGGTACATACTGTATTTCAAACATCCCACACGCATTGGTCCGGGTTAGAACAACGGATACCTTGTTGAGACTCTAATTATGATGTGCCTGAAATGTTTATTATAACCTGTATTACTGTTGAGTTTATGCAAGTGTGTATGAGGGATGAATTTTATTATAGATAATAGTTCAGGGTAAGACATCAACTTGAAAATTCCTGATGGAGTGAGCACAATGGTTAAATTAGTCAAAACTAACAACATACCTGTGACCTTGAATAAGGTGTACTTTATCAGCATCAATTATTGAAAAGATATGTGCAGCATCTTTTAAGTCTGTAGCCTAATATTACCCGTATAACATCTACTACGCCTCTGCTGTGACAGATCTGTATTTAACTGCCAGAAATCGAATATGAACGTGCTGTTTACCCGTGCGAGGCTCTCAAAGTCGACAGGGTAGGTTCTACTAATACTGTATGAGATCGATACTATTTGTGTTATAATAGTAATAATAATAATAATAATAATAATAATAATAATAATAATAATAATAATAATAATAATAATAATAATAATAATAATAACAATAATAATAATAATGACGTATGGCCTCCGTAGAGGCCGGTGCATGTCTTCCTCGAGATGACGGCCTGTAGATGACCTGCGTGTTAGTGAGAATGGAGCCCTACCTATATAGGTTAAACTCTAATTAATGATGGTACACAAACCACCAGCCCCCGAGCTGAGGAATTAAACAATTAAGGTTAAATATTTGTGTGAAATTTATGGAATTGATACATCGTGAATAGCTGCTGAAATCGGGAGAAATACATACGGGCTGTTAATGGATTTAACTACAGTTTGGTATTAAAAACTATGTTCCGTAACTATTCAATAAACTCACGTGAGTCAAGTGAACATTCCAACGTGATATTCAAAGGAAGTTTCAGCCACTACCTATTTGAACTCACTCTATACGTGTTTGAACTAAATGTCACTGATCTGTCGGTAAAGAATGATATTTCTGGACTTAAACAGTATTGATTAACTCGCTCTACCTGCGCGTTGGTATTACTGAACCATATCTTATGATCTTGGTGTGCTCCAATGGGCTTAAACGTACTAACCACTTAAAGTGCAGAGTAATACCACCTTACGAGTATTTTATGATTTTAAAGACATGCCTTATTTCTCGATATGTACTGGTCGCCGCCGTAGTGTAAGGGAACTTAACTTGGAAGAGACTTTGGTAAAATCCGATTCTTTGCCATCTTCGAAATGCGTTTTTATATATTCCAACGGCTACTTCTAACTAATGTCAGTAAGGTATTTAACTCATTGTGAACGACCACTTCATCCTCAGCAATGCATTACGAGAACGCATACCAGTACATACATTATAGCCATGCACGTTATCAAACACACTTCACAATCTCTAAGTTCACGAGTCTCTCATCGAGAGAGTCCCAAACTGAGCATGTATTTTTAATAATGTTCAGTGATGTATTGTGATGGTACATATATCACACCCCCGCACTGTATTTATTATTTCATTGGTATATTAATATTTGCCTGCTGCTATTTCTTGATGGATACAGTACTTTTGTATCCATCCCTTGGCACAGGCCAGAGTAAAGTGTAGCTTTCACCGAAGTCCCTGTCTCATCCATGGCTGTGGCAGTATGGAAGCTGCTGGGGTATGAGTGGTCCTGAGTAATGACATTCAGAACACGACTAGTGCATCTGAGTGTTATGAAAGGTGTTGCTCATAGGGTCAGTCGTGCTGCAATAGCACTTTCTGACCCAGTGAGGAAAGCAATGGCAAACTACCTCACTCCTCGTCTTGCTTAGTACGCCTCATTTTAGTGCTGCCATTGGTTTTTGCGGTTTCCTTATAACCACATAACCTTTGGTGGTGCTATTTGAGGATCCAACCAGCCTCTGGGCTGCTGACCTAACAGACAGACAGACATTAATATAAGCATATTCGAAACTGAAAGGCTCCCATTTTAGATAGTAATTTGTTTTGTACAGGCAGTTGGAAAACACACAGCTATTTCGAGGTTGGAAAAAGACCCCTACCACCGGGCGAGTTGGCCGTGCGGTTAGGGCGGCACAGTTGTGAGCTTGCATCCGGGAGATAGTGAGTTTGAGATTCACTGTCGGCAGCCCTTAAGATGGTTTACCGTGGTTTTCCATTTTCACACCAGGTAAATGCTGGGGCTATACCTTAATTAAGGCCACGGACACTTCCTTCTCACTCCTAGCCCTTTTCTGTCCCATCGTCGCCATAAAACCTATCTGTGTCGGTGCGGCGTTATGCCAATTGTTGGCCGTGCGGTTAGGGTCGCGTAGCTGTGAGCTTACATCTGGAAGATAGTGGGTTCGAACCCCACTGCCAACAACCCTGAAGATGGTTTTTCCGTGGTTTCCCATTTTCATGCCAGGCAAATGCAGGGGCTGTACTTTAATTAAGGCCACGGCCAAATACTTCCCACTCCTAGGCCTGTCCTATCCCATCGTCGCCATAGGACTTATCTGTGTCGGTGAGGCGTACAGCAAATTGTAAAAAAAAGACATCCAGGGAAAGTTTAGTGAGTTATACGGAGAATCCCAGTATGATACATGGTTATCCTGACGTCAGCCCTGTTACAAGCGACGAACCCATAGGCAGACGTTCGGGTGTGGTCGGATAGCTTATACAGACAGGCAGACAAGCTTGAAGAGGGCGAGATGGAGTGGGGAGGTGGAAGTCTACTTATACTTGTGAAGGACGAGGTCCAAGCGAACAATTTACATTCATTATTGTTGTTTACTTGTTAATACTTATACAACTCTTGTGGTAAGGTACTGATCTAGTACATGTACTTTGTTTTCCATATCTCATGAAACCTTTCAGTAATCGTATGGCCCGATTTCAAGGCATAGACCAACAGCGTATGTCTGCGCTCGCGAAAGTATTTCTAAAACCAAGTGTTAGTGTCAGTGATATACCATGTGTTGATGGTGAAAACCGTGTTGATACACAGAAACAATGAAGGGCAATTATCTGTATCTATGTTTTGTAACTACTGGTCATCGAGCTCACTACAAATGGTAGTGCAGTCCTCGCTTTCCTTTTTCACTGTCTTTCTTTTTGTTCGATGATTATTGAATGTAGGCCTATATAGAGAGTCTTCCAGCGGTTGTAAATATTTACTGAGTGTGTTGTTATTTTGTATTTGTTGTTTGTTGATGAAGTGCTAATGTACAGATTATGGTTTGATCAGAAAGTTTATTTCAATTAGTGGAGACGTTACTAGAAAACCCAGGTGCAGTTCTTACCTGTTTAATCGTTTTCAGAGGGTTGGGTAAGGCACGAAGCAGATGTACCAGAACGCAGCTTTCTGTAGACGCTCTGGGAAAGAGAATTATCATACTTTATTAAAATTCGACGGATCCATTTAGGTGAACTCTGGCGCCCAAATTTCAGACATTTTACTTATATTTTATGTAGTCAGATTTATATTAAAAATATTACAGTATATTATCCCATATAAACAGGAACATTTCTGCATATGTTGGACTTCCTATGTCGTAGGTGTGTGTTAGCAACAGTGCTCAGCTGAATACTCCGGACGGCCACATACTACTGACATGCGTCAAGATCGATGCATATTAAGACTAGAAGTGTCAGATCTCACGGTTTTCCACAGCACAGATCAGAGTCAATGTGGCACCAAACGTGTCAAAACGCACCTTTGAAAATCTGTTATTGGCGGTAGGGCTGTGGGCGCATATGCCTCTGACTAGACAAACATTTCTCAGCAGACAAAGTAGGGGCCCCATACTACGAACAAACGTAAAATTAAGCAATATCCTCAATTGTGCCGAAAGTTGAAGGGCTAAAGGGCCCGGAAAGGTTTCAAACTGTGAGTCTCGGAAACTGAAAAACAAATTTCAAAAATCACTTCTGGTTTAAATGCAGTTCAGGTAAAGCAGTCTAAAATCGCTTGTTTCATTACTCGTTTTATTTTTTATTCAAATCCTAGCCAAATTAGCGTATCTACATGATTCTTTCTATAATGTGTTCCCTCACGCATTTTTTGATTTTTGAAAAATGTCCGCACGGAATGTAGTTATAAGGGCTCAAGTGAAACTCTGCATCGACTCACATTAGCGCTCGTAGTGGTAGAAAAAGGCAAACTGCTAATCTAAGCGACTGGATAACGAGGATTAAGTGAATGGTTGTAATTTTTAGGAATAAATAAAGAATATATTATCATATTTTATTATATTTGATTTACCTCAGATTCGTAGTTTATATCCCTAGGATGTTTTCAACATTGAGTTGCTTGCCTTGAAGGCTAGAACTGTGCATTTTTTTTCCAATTGGCTTTACGTCGCACCAACACATATACGGTAGGTCTTATGGCGACGATGGGAGAGGAAAGGTCTAGAAGTGGGAAGGAAGCGGCCGTGGCCTTAATTAACATATTACCCCAGCATTTACCCGGTGTGAAAGTGGGAAACCATGGAAAACTATCATCACGGCTGTCGACAGTGGGGTTCGAACCCACTATACCCCGAAAGCAAGCTCATAGCTGCGCACCCCTAACCGCATGGCCAGCTCGCTCGGTGACCAGACTTCCACTAAGCCATAACACCATCTGACACATGTCCGGTGATGTCACGAACTGTTGCCTGCGGATAGAATGACGTTCTTTGATGAGAGAACGTGGCAGTTGTCTGCATGTGCGACGTAGACCTGAAGAAGGACATCGTCCAGTATGTGTCTGTCTAAAACACACAGGTGTTTCTACTGGTTTTATGGTGTGGAGTACCGTAAGTTACAACACTCACTCATCTGGATCTTCATTATTTGTGGAAACAACATTGGCCACTGCCAGGTAACGCCAGAGCATTATGCTGCCATTTGTAGCAGAACGGAGATGTATTGAACACATGACCTTTCTGCCCTAAGAATTTTAAGTATGAAAATTATTACAGGAGGCCCATGTCAATTGCAATAGGAAGCTCGAATTTTATATATATATCACGGGAGTGACACGTGGCAAGGAGGTAGCTACTTTCCGTCCCACGCTCTGAGATGTGACGTCATCAGCACGTGTCAAATGTGGAAGGATGCAGAAGAAAGTTTAGGTTGAATAAATATAATTAAATGAAAGAATTAGTGGTGAACGCAATATAATGAGGGTGCTGTATTTATCTATAAGACACTTGGTCTTTAGTAAGACGGATTTGAGACAGCTAAGCCATTTCTGGGGATTATTTCAGATCGACGCGTGTGTCTAGCTTACCCACGCCAAGTCGACAAAAAGAATATTGCCTATCAAATGAGGTAATTTAACCAGTTAATTTAATAAGAATAAATTTTAAATGTCCAGGAACACTGTTAGGAATGTAGCAAGTATGTGGTTACATCAAAAACTATTTTAAATACAGTTCATTTAAGTCGAAAAAGTTACGCAAATTTTCTTGGCGGCAAAGGGAAAATGCCTGGAGAGAGGGGGGTAATGTCTATAAATATAGAAGGGACGCCATGTTGAAACCCCTGCATTTTGTATCGTGAGGCTGAAGACAGAGGGTTGAACTGTTCTGTAAATCGATCGACAAAAGTAGACTAAGTCCAACCAACAGATTTTAGCCGATGTGGCTGGGGTCTTGACTCCATGTGGAGATCATTTTTATTTGAGCAGAAGTAATTGTATAGAAAGGACGGTCAAGATACCGAAGAATTATTTATAAATTTGTGTGTGGTAAGGAAAGTAATTCGTGTGCAGGTAATAAATAATATCAGTCGAGTGCGATCAACAAAAACAACAAATGAAGGGAATTTTTAATGCTTTATTTCCAGGAAGAAGGAAGAAAAATGCAATGTACAGTCAAAAATGTAAAAATGATTAAATAAATGACAGAGGGTCGCCGGTGAGCCCAAAGATGAACGCTGGCGTGACTTAAGGTAGCTGACCTGCCATCTTACCGCCTACTATATATTGTTTCATGATGTCAGACTTATATGTATTTGAAGTGGGTATTTATGACGCAGTTGGTCACCCATATGTTACTTTGTGAATGTCAGAATATGACGAAAAGTTTCATCTGTTTTATTTTATGCTTGGATAAATTTTTGAAGTATTGCGAGTGCCGTGTAATGTTGTAAAAATTATTAATGAGGGTTTCGAAGTGATATCACGTCCAAAGCAGATCGTCAGTTCCGTGTATTTTATTGCTTATATTTTTTGATGTCAAATTAAGATGTTTATTCGACGTAAAAATGTTCAGTTGGAATTTTGATGGAATACGTGCAAAGGGATCTGTGGTTACCCATTTACAATCGAATGGAAGCGCTGTGTGTGGTATTGAGTAATGCAGATCGGTTAATTATGTCACGAAGTGTAACGTATTCTATGTCCGTTCAAACCGTGTCTGAGTGACAATAATAACAGTAAATTTGTCAGTCATTTTCGTGAAAATCCAGTTTTAAAATACGAGATCATTTTATGCGAAGTTGTTCATTATTAACGTATTGTGCGTTATTAGGCGTCGTGGATTCTAGTAAGGATTTTTATTCCCGTTCTTTTGTTAGTGAGAGTCGTCGAGTTTGAGAAACAGATGTTAGATTTGTCGTATGGGTTGATATATGATTTGTGAATCAGGTGATTGGAAGCCTGTAGATGATGCCGGGACTTTGTCGGAGCCCGAGGAAGATTTTATAATGTTTGGGATGGAAAATAGAATGCGAGAATCCACGAAGGTATTAATTTTCGACGTATGCAATTATTGTAGGACATTTAAAAGTAAATCTATGTACATATTGGTTTGGTCAGTATATCGTATTTTGTTCTATGTTGCGAAGTCAAAGGGGTTCATTCTTAGAAGCCAGTCATGAATGACGATGACATGTGTTTCATGTTGAAACTGACAGACAGAGGAGGGTCGTCTGTTGCGATACCGCCAGCTGATCGATAGGGGACAGTTTTTGTATAACGGAAGGTGTGTAGAGAGTTACGCATTGACACGAGATCGCATTCTTGGCAGCAGGTATCATTAACTACGGGATCTAGTTGAAATTTTCATCCGGGAATAACGTGTAGGTTATTAGATACTGTGAATTTGTTTAATTGAGATTGTAAGGTATATTTGAAACCCTGAAGTTAGAGTATAATTAGCGAGGTTAGCCACTTTCAGGGTTGTCCAAAATATAGAGTGGTGGTAGTGATGATTGTTTTGTTTGTGAGCGTGCACAAACTTTATGAAATGTTACGACAAGATATGACATCGTATTCGGCTTACGTTGTACGGCGAGTTACTTTTGGTTTGTACTAGATTATTAGTGTTATCCAAGTATTAATAATGGCTAGGGTTAGGTTAGATTTAAAGTGTGATATCATGAAACAAGATATAATACTGGAAATGAATGATATAAAAAAATTCCAGCTACAAAATAATGCCAGATGATAAACATTAAACATGAATTGAATATAACTGCGTCAAACGTTGTGTAGGGACTTATGAAAGAAACCATTCGTCCGTGGAGATAGAATTTGTTGTTCATTAAGATTTCATTAAATCATTTTTAATTTATTTAATTATTAAATTCAGTGGAACCGTATTTGTGAAATAACATTAAAGCAAGCGAATAACTTGGAGATGCATTCTGGAAATCGTAGTTTATTTTTCTGGGAATATTTAAATGTTAACGTAAAGATTAAGGGAACATATCCGAAGGTAATGGATTTTACTGCCTCAAAGTATTGTGAGCGTTGTTGTTGTTGCATAATTTGACTTTGATTGATTGAGCAGTAAATGTGCAGGGGTTAGTAAAGTGGAAACTTTAGTCATCAACCGATGTAACTTAATTGTGTTTAGCCTTCAGCTTAGAAACGTGGATGGTCATGGGGTCATCAACCTCAGTGACTTAGATTAAGGCCAGCCACCGTAGCATTATTTTCCTTGCGGTCACCATCCACAATGACTACTTAGAAGTTTAGAGGTTGGTCCATGACATAGTCGCAGGTCACATCGATTCAATTAAGGGTCCATGCCGTATAACCACTGTGTGGCACGCACCGATTGGACTGCCTTAAAATACCCAGAGTCCAGAATTCGTGTTACGAGGGCTGGACCATCAGGAATCATTATGATGGTACATGTAGTCTCACGTGGAAGCCGAATTTAAGGATTTCCAGACTTTCCTTTCTTTATTTAATAATTGAGACAATGGTTTCTAGTAAGGATGCCCATCAGGCAGTTAAGTCAAAGGCTCAAACCAGCGTTCGGCCCCTCTGTGTAAAAATGATTGTGGTGGAGTGGACAAGAGAGAGTCCGAATTATACATGGATTTCAAATTATTAGTTTCTTCAGAAAAGTTTTTCCAAAAATAAATACAATATTTTATGAATAGATCTTTCATTTGAGTAGATAGATTAGGATTACTGAACCCTATCTTTACCTCAGCAAGTGACGAAGAACCCGATACGACCCAAGAGACAGATCTAATGAAATTTTGCTGATAGGTAAGGGAGGTAGGTATACTTCAGAGTGAACCAAAGGGTTCAGTATTGTGCCAGCAAATTAATGTCCGTCCATATCTTGTCAGTGGTGCTCAACACGTGTGGTCTCAAAATATCCCAATTTCTAATGGTGTTATACTTTCACGGTTTTCGGGGATGCGTAGGTGCTGGAATTTTGTCCCGCAGGAGTTCTTCAATGTGCCAGTAAATCTACTGACACGAGCCCAACGTATTTGAACACCTCAAATACCATCAGACTGTCCCTGGCTCGAACCGGTCTACTTGAACTTAGAAGGTCAGCGCTCTACCGACTGAACCATCCAGTCTGGCTCATAGGTTTCAGTCCAATAATAATAATAATAATAATAATAATAATAATAATAATAATAATAATAATAATAATAATAATTTTATTTGCTTTACGTCCCACTAACTACTTTTACGGTTTACGGAGACGCCGAGGTGCCGGAATTTAGTCCCGCAGGAGTTCTTTTACGTGCCAGTAAATCTACTGACACGAGGCTGACGTATTTGAGCACCTTCAAATACCACCGGACTGAGCCAGGATCGAACCTGCCAAGTTGGGGTCAGAAGGCCAGTGCCTCAACCATCTGAGCCACTCAACCCGGCGGTTTCAGTCCATTCTGATGACGTAAGAGTTTTTTAATTCGATGTCTTCAGTTTCGTCATATTTAGCTGGATATAGTTCTTTCTTCTCTTCGAACCTTAGAGATTCAAAACCATCCTGACTATTTGAAAATCAGACGTTTCAGGTTTTACTTCCAAATTAGATATCAACCCCTTGAAACGGTGATGTCTTTTTATCAGACTGTTGAACGTATAATTCCATCCTTCCTCTTTCGGTGTCGTTTTCCATAACAATTCCACAGCTCAAGTTCAGCCACTGGTCGACGAAGTAGTTGAAACATTCTCCCAAATATAACGAATACAATTTCACCCTCACCGTAGAGAAGTATGGACACAGAGCTATTGAACTTAGAAATTGTTTTTTTTAAACCGCTGTCACCTATGCATCTACCTACACTTCTCGGGTATTTTGAGACTCATTAGCTTATTTATTTCGGTTACATATTTCTTGCGGATATTTTGAGACTGATTTATGTCAATTTCTTGTTTGGATACTTTGAGACTGCACCGCTCAACATGCTCTGCAAAAATATCGACCCCGGGCGAGTTGGCCATGCGATTAGGGCAGCGCAGCTGTGAGCTTGCATCCGGGAGATAGTGGGTTCGAACCCCACTGTCGGCAGTCCTGAAGATGGTTTTCCGTGGTTTACCATTTTCACACCAGGCAAGTGCTGGGACTGTACCTTAACTAAGGCCACGGCCGCTTCCTTCCCATTCCTAAGCCTTTCCTATCCTATCGTCGCCATAAAACCTATCTGTGCGACGTAAAGCAAATAGAAAAAAAAAGAAAGAAAAAGTTCGACAACTTCCCTAAAAAATGGCGTATGGCTTTTAGTGCCGGGAGGTGTCCGAGGACTTGGTTTGGCAGCTGCAGGTCTTTTGATATGACTACCGTAGGAGACCTGCGCGTCATGATGAGGATGAAATGATGAAGACGACACATAGACCCAGTCCCCGTGCCAGCGGAAGTAACCAATTATGGTTAAAATCTCCGACACTCTCGGGAATCGAACGCGGGGCCCCTGTGACCAAAGGCCAGCACGGTAACCATTTAGCCACGGAGCCGGATGACAACTTCCCTAGTCGACTTGTTTGTTAGGGCTCCCATACACGTACAGTTTCATCATCAGTTTGAACTGACAGGCCCAACTTATTTCACTTCTACCTGTCCCAGCTCTTCATCACACACATACAGATCGAACAGTCAGTTTATCTTCTTTTGCTTTCGGTTTAACGTCGCATCAACACACCGAAGGTTTTTTTTTTTGCGACGAAAGAATGGGGAGTGGCTATAATTAGGAAGGTAGTCACCGTGGTTTAATTAAGGTACAGCCCCCAGCATTTGCCTGATGTGAAAATGGGAAACCAAGGAAAACCATCTTCAGGGCAGCCGATGGCGAGATTCAAACCCACCATCTCCCGAATGCAAGCTCACAGCTACGCGACCATCTCGAACGGCCATCTCGCACGGTGTAATCTTCAGTCCGCCCTGTAATTTGGTTGAGTGTAGATGTGAACACGTTCATCGTGGGGGAAAATGTAATCAGTAAATGGACAGTGATTGCATGCGCCTTAAAAGGTGAGAGAATAAAAGCAATCTAGTGCGTGGAGGAAAGAGTGGTTAGACTGGAATAATTACACTCATGTAAGTTTGTTTACCCAAAACGATTGGCAAGATTATTCACGTATGGATGAACCTGCTCTTTACTTTTAACTTTCTGCAACGAAGGGGATCACTGAACCCTCTCAATAAATTCAGATAAAAATATCTGAGCATGTGACCATGACTGCAATGCATGAGAAGGACAATATTTCACTATCCACGTGGAGACTAGACTGACTGAAGCGGGCCATACACGCTGAGCTATGTATCGAGAGACTGTCTCATGAAACGCATATCTGATACTAGTCGTGTGTAGCAACGAGCTAGAATATAATACATAGAGTGGCTTTCATGCTGCCATCTTTGAAGAAAGTTGAACTGGCAGCCGCCATGTCTTAAATATACCTCATTAGGCGGAGTGCTGTGTAAGCGAGTGCGGAACAGAGCGGGACAATGAGACATTTTCACACAGATTTTATTCATTAGGTATATCAGTTGGAGATTATTTGAGTTCTTTCTTTCTTTCTTAACCTGTTTACCCTCCAGGTTCGGTTTTTTCCTCGGACTCAGCGAGGGATCACACCTCTACTGCCTCAAGGGCAGTGTCCTGGAGCCTGAGACTTTAGGTCAGGGATACAACTGGGGAGAACGACCAGTACATCGTCTAAGCGGCCTCACCTGCTATGCTGAACAGGGGCCTTGTCGGGGGATGGGAAGATTGGAAGGGATAGACAAAGAAGAGGGAAGGAAGCGGCCGTGGCCTTAAGTTAGGTACCATCCCGGCATTTGACTGGAGGAGAAGTGGGAAACCACGAAAAACCACTTCGAGGATGGCTGAGGAGGGAATCGAAGCCCCTCTAGTCAGTTGACCTCCCGTGGCTGAGTGGACCCCGTTCCAGCCCTCGTGCCACTTTTCAAATTTCGTGGCAGAGCCGGGAATCGAACCCGGGCCTCCGGGGATGGTAGCTAATCACATTAACCACTACACCAAACAGGCGGACTGATTATTTGAGTTGAGGAAGAAAATATCGGATGGAAAGCGTAACTATTTGATGCGTATACGTTTTCATTAGGCAGAGGTTCCCTACAGAATCGCCGTGTACTGTAACATAAAATAGAAGAAACAAAATACGTAACAAGTTGTTTCTTCTTGAAGCGTTATAACGTTGAAAATGATTAAATCAATAATGGTTTTATCACAAAGATGTGGAGTTATCCACACATCTCCAATTTGTCAACATGCAGAAGGGTGTAGGCCTGCGGTACAAGATTACGGATTAGGATGCGTATCTAAACAACCAAGAAAATTAAACACACTTTAATACATTATCATACATTTCAAAGGCAACCTTTCTAAGAAATATTTTTATAACATAGACTGGAAGTAAAATTTACACTAAACAAATTGAACTTTATATTGATCTATTAATAGTCACATTTTTCGATTCGAAACAGCTCTCTCATTCGCATGAACCGATACGGTACGTATTTTCTATCCCTGATTCATTGTCCCACTGTGTACATCTGCCACATGGTTACTCCTTTCACTTCTTGGGTAATAGCTCTGTACCTATGGTGCAGTCTAATTTTAAATGCTTCTTTAAGATAAGTTTTGTCATGCTGGCGTAATGGGTTTCCTCATTGAACACGGTAGTAGGAAATAAATTATCGTTACTGTGAAACTACTGCCCCGCAACCGACGAGAGAACCAGTCCGTAACTTTAACATGAGGTTTATGTTACATCTTCACGATGTGAATTTCTTTCAGAACATGTTGTAAGTCGCGTGGCAATTTCACAACATCATGAGCTGGATAAAGAGACTATATTTTGTATCTTTCTAGGCAATAAGTTCTTTCTTCTCTTCGGAATGCTGAGCAATCATAACGTTCAGACAGTCGTGGCATTTAATTTTCTTTCTCATCTCACGGATGGCATATCCTGCTACATAATCAAAAACATTTTCAGAGTACTTGGTGAATGACTCGTAATTTGTAGCACAGCATTTCTGATTGGTAGAGGTGCTGCCATCAGAAGGAACCGTACTACATAGATAAGAGAAGCATCACTTCCTGTCGATGGGTCAATCTGCCGCAGTAAACACTTCCAGTATGCTGATCTGAATTGCTCTTCATTGGGGATTATTTCTGTTTCCTCCCCTATTACGTATGGATGAGAAGAGCAATTCTAAATTGTCGGTAATACCTTGGGAAGTTTACGTCTCCTATCATTAACTAAACACCCGACCCGTAGAGAAAAGGGACAAGGATTTGACACACACACATATAGTGCTCTTCAATGTTCTGAACAGAGAGTACTTTGCTGCTTGGGATACCACTTGTCTCTCTTCATGTTATTCACCCACTGCCTATTCAGCTATTTGTTTTCTAGTGAGAACCTATGACGAGAATTTGTACTTTGCAGTGGCGAAAATTAAGATCTTTCAATATAAGTTACGTAGCTTTTTTTTTAGAAATGAACTTAACTGAAATAAGATACAATGTTTGTTTTGCTCGAACAGAGCATGGGAAACAGACTACAGGCGTATTCGCGCTACAATAAATAAAGCTAAACTACAAAATATTTCTATTAACGATGAACTTGACACACATTACTCAAATAGTTCCAGAGAGCTTTTGTCGTTAGCTGGTACATTTATATCACGGCGGCCGTAGCGTTGCTTCCCTTCTCCAGTAGCGCTAATCGAGCTGCTATAACCACTCTATGTATTGTATTCTAGCTCGTTGATGTGTAGCACTGTCACAACTGGTCTCACGTGGTATCATGACGAAACGGAGCAAGTATCACGTCTCTCGCTCTGGACAAGAGATATTGAGACCGATAAAACCAACACGAAACAAGCACCAGCAGGTTTACACGTATGCAGGGAGGTATCGCGTGTATCACTGTGCTTTTACAGAGTATTTCTTTAAAAAATGATCATGAGCGGAGAAATATACCGGGTGAGTCTGCCTCGCCTGACGTTTTATGCTGTTAGGCATCCCACCGAACGTCACTGGTGTCGTTATGGTCTATTCTCCTTTGCAATATACCAAGCAACAATCGCCTTTAATCACTCACTTCACCATTGCCTTTGCAGAAACATGTACCGTATGCGACAGGCATTTAAACAATGCATCAAACTATCATACGGTTATGTAAACAGTACGTGCCATTATGAGATTTCAGTAGGGTATGAAATGAACGCTTAAAGCGATGGCATACTGACAGAAAATGTGTGTGCATTTGTGAAGCGGAAATAGTAGTCCATCTTGTAGGCTTTCTGGAAACCTACTCGCTGTAGTCGCCGTGGTGTCATAGGTTAGATGCGGTGCTGTTAATACAGCTGCGTTTGGTAGGTGGGTTCGAAATGTACATTTTATTCGCATTTTGTACTTCGAGAATCATCCACAGAGCCAATGTATCCGAATGCCCTCACGTCGTGGGTTAATTAATTAATTAATTAATTTATTTATTTATTTATTTATTTTCGCAATGCTCTAGGCCATTAGTGCTGCTTATGTGGATGTTTTATCCGCAGGGCTGGACGAGGATAGAATGGTTGGGGGTTTGAATCTGCTTGACTGAGCAACAGCCTGTTAGCGCAGTAAGTATTCGAATAGATGGCCTTCTGCAGTAATGCACGTTTCAGCACGCCGTTGAACTGCCATTCGGGCTCTTTGTAGCATTGTAGGTGTTACGGATTCAGAGGCTTCCGTAATAAGGTTTCGAAGGCTTTCAGGATTTTCCAGCAGCTGAGCGTACACTTCATCCTTCAAATAGTCCCATAGGAAGAAGTCCAGAGGCATCAAAGCGGGCGGTCTAGCAAGCCAGGTGACAGGTCCTCCCCTTCCTATCCATCGACCAGGATGTGTAACATTCAGGCAGTTGCGAACATCTGCTGACATATGAGGAGGAGCTCTGTCGTGTTGATACCACATGGTTACACGTTCACCCAGGGGCACATCATCTAGCAGCAATGTTAGTTGTTCTTGAAGAAACTGTAGGTACCGGGCTCGTGTCAAATGATCCTCGAAGAAATATGGTCCAATTAGGTGATCACCCAGTATACCACACCAGACCTTTACTCCCCATCGTGCCTGAAATGATGCCTGCCTTACCCAGTGGGGATTTTCAACACTCCAGTAGTGCATATTATGACGATTCACAGAACCATTATATGAAAGCGTGCCTCGTCCGAAAATAAAATGTGATACAAACGCTGGATCATTTGCCACTTGCGTCAGTATCCACGCACAGAAATCAACACGAGTTTCGAATCTCGTCCGTGGAGTTCTTGATGTAGTTGCAGGTGATACGGACGAAACAACTGGAATGCAATATCCTTACAACAGACGACTGGCTGATGTTGGCCTGTTGTGCTATTGCCCGGGTACTCGTGTGAGGATTCTCCAGGAAAGTGTCCATAACCATCTCGGCAGTTTCACCGGACATAACTGGTGCCTCTCTAGTAGGACCTGTTCGGGAAAGTGACGAAGGTGTACGCAAACGTCACTCCACCCTCCTAAACGTATTTGCGTTTGGTTGTTGTCTGTGTGGAAGTCTCCTGGTACAGGCGCTGTGCTTCCTGTGCATTCCGTCTTGCTTCACCGTAGATAAGGGGCCTGTCAACATAATCATCTGCTGAATACATAGCAAAGAAATGACCGGGACTGCTGGGCTACACCAAGTGTCAGGCCACTACAAATTCAACATGCATGCTATTGGTCGAATGTGGCACGAATGGTCTCTTATTTGATCCTCAAAGTTTAAAATGTGAATAAAATTGTTATCGCTTGTAAGATTCGAACCCACCTACCTACGCAATATGCGTCAACACGTCTTTGGTTAGTCCCGTACACCACGGTGACTGTTGCCTCAAGTTAATCAGAAAGCTTACTTGGTGTAAAGCTACATCCCGCTTCACAAACTCGCACACGTTTTCTATCAGTATGCCATCGCTTCTAGCGATAATTTCATAACCGATCGAAAGCTTATAACTGGCACGTACAGTTCGCATAACGGTATGCCAGTTTGATGTATTGTGTAAATATCTGTCGCATTCATGTTTTTTTTTTTTTTTTTTTTTGCTATTTGCTTTACGTCGCACCGACACAGATATGTCTTACGGTGACGATGGGATAGGAAAGGCCTAGGAATTGGAAGGAAGCGGCCGTGGGCTTTATTAAGGTACAGCCTCGGAATTTGCCTGGTGTGAAAATGGGAAACCACGGAAAACCATCTTCAGGGCTGCCGACAGTGGGGGTCAAACCCACTATCTCCCGATTACTGGATACTGGCCGCACTTAAGCGACTGCAGCTATCGAGCTCGGTCATATTTGTTTTTGCAAATGTCGTGCAGTGATGACGCAGTAAGTGCTTTAAAGGCTACTGTAGCTTGGTATACGTCAAAGGAAAATCGACCAGCATCCCACTGACGTTCGTTGGGATGTTTATAAAAGCAGACACGTCAGGCGCGGCTGACTCACCCGGTATGAGCGTGCATTTTGGGAAGAATTTATAAATTCCTACCAAAAGTACGCATGTCCACAGGATTAAAAAAGGACAGTTATAGTGGTAGACGTGCCAAAAAGAATGCGTATGAGATTTTGGTTACGTTTTGTCAGACGTGTTTCAATGTGGCTGTTAAGAGTGTTTGGGGTCAAGAAAATTCACAATTCCCGATGTGCACTTCGGCGCGAAATGAATAACATTTGCAAGTCCAAGTGAACGGGTACTTCAATGTTACCACTAGTCCTTCCTTGGCACTCACTGCTTCCCTCATAATTGTACCTTGTTTTTGAATTTCAGGGCCTATCAATTCTAACAAAGAATAAAATGTTTGAACATCCATCCTCAATAATTAAAGACATCTTCTGAAGCAGTATCCGCCAACTTCGTTAAATACGAAACATGAGAGTAATTTACTCCCTTTGATAACAATTTTTTACCACATTCTTGGTTTAATGAAAGATCAAAGGAATAACTAACACCAAGAACTATTCCATAACAAACATGTCGTCTGCTGGAGGATCGGACTCCCCATTATTTCCACCAAAACTGGCGTGTATTGCACCGCGGAGACGAGAGACTTTTGTCCAAGAGTCCGCCACATGATACATTCCTTGATACATGTCTCAAGAACATCATCAGATTCTAACGAAACATATCATTCTTTGTTTAATAATGTGTTTTTTACAGATATGTTATAGTGTAATATTTTGTCTTTTTCTTCAGGATATTTCTCTTAATTTATATTGAAATTTTGTATTCGGCAGACTGGAAAGCTTTAAAATTTACATTTAAACTGAGTCGACACAGAAAAGAATGGTTTCTTTCTTAACAAAAAAGATAAGGCCATGTTTATAACTTTTTTTTTTTTTTTTTTGCTATTTGCTTTACGTCGCACCGACACAGCTATGTCTTATGGAGACGATGGGATAGGAAAGGCCTAGGAATTGGAAGGAAGCGGCCATGGCCTTAATTAAGGTACAGCCCCGGCATTTGCCTGGTGTGAAAATGGGAAACCACGGCAAACCATCTTCAGGACTGCCGACAGTGGGGCTCGAACCCACTATTTCCCGATTACTGGATACTGGCCGCACTTAAGTGACTGCAGCTATCGAGCTCGGTTTATTACTTTCCACTGACTAGTGTGCCATCGGTTATCATCATGAAACCCTCCATTTTACTTCATTTAGGTAGTACACTGTAGTACATGTAGGCTGAATGGTCAGCGTACTGGCCTTCGGTTCAGAGGGTGCCGGGTTCGATTCGCGGCCCGGTCGGGGAATTTAATCGCTTCTGATTAATTCTTCTGGCTCAGGGACTGGGTGTTTGTGTCCGTCCCAACACTCTCCTCTTCATATTCACACAACACACTACACCACCAACCTCCACATAAACACGCAGTAGTGATTACATCCCTCCATATAGGGTTGGTGGCAGGAAGGGCATCCGGCCGTAAAACACGGCCAAATCCACATGTGCTACGCAGTTCGCACCCACGACCTCACACGTGTGCGAAAAGTTGTAGGAAAATATGAAGACTGTATTACATATAAACCCGTTCCACGGAAAAAATCATTATTTTTTAAAACAGGTAAATTTTAAGATTCCGCCTCTGTGGTGTAGTGGTTAGTGTGATTAGCTGCCACCCCCGCAGGCCCGGGTTCGGTTCCCGGCTCTGCCACGATATTGAAAAGTGGTACGAGGGCTGGAACGGGGCCCACTCAACCTCGGGAGGTGAACTGAGTAGAGGTTGTTTCGATTCCCACCTCAGCCATCGTGGAAGTGGTTTTTTGTGGTTTCCCACTTCTCCTCCAGGCAAATGCTGGGATGGTACCTAATTTAAGGCCACGGCCGCTTCCTTCCCTCTTCCTTGTCTATCCCTTCCAATCTTCCCATCCCCTCGCAAGGCCCCTGTTCAGTATAACAGGTGAGGCCGCCTGGGCGAGGTATTGGTCATCCTCCCCAGTTGTATCCCCCGACCCAAAGTCTGAAGCTCCAGGACACTGCCCTTGAGGCGGTAGAGGTGTGATCTCTCGCTGAGTCCGAGGGGAAAACCGACCCTGGAGGGCAAACAGATAAAGAAGAAGAGAAGAAGAAGATGGAGAAGAAGAAGAACATTTAAAGAATGTGTACTTTTGCTTTAAAATTTGTAAATATATGACCATTTGTTTTTTTCTTGTGGCTATTTCTAGCCAAGTGAAGCCCTTGTAAGGCAGACCCTCCGATGAGGGTGAGCGGCATCTGCCATTTGTAGGTAAGTGCGTGTTATTGTGGTGGAGGATAGTGTTATGTGTGGTGTGTGAGTTGCAGGGATGTTGGGGACAGCACAAACACCCAGCCCCCGGGCCATTGGAATTAACCAATGAAGGTTAAAATCCCCGACCCGGCCGGGAATCTAACCCGGGACCCTCTGAACCGAAGGCCAGTACGGACGAGTCGGACTATATGACCATAGAATTAATTGAGTTAGGTATATAGTGTATATATGCTATGTTGCTAGATTTTCGACCTACTTATTACATGTTACAAAATTAAAATATGATAGTAAGTTGTCTGACTTGCCACAGAAGTCGTGTTCGCGTGTCACCTAATGGCACGCGAGTCATAGGTTCGCCCGCCATCCCTGGTCTAGACGGTTGGACATCAGTGCTGGAAGCGGCGCCCAGCAATACGGTGACATGTTTATCCAGCTGCTTCGTCACGGAATAAAGAACCGAACTGTTTGTGTTTCACGTACATTCCACATGATAGGAGTTCACCCAGTGTGAATCATATTTTATAATGGTTCAAGTTACTTCTCATCTACCTTCGTAGCTAAACCACAGGACTGTGAAGCTGCTCCTTTCCAAGAGCATTTATTTCCTCATTCACAGTAGGTAAATACCGGAATAGTGCCTCATTTTAAGGCCAAGGCACTTAAAGCAATCCAAGACCAAGATAATTATTACAGTTACTGTACATTATTTCACAGCCCACAGCAGCACGGTTTGTCACGAAATCGTAGCTTCGAGCAGTGTTGCCAACTTAGCTTTTCTCCCGCTAAATCTAGCTTATTAATCCAACGCTTAGCGGCAAAAGAACACAACTACCGCTGTAGCTTTTCCCCCGCTAAATATGGTTTATTTCATCCAACGTGCCTTATGTGATTTGGCATTGTGGTCGTCCCCCCCCCCCCCTCCAGTTTGAACTGTCTCTCTTTCAATCCTTCTCTCCTTGTATGATGTGGTAGCAACAGCAAAACTAGCTATGATCATGGTACGTGACGCACTACTGCTCCAGCGGTAGAATGGAATGTGCATTTATGATGTAATATCATGACATCCCTTTTCATACTTCAGTTTTACTATCGTCCCATGACAAAGAAAACTTCCTTTCTTGTGCCAGACTCCTCACTTTCGTCTATCCTGTCCGACCTCATTTGGTCAACTCTTGTTCGTTTCCGACCTCGTCGGTATTAGGTAATGAGCCTAGGGAGTCTTTCACTTTCACGTCCTTTGAAACCCTTGTCTTTCTTTGGCCGATATCTTCATTTTACAAAGTGCCGAACCGCTTCCATTTTTCATTCTGATCAGTATTTTATAGGGGACGGTTGTCCAGTTGTACTTCCTCTTAAAACAAGAACCATTACCACCACCACCTTTCTGGAGTAGCCTAGTGTACATAATTAAATATCCATGGTTTGTTGTTATAGTAGTTTGGTAATTGAACAGTACAAACAACAATTTCATTCCCTACCCTGTGAGCAGTGCTACAAATATTTGGTTTAGTTTTTAACTTTTCTAGTTCTGACTTAGTTTCTTTCTAGCCTATATTGGATGATGATCTAGCTTATTAATTGAAAACTGGCTTGGCAACACTGCCCCCGAAGTTCACTCATCGTCAGCCTGCTACAGAAGTGAGTACTGTTCCAGGGATAATTTTTGGAGATAAAGACGTTCAGGCATACGTCTCTTCGTCCTATTGTGGAGGTTAAGCAATGTTATCTCCATTCAGTGCAGGTGATGAAGGCCTATAAAGCAGTGAAATGTAAAGACTTTCATTGCACTATGGGCTTCACGTCCTGCGTAGAGATAGCTTTGCTTTTGGCTCTACATAAATGTAAAAATGAAGCTGATGATCGAACAAATATCATATCACATATGAATCACTATCAACACAACCATTAACTATCCTACCCTGTTCGAAAAAGCCTCCTCCGTTCACAAACATACAAGTTTCTGAATAGCGGAGCAAAGACCATATAATAATAATAATAATAATAATAATAATAATAATAATAACAATAATAATAATAATAATAATAATAATAATAATAATAATAATAATAATAATAATTGTTCCTTTAGGTTAATTCTTCCTGTCTTTCTTTCTTTCTTAATCTACTTACCCTCCAAGGTTGGTTTTTCCCTCGGACTCAGCGAGGGTTCCTACCTCTACCACCTCCAGGGCAGTGTTCTGGAGCGTGAGACATTACGTCGGGGGATACAACTGGGGAGATAGACTAGTACCTCACCCAGGCGGCCTCACCTGCTATGCTGAACAGGGGCCTTGTTGCAGGATGGGTGATTGGAAGGCATAGGCAAGGAAGAGGGAAGGAAGCGGCCGTGGCCTTAAGTTAGGTACCATCCCGGCATTTGCCTGGAGGAGAAGTGAGAAAACACGGAAAACCACTTCCAGGATGGCTGAGGTGGGAATCGTTCCCACCTCTACTCATTTGACCCCCCGAGGCTGCGTGGACCCTGTCCCAGCCCTCGTACCACTTCTCAAATTTCGTGGCAGAGCCGGGAATCGAACCCGGGCCTCCGGGGGTGGCAGCTAATCACACTAACCACTACACCGCAGAGGTGGTCTAGGTTAATAATATTTTTATTGGTTTTACGTCCCACGAATTACTTGTACGGTTTTTGGACATGCCGAGGTGCCGGAAGATTGTCCCGCAGGTATTCGGTAAATTTACCGACACGAGGCTGGCATGTTATTCCTTGATTTTCTTTCTTTCTTTCTTTGTTAATCTGGAGCGTGAGACTTTGGGTCGAGGGGATACAATTGGGAAGGAGGACCAGTACCTTGCCCAGGTGGCCTCACCTGCTATGCTGAACAGGGGCCTTGGCGGGGATGGGAAGATGAAATGAAATGGCGTACGGCTTTCAGTGCCGGAAGTGTTCGAGGACATGTTCGGCTCGCCAGGTGCTGGTCTTTTGATTTGACTCCCGTAGGCGACCTGCGCGTCTTGATGAGAATGAAATGATGATGAAGACGACAGATGAACCCAGACCCATGCCAGAGAAATTCCCGACCCTGCCGGGAATCGAACCCGGGACCCCTGTGATCAAAGGCCAGCACGCTAACAATTTAGCCATGGAGCCGGACATGGTAAGATTGGAAGGGATAGACAAGGAAGAGGGAAAGAAGCTTTTTTTCTTTGCTAGTTGCTTTACGTCGCACCGACACAGATAGGTCTTATGGCGACGATGGGACAGGGAAGGGCTAGGAGTGGGAAGGAAGCGGCCGTGGCCTTAATTAAGGTACAGCCCCAGCATTTGCCTGGTGTGAAAATGGGAAACCACGGAAAACCATTTTCAGGACTGCCGACAGTGGGGTTCGAACCTACTATCTCCCGAATACTGGATACTGGCCGCACTCAAGCGACTGCAGCTATCGAGCTCGGTGGGAAGGAAGCGGCCGTGGCCTTAAGTTAGGTACCATCCCGGCATTTGCCTGGAGGAGAAGTGGGAAACCAACGATAACCACTTCGAGGATGTCTGAGGTGGGAATCGAACCCACCTCTACTCGACCTCCCGAGGCTGAGTGAACCCCGCTCCAGCCCTCGTACCACTTTTCAAATTTCGTGGCAGAGCCGGGAATTGAACCCAGGCCTCCGGGGTTGGCAGCTAATCACGCTAACCACTACACCACAGAGGCGGACTTCCTTGATGTTATGGCCTAAAAATATCGTAGCCGTCAGTCATGTGTAGGTACTTCGTTTTTTAGAATATACAATTTGCTTTACGTCGCATCGACACAGATAGGTCTTATGGCAACGATAGGATACGAAAGGTTTACGAGCGTGAAGGAAGTGGCCGTGGCCTTAATTAAGCTACAGCCCTAACATTTGCCTGGTATAAAAATGGGGAACCACGGAAAACCATCTTCAGGGCTGCCGACAGTGGGAATCGAACTCACTATCTCCCGAATGCTAGCTGACAGCTACGTGTCCAAAACCACGCTGCCACTTGCTCGATAGCTACTTCGTATGTGAAGGTTGTATGACACATTGTTGTCTTGCGGTGACACAGCATAGACTGATTCACCCAAAGTAGACAGTTCAACGTACACAAACACAGACACGAGGAAAAAGAGGGCACGCGTCATTAGCAGGACTAGCGTACGCCTAAAGCGAATTGTGGGTATAGGGTGTTACTTCATCAGAAATGCGGAGGGAATTTCTTTTTATTTTTCTATTACCGAGTTCACCTTATTCATGATAGTCTAGGAAGTTAAATGAAAGGAGATTTAGCTGCAGTCTTGCATTCGGGAGGCTGTCGGTTCGAACCATATCATCGGCAGTCCTGAAGATGGTTTTCTGTGATTTCGCGTTTTCACACCAGGCAAATGCTGGGGCTGTACAATAATTAAGGTCATGCACGCTTCCTTCCCAGCCCCAGCATTTCCCATTTTCGCCGGAAACCTATTTGAGTTAGTGCGACGTTAAAACAATTGTAAAGTAAAGGAATGGAGATTCATAGTGTATATGCACACGAGCTGGATATGGTTAACATAGACAAGTGGCAATAGCTCATACGACTTGTTCAAGGGTAATTATTAAGAGAGGCCGCTGTGATGGTAGCGGAACAGAGGGGAGTTTCTCCTCGAAATATGGCTATTCTTGATGGAGCCTTACAGAAAACTTTCTTCATTGTTGAAATGAGAGTATTTAAACTGTAGGAAACTCGGCCCTAACTGTTTCTGGGAGCCTATACAAGGCATGGGCCACGCATGTAATATAAATATAGAAGGGTAGAAATTTTTGAGGAGAATTGCAGTAGCACTCATGTGGAAAGCAGCATTGGAGAGAAGGGAAGAACTTTAGAATCATCAACACTCCCAGGATACAACAATTTCAACCCCTTGTTGATGAAGTACGCAATGGTTTGACCATTGCCTGTCTCAAGCTACTTAGAGCAAAGAAGGTGAGCAGTAGAGCCTGACTGGATTTCCATTTTCCTGGTATGGGATTAGTAATGTGCCTGCCCACACAGTCGGTGGTTTCGTCCAGACGCAGCCATATACAAGACTCCCCAATATCCTTCCTGATTGACAAAATGATCTCTGTGTAACGAATAGCTACGTAGTTTTTGGTTAATATAGATGCTGATGGTATGTGTGCTGCTTGGCGTATTTCTGAAAAAGAAAACCTCAGAAAACCGGATAATGCACATCATTCCAGGGGATATTTGCTGCAACTAGGGCTCTACACATAGATTTTTTACAATTTGTTTTACGTCGCACCCACACACATAGGCCTTATGGCGACGATGGGATAGGAAAGGCCTAGTAGCTGCTTTCTCCTTGCGACTATCTGCATGCTGCTGAAGGTGGCATTTTTTGTCTTGTGAAATCTAAAACACAGTAAGGTGATGAAAATTAGAGACTAAGATGAGGAATAGAAAATGAGAATAGCTATTGAATAAAATTTGTAATTTTTAACCATTTCTTTTAAGCCACTAATACTCTAAAGTTAATTAAGGACAAGAAAACTACAGGCCTTGAAGGCCCTTGGCTTTCAGTAGACCTAACGGCTGCTGCCCAGATCATGGCCTGCAGATATTGAGTGGTCGTCTGGTCAGCACGACACATCCCTCAGCCGTATTGTCTTGCCTCTGTGACCGCTGCTCGCTGTAGCTTCCCAATTGACCCTACGACGCTGGGTCAACGCCATTCCAGACCTCATAGCTTTCTAAATTACTGCCGGTACCAGAAATCTAACCCAGACCGCCTGGACGAGGTCTCTAAAATTAATTAGAAGAGCCAATATCAAAACATTAGTTTTAGATTAATATGAAATTTAAGAGATATGCACATAGGCCCCTACCTGTTTATTGCAGCACTGGCAGAAAATAATTCTGCCATCAAAAGTCATCCCTGGAAATTATACAAGCCACTATCGTATAATCGCACTCTTAGATTATTTTGTTTCAGGCATGACGAACTATATTATTCTAACAGATGTTCTTTCACTGGCGACTTGACACAGTATGTCCCTTCTTTACCACCTACTCCTTGTTCTTCTGAGCTAATCCTCTCCCGTCAGTCAGCATTCCTTTGGCAACAGTTGTCTGGGAAGATCAAGTTTCAGTGAAAAACTCACCCTTTGCTGTTCTGTTTTTCATTCAGGGATGCCCATTATATGACTAAAATTACAGGAGTTTAATTTTATTTTAAATGTACAAAATAGGCATTTTAGGCACTAAAATAGTAAAATAAGCTCTAAACGTCCAAATAGGCATTTTAGGGCACTATGAAACTTTATGAATGTAAGGGATTCATCACGACACGTCATCGTATTTTAAAATTTTCATGTTATTTCTTAAGGAGCATAATAAGCATTTCCCTTAAAATCCCAGGTCTACTTATTACTCTCAATGATGGCACAGAATTATGTGGTGATGCAATAAACGGAGTCATTTCCTGTGTTAGTGACCGTAGTAGCAGATGGCTGTTCCTGCCTGTTTTTATATTACATAGTTTTGTTATTCATTGGTCTCTGAAGCGTCGGAATGTGTTTTGGTGTGCATGCGATTGCGATAACATAACACATGTTTTCGCAATCGCGTGTTTGTCGGCAGATGCAGAGTGGGTCGCGGCCCACAAATGGCCACGGTGACAGTTCTACACAACGACCGGCCAACCGAGCAGAGGAGGGATGGCCACGAATCAACCGTGGATCTACGCCTGTGTATTCGGGAGACGGGTAGGGATGGTCCCCACCGTCGGCTGTCCTGAGAATGGTTTTCCGTATTTTTCCATTCTCTTGCACTAACGCGAATGCCTAGTATAGGCCACGGCCGCCAACTCTCTCACCTTCTCCAACATCTCCTTCACCGTATCAAATATTCCTGGCCTGAGAGACGGCGTTACCGTCTAGAAGGCCCGCCGACCCCTTCAGAGGCGGAATGAAAACTTTAAGTAGTAATAATCCCATGCGCCTTGTTGCTCATAGTAACGAACAGAGTTCAAAAGTGGTTAATTTTAACTACACCCGCCTCCACTATGTAAGGGTGGACTGAGTTGCATCCCGCTCAGCTGGCCGGGATTCGACTCCCGCGATTTTTATTTGACTTAAAAATAGAAACGGGTTGCAGTAACACAGTTGATAAGAGACGAGGTTTAAAATTACACTCCGGTCACTCTAGAAAACGTTCACCTATTTCATCTCCAGGCAAATGCCAGGATTGTACACAGCATATGTGTCATGTTGCTTCATTTGCGAACTTAGCTCCGTTCGATTACAAATATACACTCTGGTATACTGTACTTTTCGAATCCACGTGGTTTATAAGACGGACATCACGCTGGTAAAGTACAAAAGGCCACGATGTCTCAGGACCCTTATATTAAGAATGAAGTGTTTAAAATGAAAAATATAATTGCTGGGCAATTTAAATAGTTTAGGAGATTTTTAATTTCTTACACTGGTTGGCTCGACAAGTTGGCTAAAGGCTTGCAGTTGCTAGGGTTTTTTCTGTTATTGAGATTAAAACAGAACTGTTAATAGATTTATCGTCTGTTCATTTGTTTTGGGACTGATTTAACGTCGCGCTAACTCAAATAGGTATCCGAAAGCAGCACGTGAAATATCTCCTGCGGGATAAAATTCTGGCACCTCGGCCGAATTAAGTAGACTTCGGTGCGTGGCAGCTCTAGCCATCCTATTTTCCGTGGTGCTTCGGGCTGTTTTCTTATCTGCTATCAATCAGCCTTGACAAAGCCTACTGGAAGAGAAGCGAAACGTCGGTCACTGACATACTTAGGACGCGGTAGAACAGCCCGAAGCACCTCGACAGCAACATTAGCTCTCGTCAATAAAGTCTAAGAAGCAAGCACCAACTATGTCAGAAAGTGTAACGCTCTAGTAACTAGAGGATAAGAAGCGTCTATACATTCTACTTATTATTATTATTATTATTATTATTATTATTATTATTATTATTATTATTATTATTATTATTATTATTATATGTTCAAATCCTTGGCTGAATGGTCAGCGTTGAGGCCTTCGGTTCAGAGGGTCCCGGGTTCGATTCCTGTTCGGGTCGGGGATTTTAATCGCCTGTGATTAATTCTTCTGGTCCGGGGATTGTTTATTTGTGTTTGTCCCAACACTTTCCTTTTCATATTCAGACAACACACTACACTACCAACCACCACAGAAACACGCAATACTGATTACATCCCTCCACATAGGGAAGGACATACGGCCGTAAAACAGAGCCAAATTTACCTGTGCGGCACAGTTCGCACACGTGAGTCCACAAGGTGTGGGAAAAGTGGTAGATTATTATTATTATTATTATTATTATTATTATTATTATTATTATTATTATTATGTCCGCCTCCGTAGCGTAACGGTTAGTGTTATTAGCTGCCGTCATCGGGGGCCCGGGTTCGATTCCTGGTACTGCCAGGAATTTAAGAATGGCAGGAGGGCTAGTATGTGGTTAAAAATGGTACATGCAGCTCACCTCCAACGGGGGTGTGCCTGAAAAGAGCTGCACAACCTCAGGTTGAGGACACGAGTTTACACCCTCATCGGAGGGTCTGCCTGACAAGGGCTGCACTCGGCTAGAAATAGCCACACGAAATTATTATTATTATTATTATTATTATTATTATTATTATTATTATTATTATTATTATTATTATATGTCCGGTTCCTTGGCTGAATAGTCAACGTAGTAGCCTTCGGTTCCGAGGGCCCCGGGTTCGATTTCGGTGTTGGTCGGGGATTTTAATCTCAAATGATTAATTCTTTTACCTCGGATACTGAGTGTTTGTGCTGTCCCCAACATCCCTGTAACGTATACACCACACAGCACTATTCCCCACCACATTACCCCGTAGTTTCCCATACATGGCAAATGCCGGCCAACCACGTCGGAGTGTCTGCCTTACAAGGCTGCTGCACCAGGGGGGGGGAGCATCTGCCATGTGTAGGTAACTGCGTGTTATTGTGGTGGAGGATAGTGTTATGTGTGGTGTGTGAGTTGCAGGGATGCTGGGGACAGCACAAACACCTAGCCCCCGAGTCAGTGGAATTAACCAATGAAGGTTAAAATCCCCAACCCGGCCGGGAATCGAGTCCGGAACCCTCTGAACCGAAGGCCAGTACGCTGACCATTCAGCCAACGTGACATCTATATATATAAAATAAGAGTTTTGTCTGTACATTGCTCAGAATTTGAAAAAATGAAAACCTACAACCTGTTTTCCAGTCATTGACCGGGTCAGGGATGGAATGAATGAAACATATATAGGCTGTTATTACAATGGGGTCGTCACTCCCAAGGTGATTTATTAATGAGTGATAAGTGCTATGAAATGAGAATGGAAAGTGTTGCTGGAATGAAAGATGACAGGGAAAACCGGAGTACCCGGAGAAAAACCTGTCCCGCCTCCGCTTTGTCCAGCACAAATCTCACATGGAGTCACCGGGATTTGAACCACGGTATCCAGCGGTGAGAGGCCGACGCGCTGCCGTCTGAGCCACGTAGGCTCCCGCTCAGAATTTGAAAATAATGGTATTTCTGTATCGATCATGTCCACAGTAACAAGAAAATGCAGTTTTTACTTTTCCGTAATTTCTGTCTGTCTGTCTGTCTGTCTGTCTGTCTGTCTGTCTGTCTGTCTGTCTGTCTGTCTGTACACGCATCACGAGAAAACGGCTGAGGAGAATTTAATAAAAATCGGTATGTAAAGTCGGGGGTGAGCCACTACAATCTAGGCTAAAAATCATTTTATTCACGCTGAGTGAGATGGTAGTTTAGGGGAAGGCCTAAAATTCAATTCTCAAATATTTATATTATTAGTGGTCATATCGATAAATACTATATAACTAAAGTTATATAGAATTAAATTTCTGATCATTTACGCCTTATGCGTTTTTACCGTACCGGCTATGATAACAGATATTCATGAATTTGGATTTTTGTTGCTAAGTCCATATCAACGCCGTGCCCCGACAAAATGGGTGAACAGAATTCAATGAAAATCGGTATATAGAGTCGGGGAATAAGAAAATACAGTTTAAGCTATAAACAATGTTATTCACCCTGGGTGAAATGGTAGTTTAGGGGAAGGAACCTAAAATTTAATTTTTAAATACGTATGTTCTTGGTCCTATGGAGAAGTACTGCATAACAAAAGTTATGGAGAATACGATTTCCGATCGTTCATGTTTTATTCAGTTACCGTACCGACTATGATAAGAGTGGTATTTCAGAACCAGAAGACAACTAATAATGTGAAGGTCTACAATATCGAAAGCGCGTAACATTGATCAACAATAACATTACACTAACTGTTGTTTGTTGTAATGCTCTTTGTCTCTTATGCTGACATTCAACTCCGATAGATAGGATTACTGCTGCGTAGTCCGACTCGTTGGCTGAACGGTCAGCGTACTGGCCTTCGGTTCAGAGGGTCCCGGGTTCGATTCCCGGCCGGGTCAGGGATTTTAACCTTAATTGGTTAATTCTAATGGCACGGGGGCTGGGTGTATGGTGTTGTCTTCGTCATCATTTCATCCTCATCACGACGCGCAGGTCGCCTACGGGAGTCAAGTAGAAAGACCTGCATCTGGCGAACCGAACTCGTTCTGGGATATCCCGGCACTAAAAGCCATACGACATTTCATTTCATTGCTGCGTACCGAGTATAACAGCCTAACTGAATATTGGCGGGAAATAGCTGAGGAGTTAGATAACTTTCTTCTTTAGCATACCATTCCTCTGGTTCATACATTTTCTGATACTGCTGGTACGTAACACACTGGTTCATCATAGTATGCCAGCTATTCGATATCTACTCTGACGCGCTGTTTTTATGAATGAGCAGTGTGCGCACTTGAGTCAGAGGCTCAGTTAGTAGTAGTAGTAGTAGTAGTAGTAGTAGTAGTAGTAGTAGTAGTAGTATGAACTGGTCTAGAATTACAATTTAGGCCTATTCCAAATTATAGTATCACAATTCACTAAATAACTTAAAATTCAACCCTGAAAAGAGCAGTTTCTTAAGAAATGCTTCTTCCTCTTCACTTTTATTAAATCTACATTAATTTTATTCCAAATTAGCAGCGAAGATGTGGTTTCTTCTCTGGCTTTGCCTCCTCGACAGATAGTTCTATCCCCCGCCAGTGTAGTAAGTTGAGATTTTCCGACTCATCGGGTACTCCCAGGAAACAGATAAGTAAACGGGCATAGTTTTTTCCCTGGGACTATCCATTATTCGAACCTCCCCCCCCCCCCCTCCGCCGAAAAAAGGATGAAGATTGTTCACGGATTACGAATGTCTGCGTCTTGGTCATTCCAGGTCTGTAGCTTTGGACTGTTAGTTCGGCAGCATAGTACTGTTTGTTAAAAGTGAGAAAATGTGTGGTTTCTCATTTGATCGAGTATTTCATATCAAAGCATTGCTTTCAATCGCGCCATTCCTACTGACGTCACTGTAATGACCCATGCTCATTTCAGTAGGGAAAACCACTAAGAGAGTCTTTCTGAGAATCTATAAAGGCAGGCGGAGAGTGAGTGCCTGCCATTATAATGAAAACTCCCCAACCTGATCGTGACTGACGGTAGGCAAGCTGGCCTACCATTACAATGAAAATTCCCTAACCCAGACTTCATATGAGAAAAGACGTTGGTGACTTCCCCGTCGTGTTTCTAGGGCAACGTTAAGAGCTATGTAACTTAATACAATCTTGCTCACAACGTTTACACTACCTAACCTAGCATTCTGTATAAAATTTAGAATTCCGTAGCGAAGTACGGGTACATCAGCTAGCACATAATAAAAGTGTGAAGAAAAAACCCTAGCACCGCGCCTGAAAATTGATCTTCAGTTTGCTTAGCCTAGCACCCCATTCTGTTGAGAGCTTGTCGACAGTCTAGTTCAAGTGTTGAGTGACAATGAATAAAGGTAAAATAATTTTCGTCTAGTATATAATCGAATGTGCCTCCGTGGTTCAGGCGGCAGCGCGCCGGCCTCTCACCGCTGGGTTCCGTGGTTCAAATCCCGGTGACTCCATGTGAGATTTGTGCTGGACAAAGCGGAGGTGGGACAGGTTTTTCTCCGGGTACTCCGGTTTTCCCTGTCATATTTCATACCAGAAACACTCTCCAGTATCATTTCATTTCATCTGTCGTTCATTAATCATTGCCCCAGAGGAGTGTCGACAGGCTTCGGCAGCCGGCACGATTCCTATCCTCGCCGCTAGATGCGGGCTTCATTCATTCCATTCCTGATCCGGTCGAATGACTGGAAACAGGATGCGGATTTTCATATAATCGAATGTAGTAATAGTGTTTCTAATGCAACCAAAACATGAAAGGGAAAATCTGTCTGGATGATGTCTTGAACAGGGTGAAAGTTTTCTGCACTTCGTGGAAGATACGAGCAGAGAACTGATCATCTAAATGGACCATGTTACATGTTAGAGGTGAATCAACGGACAAACTTTTAATTGATGAATGTGTAACGAAGGAGATGTCGGCTGTCAGCAAGCGAGCTCGCAACTTCTCGTCCCCACCTCATATTTCCGTCTCGGTTTGAATCTGGTCCATGGACGCGCACATTATCCTTGGGATTTTTATTCTTCCGAAAAGAAGGTTGAGGTGAAAGAACAGTACTAAGGTTCATTGGGTCCATCCATTGAATTCATATCGCCTAGAACGAGGAACTTATCGTTCTTCTAGATGAACGTACCAATGATCTAAAAATGTTCCTTAATTACTTTCGTATGAGTGGGAATTTGTTTGAATTGTTGTCAATCCTTGAAGCAAGTTTACAGCGTCAGGGCACGAACATGAGAAAATGTATTCCGCCGATATTTTGAAACAAAAACTTCAAACTTGTGACGCACACAATGTTGACCGTTTGAACGACTGATTTAGTGAGCTACCAGTATGGCCTTGCTACCTACACCTACCTTCTGTAAATAAGACTGGTAGTTCTCACGAATAAAATTTTTTTTTACAAGTTGCTGTACGTCGCACCGACACAGATAGGTCTTATGGCCACGATGGGACAGGAAAGGGCTAGGAGTGGGAAGGAAGCGGCCGTGGCCTTAGTTAAGGTACAGTCCCAGCATTTGCCTGGTTTGAAAATGGGAAACCACGGAAAACCATCTTCAGGGCTGCCGACAGTTGGGTTCGAACCCACTATCTCCCGAATACTGGATAATGGCGGCACATAAGCGACTGTGGCTATCGTGTTCGGTCCGAATAAGAAAATGTTATTATGTAATTTAATTGGAAGCAGTTCTTTTGAAATGAAGACTGCTAAAAAGCCTTGATTAATTATTTTTCAATGACCCATGTTATTGGAATATCGAAAATTGTTAACATAGAACACATATAGCCTATTACTGTAGATATCAACTTCTCTCTCTTTGGAGTTGTCCAGTTCGGCAGAAAGTGGAATCCCTTCATGGGAAACTTCATTCCACATTTGAAGCCTTTTATTTTATTTGAATAGTCTGTCGTTCGTTAATCCCACTGACAAGGCCGATTTTGTATTTCTATTATTAACTTTTCAGTATCTATGAATGGAACCGACATTTTGAAACGAAATCTTCGAACTTGTAGCTCATATGTTGACTGTCTGAACGAGCTAATCTGATTCAGTGACGAGTGAACTTCCGGTCGCCCAGTGTGGAAGACACTTCAGGCCGGTCGACAGCAGCCTGTTGTTGACGAGAGTGGACGGAGGTTGCGCCACACGAAGTGTCTCGTGTGAACGCTACCGGCCTTTTACCACACCTCTGGTGGAGTGGAGTGGAGTGGCGTGGCAAGCAGTGGATCGTGTGAAAGGGCCCTAACTGTAAAGCCGACGTTACAGCGAATGGAGAACCTTATCTCCAATGAAAGATGGTTGTGTATTAACGAAACAGCGAAACATTTTAACATCTGCCAAATAATTAAAAGGACCCCCTGTGGATGGGGGACGCAGATGAAGAACACACCCACGGTATCCCCTGCCTGTCGTAAGAGGCGACTGAAAGGGGCCCCATGGGCTCTCGACTTGGGAGCGTGGGTTGGCGACCACGGGGCCCGTAGCTGAGTCCTTTCATTGCTTCCACTTACTTGTGCCAGGCTCCTCACTTTCATCTATTCTGTCCGACCTCCCTTGGTCAACTCTTGTTCTTTTCCGACCCCGACGGTATTAGAGCATTCGAGGCCTAGGGAGTCTCATTTTCATGCCCTTCGTGGCCCTTGCCTTTCTTTGTCCGTTACTTCATTTTTCGAAGTGACGGATCACTACTTATTTCTTCTTTTTTCTCTCTGCCTACCCCTGTGGGTGGGGGATGCAGACGAAGAATACGCCCACGGTATCCTCTGCCTGTCGCAAGAGGCGACTAAAAGGGGCGACCAAGGGATGATCAGATTAGAACCATGAAAGTACTTGTGATTAGTACCACCACCCGGGGAACACCATAGGTCGCCTTTACTTGCGCGTAGTACCACTTTGTTGGGTACCAAATAGGTTTGTGATTAGTAGCAAACGAGGGGTCGACGGCTTTTACAGTACCTGTGATTAGTAGTACTATTTGAGCGACACCATAGGATGAAGGAACCCATGGTTCTGGTTTGCCTATGATTAGTACCCACTATATGGGAACACCATGGGATAGTACGAGTCCCTGTGGTTAGTACACTTAGGGTGATGAACACCATAGGTTTGCGTTGCCTGTCAAGGGCGCCGCAATGTGCGAAACACATTAGGTCTGTAATACATGTGCGAATTTCATTACCTGTGAGTATTACCATAATGTGTGGAATACCGCGAGTCTACGCTACTCTTTATTAGTACCGCAACATGGCAAATACTATGGTTCTACTTTTCTAGTGATAAATACCATTATGAGGGCCGATGACCTGGCTTTTGGACCCGTTTCGACAACGAGCATATTCTAATCGATTCAGCATCGTGCTATAGAACCAGTCCCTTGGTCTGTACTACTATTGTTTTATGCCAGCTTCTGTGCATGGGAGGCACTGTTGGACGGATCCACTGATCGTTTTAAATTCATATCCATCCATCCATTCATTCTTCGTCCTCACGCTTTGAATTCTGGTCAATGGAGGATTTTGGACTTTTAATTTGTCATTTGATTTCGTCTCATTTCGTACCATTAGGGGCCGATGACCTCGATGTTAGGCCCCTTTAAACAACAATCATCATCATCATCATCATCATCATCATCATCAGTAATTAAGAGAGAATGCATTTAGCGGAGCGGAGTGGCCACATTTCTTTACCCCACTTCTTCAGTCTTTGTCCAGTGCTGGAGTGTTCGTACATTCTCCCTACTCTTTAATGTCCCGCATCACCTGGAACTTACGGTTTCAAACAAACTCTGTTACGAGAACATAGCAGCTACTGCTACCTACGAAGTCCCCACTGAAGACAAATACCTACCACATGTTTTCTGGCGCCAACGTTGCACATTAAGCGAAACATTTACGTTAGTTATTGACTAATGTAGCGACATTCCATCTGTGTTTACACAGCTACACGTGAAACACGCCAAGGAGGAAACAGAGCTGACGCTGATGGATGTCAAGGGAAACGAAAATTACAGAACATTTTACAGGATACGCCTATAGCATCGGTTCTTCCTGTTTTCGAAGCCTTACCTCCATGAAGAAATTGAAGGACAGAAGTAATTGTCCTCTTTTCGGGCCGTGGTTACCTAACTAAAGCGAAATAGTCTTCCCCACACAGGCCACTGAGACTCCTGAAGATGACCATTGCATTAAGTAAGAGAGAGTGGTTTGCTCTACGCCTGATATCCTTTGCCCCCAGAAATTGGTTTCGGTTGCTCAGATCGCTGAATGTTGTTTAAAGATTTGTAGATATCTCTTGAGTACAAGGGATGAAGCACAATCTTCTACTTCCAACAAGCTCTGTGGTCTCGCTTAATTCTACACCGAGTCTATCGACGTACTGGTCTCCCTCTGCTTCTCTTAAGGCTCGTTCCCACCTAGTGGAATCGAATCGAACCGAACAGCCGACATTTCCACTCGACCGCTCACATCTAGCGGAACAGAATCGAACTGGATTCTACGGGAAACTCCAGGCTTGCAATGGCCAGTCTGATAGAAGATGTGAGGAGGCAGAAAATTACGAGAGATCGGAGAAGTTTCTGGGTGCGTGAAATTAACAAGAGAGCCGAAAGAAGAGTATTCAAACTTATTTGAATGTTTATTGCGCGATGAAGCTAAGTCTCGACGGTACTTCAGAGTTACTGTATTGCAATTTCAACAACTATTTCAGATAGTAGAATTTAACAGAAAAGTTCAATTTTACAGGAGGAAATGCTGCCTCAGATGCAATGGGAGTCCGTAATCATTTTAAAAAAAACTTTAATGCAGCAGATTGTGTCCTGTGACAGGATGAAATAATTAATCGAGGTATCCTCAAACATTATTTTTTTAGAATTTGCTTTACGTCGCACCGGCACAGATAGGTCTTATAGCGACGATGGGGTAGGAAAGGACTACGACCGTGGCCTTAATTACGGTACAGGACGAGCATTTGCCTGGTGTGAAAATGGGGAAACCACGGAAAATCATCTTCAGAGCTGCCGACAGTGGGTTTCGAACCCACTATCTCCCGAATGAAAACTCACACCTACGCCAACCTAACCGCACATTAATTAAAGACCGTGAAGTGTATTTATTGTCCACAACAGAGCAATTTAGTAGGTATACAGTAGCCTACTATTTGTTAGAAACACATATACGACAGTTTGAAACCTAGGTAATGGCACTTAGAAATAGTTCACGTAAATATAATAAACTCTTAAATATAGATCCCATATGAGATGTGGTGTTAATAATTATCGTACTGATATACCGTATGTGGACTCCAACATAACATGATTTTGTGATGAAGTCAACAAAAATTATGAAATAAATTGTATATAGACTACAGTAACCTACCACAAAATTGAATATTCTAGTAAGTTTGGTTTTGCGTATTTCCTCCCAGGCATTATTTTTTACGTTGTTGTAGTAATGCTTGTGGGTCTTGTAGTAGAGGAAATTATATTTTTGAATTGGTAAGTTTTTCCGTGTCTTTCATTATATTAATAAATTAAATAAACTAACACAAAACAGAACGTTCCCGACCGTATCCAAGAAACAGCTGAAGTTGATATACATTTGCCGCCAAATGGTCGTCCGAAAGATCTCGACCCGACCGTCTACGAAGTTGCACGAATCTTGATAATTCTGTTCGATTCCGCTCCGCTAGTCGAAAAATATTCTTGGCAGAGAATCCTGTTCCGTTCGGTTCGATTCGATTCGACTCGTGGCGATCGCCATCTATATCTCCCATTTAAACACATGTTAAAAACAAATTATGTTCGGTTCGATTCGATTCCATTCCACTAGGTGGGAGCGGGCCTTTACCCTTCATGCCGGTGTCCATTTTCTCCTCCATTCCCTTCACATGATCCTACCGCTGAAGTCGGTTTATATCCACAGCTTCATTCATCGAGTTATTTGCTAACTTAACATTGATCACCTAATTATGAATGTTATGTCAATTACTTCTAATTTATTAATGAGATAAGTTGTGTTCACCAAGCTTTCACTACCGTACAACAAAGTCGGCATGAAAAGATGTCAGTATAAGGAGAGTTTCATCCGAAATCTGACCTCCTTCTTAAAAAACACCGCTGATCACAACTGCGAGCTCTCTGCATTAGCTTTACTACAGCTTCATCCAACTTAGTATTTCACTATCCAGGGATAATACACACCTTAACTACTTAAAAAGATCCAGCTGTTTTACTTTTGTGTTCCCGACCCGACACTCAATCATTTTACATTTCTTTCCTACTGACAAAACCTTAGTCTCCCCCATGACACTATCGGCCCCGAAGGGCCAGTGGCCAATCAAGCAACCGCTGCTCAGCCAGAAGCTGCAGATTATGGTGTTGGGCAGCGTTACGAATCGCATAGGCCAGAAACTCTTGGCTTTCTAGAGCGGGGCCGCCACCTCAACGTCAGACAGCTTCTCAATTGTAATCAAGTAGTCTGTGTGGACTTCAAACCATCCCTCAGGTCCAGGCAAAAATCCCTGACCTGGCTGGGAATCGAACCTGGAGCCTCCCAGTAAGAGGCAGGCACACTACACTACGGGATAGGCATAGGATCGAAATGTTAATTTTCAGATCATACTCGCTACACCTCTTTTGAAATATCGGTATATTAGATTGCAGGCTTTTTGTAAGTCGTCGGCATAGGCCAAACTGACTAAGTACATTTCTTGTCTGAGTTTCTCTGTTTCAACTGCTACCTGCCGTCGGATTGAAAGTGAGTTATACAATAATTGTGGTATGGCTTTTCGATGTTTGATGATTTGAGGCAGCCAGAAATTGCACGGCACGTAGCGTTCAACGCGATATCCAATTTCTTGGAATGGAGAGTTGACTCACACAGGACAAGCATACCCGTCTGTAGAGAGAAAACGTGCTAAGGCTGTAGTTAGTACAGTTCCTGGATGTGCTGCTCGGCTTGAACCTGTTAGCAAGCGTAGTAAATTATTCCTGGCTCTGACCTTCATACTGACATTATGATAATGCGCTCTAAAAGTAAGAGACCAAACAAGCTGAACTCCAAGGTATTGGACAACAAGGGTGATCTCAAGAGGCCTTCCTTCCAAATTGATATTACGTTTGAAATGAAATGAAATGGCGTATGGCTTTTAGTGCCGGGAGTGTCCGAGGACATGTTCGACTCGCCAGATGCAGGTCTTTCGATATGACACCCGTTGGCGACCTGCGCGTCGTGATGAGGATGAAATGATGACGAAGACTACACATACACCTAGCCCCCGTATCAGCGAAATTAACCAATTATGGTTCAAATTTCCGACCCTGCCGGGAATCGAATCCGGGACCCCTATGTCGAAAGGCCAGTACGCTAAACATTTAGCCATGGAGCCGGACAAGTTTGTGATATGCAGCACGATTACGTAGATGTAAAAGTGTAACCTGTGCTTTCCTAGCATCCCTGAAATACATGTGTAATTCATTGATGTAGTTCTGCACCATGAAATCTGCTTCCCAAAATGATCTAGATTGAGTTCCAACACCAAGATCGCCAGCAAATAGCCTGGTACCAGAGAAAGGCCTCCTCTTGGCGTATCCTGGCCAACGTTCTTTAGTAGAGCGGCTAAATTTCTCGATACTCAACTCTTGTGAAGAGTGGCTTTTGTGGAAATCTGCCCATTTTAGCGCAAAACTAATTCACTTTCATCGTGATGTTACTGATCTTGTTCAGTGCGGACTGATTGTGCTTTTGAGAGAGCTGTATCACGGAAGACGTAATACTGTAGGTTACGACCAATTATAGATTTGCCTATTCACCACCAAGTTGTACAGTCTCGTCACATCGAAATTTTTAAATTATGGTATAAACATTGGCACGTAAATAATACGCGACAGACGTAATAGTTTACGCCATGTAATTAATACTGTTAGATAATTCAAAAAAGCTTAAAACAGGGCCATAAGATGCAGCAATACATAAACAGTTTTTCGAAAAGAGAACTTCGGTTTTCTAGTGAATGCAGAATTATAATGCGGAAAGCTGCACGTTTCAAGCAGATGTGTGGAATTATGTAGAGGACGTATTTGGCTTCTCAGAACAACAAGGGTTCAAATCCTCCTTCACTTGTGCCCTTTTATAAATGTTAACCTTATACTTGGGTAGGCACCTTGTATGAAGATTAGGCATTCTTGAAGTCTTAGATAGGCATCCTTATAATGAAGTTTGTTCATTACTAGCTGTCGCACCCCGTCGTTGACGGGGTAGTTTTTGTATAATTGCAGCAATAATTTCATCTAGCGAAGAGCGTGCCAGCATAAGATACAAAGCACACCTCAACTAACAATAGTCGGTCAGTGTAATGTTATTTTTGATAAGATATATATGTATACAACGTAGCCTTAAATACAGGCATATCGTGTGAAAAAGCCGCCCCTAATTTTTGGGATTTATGCAACCTGCAGTTTCATCCTAACGTGAAAACATCTCCTCAGTCGTCAGAATTTCTTGTCTAGGTACAATGCTCAAAATACATGTATTAGCCGCTGCCAAACCAGCAATAAGGGGTAATAATGAATGAAGGCATAGAACCGTGGTTTGTGTGTGAAAGGAACGCACCTTATCGATTAGGATCTAGGTTGACACTGAAATGTTACGGAATAAGGACACCTACAACAGACTTTTCCGTTATCACGGTACTCAATGGTTAACGGAGTGTTGTGTAACTAGACATTAAGTTGGAATGTATTTTATAATTACACAGACTAGCAGTAAAAAACAAATAAGTATTGGAAGGTGGGATTCTTCCTTCAACCTAACCTTACTTGAGTTGCCAATACGAGACAAAAATGAGATTTATAAATTGTAAGTTAGGAGTTTCAAACCCGGTGTTGACAGAACATTTTTATGCATTTATTTCAATCCCACGTGGGCGGCAATAACAAAGATCAATAGGAAATTTATATCATTATGATCAGATATCACACTCTACGTACTCTACTATGTTTACATGTTAGGCAGCCCTTAAACGGGCTGTTTGTAATGGAACAAGCTATTACAGCTGGAGGCGCGATGGGATTGTGGATGAACATCCGATTACTTGACCCACATTAAGCTGATTAATGATATGTACCTATTACTTGGTTGAATAAGTCCAGGATAATTCCGACAGTGCTATACACAACGCGTTTGTCGGTGGTCGTTTATTTACGCGGCGATTATTATTATACCTAGCTTACTTATCTGCAGTATATAAATCATATTTTGTCACTACACTTCAAATTTTGGCCCCATACTTCGTATTTATCTCGAATTAGGTATACAGAAGTCGAACATAGGTTCAGTTCAGTTTTTGTCTGTCTACAACATCGCAGAAAAACGGCCGGACAGAATTTATTGGACCTCCGTTAGAGGATTCTAGACTATACTTGATTTATATACAGAGGCAAATTAAAGAGACTAAACTAGGAAATGTTAAATTTCTCCAGTAATATTATCCTAAAATTGTAAGTTAAGAAAAAGTTATATAAAATATAATTTCCTCTCTTTTTATATTTTGTGCACTTTTAACTTATGAATAGTACCTAATAGTAGCGGAGATATTCGTAATTATTACACTATTATTATGTTTATTATTATTACTATTATTATTATCATCATCATAAACTTCCAAACACCTCCGGAAATACAGTATTAGATCTATCTAAAAAGTGTACACACAAACAGTTACAGACAGTCTATTTTACTATCTTTAATGTCTAGTATGTTTTTTCCGCACGAACCATAATAATGGAGATATTCACGAATTCATGTTTTAGTGCGACATACTGTACAACGACGGCGAACATCGCTGACGTGGGAATATGGTTCAGTCATCAAAATAATGAACTAGCCGGTGATAGTAGTGGGTGTTATGATCATTCTTTATACGCTGACAACCGCGTAGTCAATTATCCCTTATTGATCACGAAGACAATTAAGAAAACTATCGAAATGAGAAGAAACGCATGAAGGTGCGATCATTCGAAGAATGAGGTGTGAAAGGGAATCATAAAAGAGGGAGTTGAAGCCTAGGCCTCGATTGCTTTAATATCACCGAGCCAGAAGGAAACAAAATCTAATGGTTTAAAATTTCTTAAGTTCCTAAAACTTATTAAACACACACGCACACACACATACACACTTATACAATATCGAGTGAGAGACTGCCTTATGGGAAAGGGGAAGGGTTCCCTAAAGGCTAAGGGAGAGAACCCCTACAGAAAACTCCCGCATGCCTGGAAGTGGAAAGGGGTAGCCCCCCATCAAGATAGGGAGCTGATAACTCATCAAAGAGATCGAAACAAGAAATAGCCAGACTTATTCCAAAGATGTGACGTTGTGACTAGAATTGGGTTCTGGAACGTTCAGACCATATGGCAGGCTGGGGACAGGTTTTGGAGAAATAAAAACTAGGAATGGGTGTACTCTGCTGTATTCGGGAATGTCTTAGGAACATCTTGGGGAATATACTGGCCAGAGTGGTGTCAAATGAGGAATTGTGGATGAGAACGCACCAATTACCGATTGAAAAGCAGATCAAGAAAATAAAGTGGCAGTGGACTGCGTAGTCCTGATGACAGCATATCCTCAGGGATATAGGAGGAGATGAAACCAAAGATGACATGGAGGAGATTAGTGGAGACAGAGAGTGAGCAGTCTGGATATAAATCACATAACCAGATGGCGAAACCTTGTCTCGGCCCTATTCTCCTTAACAGGAGTTTAAGGAATTAAGTAAGTAAAATAAACTCATCCGGAGGTGGTGCAGCTCTTTTCAGGCATACCCCCAGTGGAGGTGAGGCGCATGTACCATTTCTACCAAATACCATCCTCCTGGTAGCTTATTTCTGGCAGCATCGGGAATCGAACCCGGGCCGCCGAGGACGGCAGCTAATAACACTAGCCGTTACGCTACGGAAGCGGGCAGTAAGTAAGTAAGTAAGTAAGTAAGTAAGTAAGTAAGTAATAGGAAGACTGGATCGAAACACTGAGCCCATAATTCTACATCACCCATATGCCAACTGCGAGATGGAGAAAAAACGCGCATCCATATTTTTATTTCAAGCTCACCTCGTGTTCCATGGCGTGTCAACTCACAGCGGGAGGCGATCCCCCAAAACATCGGACGAGGTCGGAACATTTCGGAAGACCTCGGGTAATTAATAATGAAATTCTGGCTGATAACTCTCATTTTGAGAGATTTCGGCACGGTAATTAGCAAAAAATGAGTAATTAAGAATTTTGGGAAACATTTGATGAAGCTAATTTCACAGGGTGGAAATGTATTTAATTATGCTCGGAGAGAAGTTAGCATCCATCCTGGCAGAGTGGAATACACGTGTCAAGGACATACGGTCAAAATGCGTGGGAACCATCGTACACGAAATTAATTAATTACACCCGTTAAAGGAACAGGAAAAATTAGCGAACAACACCATCACGACTGAAAAAATAGGCGGAATCTCTGGGGCGAGTCTCAAAGAAATCGGTCCAGCGGTCATCATATGGAATGATTGCACAACAGTAGATAATGCAATGCAGAGCGTCTCTAGAGAATGCATAAATACCTCCTCTACAAGCAAGAGAGGCAGTCATCATGCAGTTGTCCCGAGAGGGTGAACTTACGTCGAGTGATATTTAGAAGAGGACTTCTAAAATTAAAGTGTGCGAAGTGGACTTGGGGAATCACACAAGCCAGTTGGCTTGAGGGATGAATATTTTACAAAGTGGTACTGGTGAGCGAAGACAACTTAGATAATGAAACATTGTATTTACGACATCCATCCTGGTCGGGGGAAATATCAAAATTTAATATTTGTAGGGATCAGAGTCATAGGTAGCTTTTTTGAATTAATGTGGACAGGTTATTTTGATAAACGGTAAGGGAGGACTGTTGGAGTCTGTCAGAAATAAGCCTTTGTCTCACGGTCATTCACATCTGTGGAACACCTGATGAAAAGGAGGTGGGAATGTTCCACAAATTGCGTTAGTTGAATACTCGACACGAGGCTGTGTGGTTTAATTTTTGTGTTTGTACATAGAATAAAATTTATTGTTAAGTTAATCATTCAAACCTGCTTAACTGGAAATAAGTGGATGAAGGAAGTCAGAGAAGATTGGGAGACTATTGGCATAAAGGAAAAATATCCACTGATGACAGTACAGGAGCCGGCCCCGTGGTGTAGGGGTAGCGTGCCTGCCTCTCACCCGGAGGCCCCGGGTTCGATTCCTGGCCAGGTCAGGGATTTTTACCTGGACCTGAGGGCTGGTTCGAGGTCCACTCAGCCTACGTGATTAGAATTGAGGAGCTATCTGACGGTGAGATAGCGGCCCCGGTCAAGAAAGCCAAGAATAAGGGTCGAGAGGATTCGTCGTGCTGACCACACGACACCTCGTAATCTGCAAGCCTTCGGGCTGAGCAGCGGTCGCTTGGTAGGCCAAGGCCCTTCAAGGGCTGTAGTGCCATGGGGGTTGGTTTGGTTTGGACAGTACAGGATAGGTCCAAATACAAAAAGCTTGAGGAAAGTCACAGATGGACAGACACCAGGATCCAGATTCAGATCACGGAAGCCGAGAGAAAGAGGAGTGAGAGAATAAAGAGGTATTGGGAAGAAAGAAGACGTCCCGAACAAGTCACTCGTGATCCTCAGGGGTCGTAACGAACCTAATAATAGTAATAATAATCATTCAAAGAAAATTCATGTGTGTTGTTTCAAGACGAGTGCAGAATCAGTGTATTGATAAGGTAGTATTTAAGCGAAGAATGCCTCCTACCATTATGAGGGGCTATGTTCCGAGGTGGCTGGCTTGTGAGATGAAGCCAAGTTAACGCCATGTCAAGCGGCACAATTACAGGTCTGTCTAATTCAAATATGTTTTTGTAGTTAGAGATGCAAATGCTTGTCCCTTTAAATTAATTAATTCATTAATAAATCATAACATTGCGTTGTATAAGTGGCGTGCGTAGAATTAAGTATCTTGCGATGGCGATGATGTGTCTTGTCGTTATTCAATTGTGGAGGTGAATTGTTTGTTATTTATGTCAGTGCGCGAGACGTTACACTGTGTTTTAATTTCTTAAAAAAGTGCAGTTAAATATTACAATGAAAATCAATGCAATAATGTTCGGGTCGGTGAAAGTTATAATAATGTTAACGATAAAAATAACCATTATAAGTGTGATAAGGGGTCGTAACGAACCTAATAGTAATAATAATAATCATTCAAAGAAAATCCATGTGTGTTATTTCAAGACGAGTGCAGAATCAGTGTATTGATAAGGTAGTATTTAAGCGAAGAATGCCTCCTACCATTATGAGTGGCTATGTTCCGAGGTGGATGGCTTGTGAGATGAAGCCAAGTTAACGCAACGTCAAGCGGCACAATTACAGGTCTGTCTAATTCAAGTTCTTGTAGTTAGAGGTGCAAATGCTTGTCCCTTTAAATTAAATAATTAATAAATCATAATATTGCGTTGTATAAGTGGCGTGTGTAGAATTAAGTATCTTGCGATGGCGATGATGTGTTGTTGTTATTCTACTGTGGAGGTGAATTGTTTGTTATTTATGTCAGTGCGCGAAACGTTACACTGTGTTTTAATTTCTTAAAAAAAGTGAAGTTAAATATTACCATTAAAATCAATGCAATAATGTTCGGGTCGGTGTAGTTATAATAATGTTAACGATAAAAATAACCATTATAAGTGTGATAAAGTCAAATAATAATAATAATAATAATAATAATAATAATAATAATAATAATAATAATAATATTGTCCGCCTCTGTAGTGTAGTGGTTAGTGTGATTAGCTGCCACCCCCGGAGGTCCGGGTTCGATTCCCGGCTCTGCCACGAAATTTGAAAATGGTACGAGGGCTGGAACGGGGTCAACTCAGCCTCGGGAGATCAACTGGGTTCGATTCCCACCTCAGCCATCCTCGAAGTGGTTTTCCATGGTTTCCCACTTCTCCTCCAGGCAAATGCCGGGAGGTACCTAACATAAGGCCACGGCTGCTTCCTTCCCACTTCCTTGCCTGTCCTTTCCAACCTTCCCATCCCTCCACATGGTGCCTGTTCAGCATAGCAGGTGAGGCCGCCTAGGCGAGGTACTGGTCATCTTCCTCAGTTGTATCCCCTGATCCAAAGTCTAGCGCTCCAGGACACTGCCCTTGAGGTGGTAGAGGTGGGATCCCTCGCTGAGTCCGAGGGAAAAACCGACCCTGGAGGGTAAATAGATTAAGAAGAAGAAGAATATTCACGTCAGGGTGAAATTGAGATGATGATAATAATGCGTTCAGCACGTAGGTAAGCGAGATTTTCAGTTTATATCGAAATCCAGTAAAGTATGATAAGGTTTGGCATTTTGAGAAATTTAAAGTTTGACACCGTGTATTTGTGATATAGAAAATTACGGCATGCTATTTTGCTCCCGAGGTGCGGAAAAATTTCGAGAAGTTAATTTCGAGATCATTATGAATTTGTTTGGTCATGGGATCGCCTGTATTTAAAAAGTTTCAAGGAAGAAGAAAATGGATTGTAATGGAAATGAAGTATTATGAGAATAATTAGGAAGAAGTTAAAGGTAGAGTAAGCCTGTATTTTATGAGTGATGATGTAGAATAAGGAGGACGCTGAGAATAAGAGGCCCTGTAGTTCGATGGAGAGGAATTTTTGTGATATGGTGTATAAGTGGATGTGTAATATTTCGGAGACAGGCTGTATAAGAGGAATGATGTCCTGTAGCGATCCAGAACGATTGAAGAATGTAAGGGTTGTCAAATCCAAGTGAGTGCGTTGTAACGTCTAAGGAACATAGATAATTGTTTTCGGAAAACCTACTTAAGGGGAACTAAAAAGGGTGTGAATTTTAAACATGAGCATACGAGGGTTGGAACTTAAATAGTGGCAACACTGCTGTGGAGACGCTATGCAACGTAATCTAATATTGTCGCTGATAGCACACGTTGGTTACATACCTCCCTTACCTCAGAGCAAATGGACTCGCCCTTCCCACATCACCTGCTTGCGCACAAGCGAGAGAAACACAGTCACTTGTGAGCTAGCGGTCTAACGTAAGTTTGTCGCTATATTTTCCAAACAGGAACACGGAGTTGGATCAAGATTGAATGTGCCAGATGTCGTACAGCACGACAGTGTCATCAAGGTCTTCAAGTGGCTTGCGGGGAATCTGCATTGCCTTACAGAACAGTGGCACGTTAGGTAAAAGCCTTCAACGATGGTCGCGCAAACTGTAGCGGACATGCATCGGGCAGGTCGTCCTACGAGCGTCAGTGAAGAAGAAGTGCATGCTTTACTGGACAGTGATCGAAACCAGACGATTCGTGAGCTCACAACTGTTGCAGAGATCCGACAGGCAGTAGACCGCTCCATTCGCACCATCAACAGAACAGGCTCTGCTAAAGGCGTACTACGACTTTCACATCGCTGGCAACGGGTTATACACAACGCTCGTGACTACATTGAAGGACAGTAAAGGTTGCTAACATGTAACTCTTTTGTATCTGTTGTAAATAAATAGTTGCCACTATTTAAGTTCCAACCTTCGTATCTACAGTATATCTTAAAAACTTAACATGTTACAGAAGTTAAAATTGGTAATTTTAATCTCTTTAAAAATAAAGAAACATGTATTGTTTTGTCTTCGGGTAAAACTGACTGAAAAACAGGTTGAATTATTTTTTATTATCATACTGATATCTCAAAAACTGAAGATGTTCCAGACGTGAAAATTGGTATTTGGAATCTCCTTTAAAAGTATACATATTTTTCGTTCTCGGAAAATCCACTTAAGGAGGCTGAAAGAATTGAAAAATAAGTTGAATTATTTGTGTGAGGATACTTATATCTCAAAAACTGAAGATGATGCAGTCGTGAAAATTGGTATTTGGAATCTCCTTTAAAAGTAAAGAAACATGTATTACTTTGATTTAGGAAAATCCAATTAAGGGAGGTGAAAGAACTGAAAAATTAATTGAATTATTTGTATGAGGATACTTATATGATAAAAACTAGAGTTGTTACAGACGTGAAAACTGGTATTTGGAATCACCTTTAAAAATAAAGAGACATGCATTTTTTGGGGTTGAAAAGGAGTTGAATTCCCTTTATGAGGAAACATTATAGCTCACAAACTGAAAATGTTACGGCCATGATAATTGATATTTGGAAGCTCCTTTATAAATAAGGAAACACGGATTATTTTTCTCTGAAAATTCACTTAAAGGGGAGGGTGAAAGGAAGTGAAAAATAATAACTCTTTTTATGCGGATACTTATATCTCAAAAGCAGAAGGTTACAGACGTGAAAACTGGTATTGGGAATCTCATTTAAAAATAAACAAACACTCATTTGGGGGGAAGAGGGAATCAACGGGTGTGGGATGAAAAAGTAGGTGAATTGTTTTTATGACGATACTTATGTCTCAAAAACTGAAGATGTTACAGGCATGACAATTTGTATTTGGAATCTTCTTTCAAAGTAAAGAAACACGTACTCTTTTGTTCCCTGAAAATCTACTCAAGGAAGGGGATGCATGAATTGAAATTTAGTTGAATTCTTTGCATGAGGATACTTATATCTCAAAAACTAAAGATGATACAGACATGAACATTGGTATTTGGAATCTCCTTTAAGAATAAAGAAGCAAGTCTTATTTTGTTTTCGAAAAATCCAATTAAGGGAGGTGAAAAATTGAAAAATGTATTGAATTATTTGTATGAAGATACTTATATCTATAAAAGCTAAGGATGTTACAAAAGTGTGAATTGGTATTTGGAATCTCCTTTAAAAATAAACAGGTCTTTTGTTTTTGGAAAATCGACTTGGGGGGGGGGGGTTGTGAGTGAAAATATTCAAAGAAGGAGGTTATCTCTGTTTGAGAGGATACTTATATCTCAGAAACTGAAGATGTTACAGACGTGAAAGTTGGTATTTGGAATCCCTTTTAAAAGCATAGAAACACGTTTTTTGTTTGTTTACGGAAAGTACACTTAATGGGGGAGGAGTGGAAAGAAGTGAAGAAGAAGTTGAATTCTTTTTATGATGATACTTATATCTCAAAAACTGACGATGTTATAGACGTGAAAGTTGGTATTTTGAACCTCCTTTAAAAATAAAGAGACACGTATTTTTTTCGACAAATCCACTTATGGGACTGAAGGAATTGAAAAGCGGGCGAATTTTTAAAATGAGTACCGGCATATCTACAGCATATGTCAAAAAATTAACATGTTACAGACATGAAGCTTGGTATTTGGAAAGTCCTTTAAAAATACAGGAACACGTATTCGGGAAAGCACTTAACGAGGATGAAAAGAAGTGAAAAATGAGTTGAATAATTTTTATGAAGTTGCTTATATCTCACAAACTGAAGATGTTACAGACGTAAATTGGTATTTGGAATCCACTTAGGTTGGGGGAGGGGGTGAGGGGAGGACTGATCAAGGGGTTGAATTATTTTTATGGGGATACTTATACCTTAAAAACTGAAGATGTTACAGACGTGGAAATAGTTATTAAAAATAAAGGAATGCGTGTTGTTGGTCTTTTTTAGCGACTTGAGAGAAGACTGTTTCTCACATGTACAGTGCTATGTCACATGGTCATCCTAGCCCCAAAAGGAAATACCACAAAAGTTGTTTACAAAGAGTTTCTAAGGGTAAATGAAACTCAATTTTTCGGGTGAGTTTTAATACTTTAGGGATTTTCAGATATTGTCTTAGTACAGTACCGAGGAACGATTACTTTTATTAAATTACGATTTGCCGGGCTGAGTGGCTCAGACGGTTGAGGCGCTGGCTTTCTGACCCCAACTTGGCAGGTTCGATCCTGGCTCAGTCTGGTGAAGTTGCTCAAATACGTCAGCCTTGTGTCGGTAGATTTACTGGCACGTGAAAGAACTCCTGCGGGACCAAATTCCGGCACCTCGTCACCGAAAACCGTAAAAGTTGTTAGTGGGATGTAAAGCAAATAACGAAAACTGCGCGAGAGAAGCCGTGGGTAACCGCTAGTATTTTAATAACATTTTTTTTGCAAATTTCATTTAATTGCTTGAATAATGGATCTTTATTGTAAGTGAAGGAAAATTAATACTTTTTAAAGAAATATTACATGTGCCTTCTGCCATTTCCTGATGGACGGAGTTCTTTTGTAACTGTTTGTTGGCACAGGCCAGAGCAAAATGTAGCTTCCAAGTCCTAGTCTCATCCATGGCTGAGGCAATGTGTAAGCTGTTGTGGTATGGGCAGTGCTGAGTAATGACATTTGGAGCACAACCAATGTGTCTGAGTGTCATGAAAGGTGTTGCTCATAGGGTTAGTCATGCTGCAATAGCACTGTCTGGTCCAGTGAGGAAAGCAATGGCAAACTACCCCACTCCTCTTATTGCCTAGTACGCCTCATTCTGACACTGCCATCGGTTTATGCAGTTTCCCTATAACCGCATAACCTTTGGTGGTGCTATTTGAGGATACAACCAGCCTCTGGGCTAATGATCTGACAGACACAGATAGATAAAAACGTGGGTAAAAATTACAGTTTCTTTATATATTGCTAGGGGCTTTACCTCGCACCGACACAGATGGGTCTTATGGCGACGATGGGATAGGATAGGTCTCGGAGTTGGAAGGAAGCGGCCGTGGCCTTAATTAAGGTACAGCCCCAGCATTTGCCTGGTGTGAAAATGGGAAACCACGGAAAACCATCTTCAGGGCTGCCGACAGTGGGATTCGAACCCACCTGTCTCCCGGATGCAAGCTTACAGCCGCGCGCCTCTACGCGCACGGCCAACTCGCCCGGTAATTACAGTTTCAAGATCAATTCTGAAATCTTGCTGAACAGAGCTCAGTCTGTCCATTGTTGTCGTAATGGAATGGCACCTAATTTATAGAATGAATGATGATGTTGTTTGAGTCATTAGTCCATAGAATGGTTTGATGCAGTACTCCATGGCACCCTATCCTGTGCTAACTTTTAATTTCTATGTAACTACTATATCCTACATCTGCTCTAATCTCTTTGTCATAACTCGTCTCCTAACTCCGAAATCTTTCCAACCCAAAGTTTGCAACATATCGCAACACTACTCTTTTGTCGGAAATCACTTAGAATAGTCGTGCTGCTTTCCTTTGGATCTCTTTCAGTTCTAGTATCAAGTAATCCTGGTATAGGTTCCATACACTGGAACCATACTCTAAATGGTCTTATACCAGGGACTTATACACCCTCTCCTTTACATCCTCATTACAATCCCAAAATACTCTCATAACCATCCCCGTGAGATAGACTTTCACCCCATCAACAAAGTAATGAAACTTAAAAGAACGTTTCGTCTTTGTGAAACATACAACCCGACTTTTCATCCCGTACCGTCAAACCATTGTCAGCTGTCCATCTAACAACATTGTCGAGGTATTTTTGAGTCGCTCGCAATCCTATAACTTATTTATTACATCATAACACTGTCTGCAAAAAACCTTATCTGTGAATCCAGTTATTTACTCATATCATGTATGTACGCAAGAAAACATAAATGTCCAATACTACTGCCTTATTAATCTTTACAGGATCAGAATAATGCTTCAACTACTCTAATTTATTGTCTTAGATCTTCTTCTCCTTTATCTGTTTACCCTCCAGGTTCGGTTTTCCCTCGGACTCAGCGAGAGATCCTACCTCTACCGACTCAAGGGCAGTGTCCTGGAGCTTCAGACTCTGGGACGGGGGATACAGCCGGGGAGGATGACCAGTACCTCGCCCAGGTTGCATCATCTGCTATGCTGAACAGGGGCCTTGCGGGGGGATGGGAAGATTGGTAGGGATAGACAAGGAAGAGGGAAGGAAGCAGCCGTGACCTTAAGTTAGGTACCATCCCGGCATTTGCCTGGAGGAGAAGTAGGAAGCCATGGAAAACCACTTCGAGGATGGATGAGGTGGGAATCGAACCCACCTCTACTCAGTTGACCTCCCGAGGCTGAGTGGACTTTGTTCCAACCCTCGTACCACTTTTTAAATTTCGTGGCCGAGCCGGGAGTCGAACCCGGGCCTGCGAGGGTGGCAGCTAATCACACTAACCACTAGACCACAGAGGTAGAAATGTAACCATCTATTCAGGCACTCCTTTGTCTAGTCAAACGGCCCTCATTTTCGTCAGTAGTCTCCTATGATCTACCCTATCAAAATCCTTAATATAATCAGAAAGAAGCTTTTTCAAACTTTACATGCAACATATATCAAGCTGAATGGACTATAATTATCGATTTTATGTTTATCAATCACCCTTTTCCTTGGACACTGGGGCTACTGTTGCAACTCTCCATTCATTTGGTATAGCTTCCTCATAAAAACAGTAAGCAAAGTAATACTTCAGATACGGCACTGTATCTCAACCCACTGTATTTAGTATTTTTCCATAAATGTTATCAATCCCAGCTGCTTTTCTAGCTTTCAACTTTTATATCTATTTTGTGTCTCAAAGTAACTGAACATACCCTTCCACTTTTCCCTAAAATTAATTACGTTACTGCCAACTATGTTTGCCATCATGCCATTCCTAGCCGACTCTTTGCGAAATTCTATTTCCTAGTAAGTTCCTTCAATCTCTCCTTACTTCTACACCCATTACTAAATCTAAATATATTTTTTTCTAACCTGCACCTCCTTCTGAATCTCTTTTATCTCTGTTGTAATAAAGCTGATCTTTAACATTGCTTACCACTTTTAAAAGATCATACCTATTTTCATATCCCTCAACATTTGTTCAAAACTCATTCCATAAACAGTTTACATTTTTATTTACCATGTCCCACTGACGATATTTATTTTTATAAACTCCCTTATGCCTCTCTTATCAACCATATGGCATCTTCTAATAGTCGTAGTTTTGCGACCTTCCTTTCTGTCACATTTACTCTTAACTACGACAAGAGCAGCATCGTGATTATGTCGTTCATTCAAGGACTTCTCCCTTATTCACATATTTATGTCAGAACTCCTCAATGACGCCAATTTATCGACCGTGGTCGAGTCTCCTGGCAGATAACAGCGCGGTCAATACTACAAGCGCAGTCACTGTTGGCGTGTGATACATGGGACATGAAGATTGCGGCGGCGGTGGTGGTGGTGGTGGTGGTTATTTTAAAGGGACAAACCAACTGAATTATCACCCCCTATGATTAGCGTTACCATATAGATAAAATTAATATATTTACAAGCCAAAATATAAATAAAAATACAACTAAGTCAACATTATGATTTTTAAAAAGAAGAACTAACAAAGGAACAATATTGCAGTTGAAATAAACTTTCAACCTACTAGATCGTGTTCCATGCTTATAGTACGTGTTGAAGAGATGTAAAGCACAGAACATAATGGCCAACCTGACACCAGTAGGATCCGAACCCACAACCTCCCGATTTCGTGTCGGTTGCTGTACTAATTGAGTTATGGTGTCCTAGGTCATATTTGTTCTGTTGGAAAAGATCTAAGCTACAGGTCTGGCACTACTGTCATCACATTGTAGAGTGCGTGCAAGTCGCCCGTTGTGGGCCAAGTCAATAAATATTGAATTTCCACGACCGCATTTTAATCGAAAACAACTGTCAGCCTATTAGGTCGTGTTCCGTTCATATAGTACGTGTTAAAGAGAAGTTAAGTACAGAACGAAAATGGCCAACAGGTGTTTTAAGGATTGAATTAACGATTACTTTCCCGACAGGGAGCCTCCGTGGCTCCGGCGGCAGCGCGCCGGCCTCTCACCTCTGGGTTCCTTGGTTCAAATACCGGCCACTGCATGTGAGATTTGTGCTGAACAAAGCGGAGGCGGGACAGGTTTTTCTCCGGTATTCCCTGTCATCCTTCATTCCAGCAACACTCTCCAATATCATTTAATTTCATTTAGCCGGGCTGAGTGGCTCAGACGGTTGAGGCGCTGGCCTTCTGATCCCTACTTGGCAGGTTCGATCCTGGCTCAGTCCGGTGGTATTTGAAGGTGCTCAAATACGTCAGCCTCGTGTCGGTAGATTTACTGGCATGTAAAAGAACTCCTGCAGGACAAAATTCCGGCACCTCGGCGTCCTCGAAAACGGAAAAAGTAGTAAGTGGGACGTAAAGCCATTATTATTATTATTATTATTATTATTATTATTATTATTATTCATTTCATTTGTCAGTCATTAGTCATTGCCCCAGAGGAGTGCGACAGGCTTCGGCAGCCGGCACAATTCCTATCGTTGCCGCTAGATTGGGGCTTCATGCATTCATTCCATTCCTGACCCGGTCAAACGACTGGAAACAGGCTGTGGATTTTCGTTTTCAATTTCTCCCGACAGGACACTTGACCAGTATAATCTTCATTCTTCTTAATGAACAACAAATAATTTCCCGAAGAAGTAATTTTATTCAAAAATTTCTTATGTTTTCAGGTAGATGTTCGTGAAACTGAGTACAGCTAAGATGTTTAAAGTTGTGCTGCACGCAAACTACTGTACATTTTACAGATGTTCAATCGCGAGCCATTTCCGTCCTTAGACCATTGAATACTTATCGAAGTTTTACCCCTCTTCCGAAGTTGATTAATAAATGTACACATCTTCTTTTGTACTATGTTGCTTTATCTCACTGCATGTACAGTGTCAACTAAACACTGTCGTAAAACTTAAAAATTTAAGGCCGCGCTCATAATTTATTCAAACGCGTGTATAACCTCAAAAACAAGCACGCAAGGAACAAATTAAGCTATGCTTCGAAATAGCCAACTTCTTTTATCTATCATCTCATTGCAAACGTAACTGTAAACACTAAAAGTTCGAGTGATCACTGAACAGTCGCTGGAGACATCGAGACCGATGTAGTCACTCATGCTAACGATTAAGCTATGAAAATATTAGTGATCTCATCTCAACATTTGTAATTTTTTTTCGTCCGTCTCTGTGGTGTAGTGGTTAGTGTGATTAACTGCCACCCCTGGAGGCCCGGGTTCGATTCCCGGCTCTGCCACGACATTTGTAAAGTGGTACGTCACACCGACACAGATATATCTTATGGCGACGGTGGGATAGGAAAGGGCTAGTAGTGGGAAGGAAGTGGCCGTAGCCTTAATTAAGGTACAGCCCCAGCATTTTCCTAGTGTGAAAATGGGAAACCACGGAAATCCATCTTCAGTGCTGCCGACAGTGAGGTTCGATCCCCACGTATGTATGAGAAGAACAATTCTAAATTGTTGTTAATGCCTTGGGCAGTAACTGTCTCCTGCCATTAACTAAATGTGCGGCACCATATTGAAACGGGACAAGGGTTCTGAATACTTTGAGTACTTTGTTGCTTGGGATACCACTTGTACCTCTCCATGTTATTCACTCACTGCCTACTCAGCTATTTGTCCTTTATTGGGAACCTGTAACGAGGATTCGTGTTTTACTGTGGCGAAAATTAAGATGAACTTTCATTGTACGTATCTTTCTTGTAATAGAAAAGAAATTAACTTATTTGAAATAAGATACTCTCTTTTGCTCGAACAAAAGCATGCGAAGCACAATGCAGGCATATTCACGCTTCAATAAATGAAGCCAAACTCTAAATAAGTTCTATCAACGATGAACTTAACACACATGCAAGACTACTCAGACAGTTCCAGACATCTGTTGTCGTTAGGTAGTACATTTATATCATGGTGGCCGTAGTGTTGCTTGCCTCCGCCAGGAGCGCTAATCGAGCTGCTGTAGCCAATTTATGTATTTTATTCTAGCTCGTTGGCTACAGCTATGGAGCCGAGCTCTGCTTTCGGGAGACGCGTGGATTGGAACCCCACTGTCGGCTATCCTGAGAATATGATTTCCCATTTTCACTTCCATTCAAATGCCGGACATTTCCTATTCATAGGCCACAGCCGATTTCTTCCACCTCCTAACCCAATAGCATTCACCATCACTCATATCATATTCATTAGCTCCTCTCCGCATGAACGTCATCACCCTAAGTATCCTAGTTGTATATTGGGTCATACTTTAATAATAATAATAATAATAATAATAATAATAATAATAATAATAATAATAATAATAATAATAATAACGGCATATGGCCCCCGGAGAGGATTATTGCAGGTCTTTGTCAAGTAGGCGGCCTATAGGCGAACTGCATGTCACCTAAAGTGATTTCTAATATTAAATATATCACAAATACCCAGCCTCCGAGCCCGACGAATTAACCAATTAAGGTTAAAATCCCAGACCCGGCCGGGAATCGAATCCGAGACCCCTTGGACCAAAGGCCACGATGCTAACCATTTAGCCGTGGAGCTGGACATCATATTTTCACGTATTTAGTCTTTCTTTCTTTCTTTCTTTCTTTCTTTCTTTCTTTCTTTCTTTCTTTCTTTCTTTCTTTCATAATCCATTTACCGTCCAGGGTTGGCTTTTCCCTCGGACTCAGTGAGGGATCCGACCCTTACCGCCTCAGTGGCAGTGTCCTGGAGCTTGAGACTTTGAGTCGGGGGATTGTTTGGAGGAGAAGTGGGAAACCACGGGAAGCCACTTTGAGGATGGCTGGGGTGGGAATCGAACCCCCTTCTTAGTTGACCTTCCGAGGCTGAATGAACCCCCTTCCAGCCGTCGTACCACTTTTCAAATTTCATGACAGAGCCGGGAATAGAACCCGACCCTCCGGGGGTGGCAGCTAATTATACTACACCACAGAGGGAGTTTATTTATTTATTTATTGTTGTTACGTTTCAGAGGGCAAGGTCATCCTGAACTATAGCTATGATGTATGATCTCGTACGTATACACGTGTATTTAAACACTTTGAGCAAAAACACTGGAGAAGTAAATCATTGGATTCAAACAAGAAAAATATAACTATGAACGTAAGTATGTTCTACAATGCGTTGTTACTGAGTTACATGCGTCTGATTTTCAGGACGTACATTGGCCACATCACGGGAGTTGTTCCAAGTGTTCGCCATAAGCAGTCTCAAGCATGGACTGGAGAAGCCGTTCGAAGATCTGGATCCTGTCAAACAGCTGGACAGGGTTTTTTGATATACTGTTCCAGGTCGTTCATGTCGTTAACCGGATTAGAATACTCCACACGTTTTGTGTGTTCCTATAGATAAAAGTCCTGTGGATTAAGGACAGGATAATAATAATAATAATAATAATAATAATAATAATAATAATAATAATAATAATAATAATAATAATAATAGTAATAAATATAATAATTTTGGAAGTTTGTAAACCTGATTCTGAGGATTTTTTAATGTACCGAAGCTGTCAACGCTTCAGCTAGTTCCTCTTCGATTGTAATCCACCTATCAGATACTTGGAAATATGTTCTCTTGCAATTAAAACCGGGGGTGTGTACAGGAACCCAGCCTATCAGTAAAGAGTTCTGGAAGCTTCCCCTTTATGGTACTATAAAAGCAGGCCACTTTAGGGCCGTTTCGTCTGAATCGCTCCAGTGCTTGAGAGTGCGACGTGACGGAGAACGAAGGGAGGCAGGGGCGAGGCCTGCTTGAGAAAGATCCGGCGACACAAGGTAATGATGGCAGAATTTACCTAGACATGTGATAGCGCCTGCGGATAGGTTGAGGGGAACGTTTCAACCATTTTTCTTTTGATGTAATTTTGTAAACTGATGGTGTTAATGTAGAATTATCGGCGAAGTCTGAGGACTATATTTCTATTCCCTACTGGGAAATAGGTAATGTGAGGGGCCAAAGAGTGATGACCACCTTTCGTTTCCCATTCAACCTTGCATAGGGTGACGAAAGTTTTCAAAATCTCTAAATTTCGTAAATCTTCTTTTAACATTAATGTTTCTCCTTTAGTCACCCCCGTGCAGTATAGGATTAGCCTCTGTATCATTGGGCCCATTTAGGGTTTTAACAATTTCTATAAGGAGTGCAGGTGTTTCACCTCTTTGTATTTTGTTTATGGCCGGTTATGTGCAACCGTTTTCTTTTCCCATTACGGCCATGTAGTATGGGTAATTATACCCCTGTTTGTTCCCTTCAGGAACAGTGCTTAGTGTTATTTTAATTGTGAAGTAATTGGTGAACACTCTGAAGTGAGGTCACCCGATGGGTTTCCTAGAGTAATTTCTGTATAGCAAAGGAAACTGATTGCCCCTACGAGTATTTCGGAGCTCAGACTCCAGAGTAGTGTACCTTCTTGGAGCAAATCATGCTCTTGTAAAATATTGTACCTGTCAAGAGCAATAAGGCTATTTTCTATGTAATTATTACAAGTTTTTGTACCTTTTGTTAGGACTTTTAAGTCCCTTATATTGTTAGAAATGACGAGCTCATTAATAACCTGTTATATTTGTTTGTTATTCATTCATATTTTCTATGCATCAAGAAAAGAAAGGGAAAAAATAATTTTCAAATTTGTTATAGTCTATTAAAATTTGCTCTAAATAATTCCATGTATAGCCATTCAAGCCAGGCGTTTTCTAATCCTCTGTGAGCCACGGAAACCCCGTAACAATAATAATGATTCCGTGGTGTAGTGGTGAGTGCAGTTAGCTGCCACAAGCGGAGGCTCGGGTTCGATTCCCGGCTCTGCCACAACATTTGGGTAGTGGAAAGATGTTCTGTCAGCCTCGGGAGGTTAAATGAGTAGAGGGGGTTCGATTCATGCCTCAGCCATCCTCGAAGTGGTTTTCTACTTCTTCCCCAAGCAAAAATCGGGATGGCTCCTAACTTAAGGCCGCGGCCGCTTCCTTCCTTGACTATCCCTTAAATGTTACAGGCTTTACATCCCACTAACTACTTCTACGATTTTCGGAGTCGCCGAGATGCCGGAATTTTGTCCCGCAGGAGTTCCTTTACGTGCGAGTAAATCTACAGACACGATGCTGACGTATTTGAGCATCTTCAAATACCACCGGACTGAGCCAGGATCGAACCTGCCAAGTAGGATTCAGAAGGCCAGCGCCACAGCCGTCAGAGCCACTCAGACCGGCAATTGTTTTAATTAGCGAATTACGATATACGTCTTTCTTTCTTAACCTGTTTGCCCACCAGGGTTGGTTTTACCTCGGACACTGCCTCAAGGGCAGTATCCTGGAGCGTGAGACTTTGGGTCGGAGGATACAACTGGGGAGGGTGACCAGTACCTCGCCCAGGTGGCCTCACCTGCTATGCTGAGCAGGGGCCTTGTCGGGGGATGGGAAGATTGGAAGGGATAGACAAGGAAGAGGGAAGGAAGCGGCCTTGGCCTTAGGTTAGGTACCATCCCGGCATTTTCCTGGAGGAGAAATGGGAAACCATGGAAAACCATTTCGAGGATGGCTGAGGAGGAAATCGAGCCCCCCTCTACTCAGTTGACCTCCCAAAGCTGAGTGGACCCCATTCCAGCCTTCGTACCACATTTCAAATTTCGTAGCGAGCCCGTGCGACGTAAAAGCGCAGAGTGGTTAGCGGTTTCAGTCGTAGAGTGGGGCGAAGGGACTGGTGCGCCGGCTAGAATAAAACATTCCTTCACGAATTCACCATCACTAAACGGTTTACGTTTCTTTGCAATTAAATATGAAATTTTAAAACTCAAAAGAACTGCTGATTCACTGATCGAATGCTCGACAGTGATCTTTCAGTTCTGCAATTACACGTACCCGTTCTTCGCCTTGATACTGATCATAATCTGTAGCGTGACACAAAGTGTGGTCGGTAGATGCAGAGTGGGTCTCGGCCGATAGGTGGCCACGGCTGGTCCGTGGTCCAACAGCTATGCACTCTGACCGGCCAACCGAGCAGAGGAGGGTAGCCACGGTTCTACCGTGGCTCTACGCCTCTGCATTCGGGAGACGGGACAGGGCTGGACCTCACGGCTGGCCCCAACCGTCCGCTGTCCTGAGAATGGTTTCCCGTGGCTTTCCATTCTCCTGCACTAAGGCGAATGCCGGGACAGTTCCTAGCATAGGACACGGCCGCCAACCCCCTCACCTTCTCTTTACATCTCCTTCCCCGTAACAAATCTCCCGGCCTGAGAGACGGCGTCACCGTCTAAGAGGCCCGCCTCCCCCTTCATGGGAGGAATGAAAACATTTTAGTAGTAGCACAAACTGTAGTGGCGTTGTAAATTGTATATTTTTACGTACTGCAGCTTTTCTCTACCAACCAAATATTTAGTTGTAGCATTCCTATTATTTTCAACAAATAAATATAGATCTTCCCATAAAGATAAAAAGATCGGAGGCAGATAGCTTGTCTAACTGTCATATGCTTGGTTTATCCATGGTTTATCCATGGTTATGTAATGTACTGTACCACTACTAACACTTCTATGTACGGCACAGCATGTGCCTGCTACAAAGCGAGGCAGTCCCTTCTACCACTGAAGCCAAGATCAACCACAATATATCAGACCTTAATGCAGCTATCGATATTAGCTAAAAGGGAGCCGCGATCTGTTTGTTCAAATGAAAACATGAGCATGTGCGAAGCACCATTTTGTTCCTTTCTGTTGGTTTGGTTTGATTAGGAAACGTTATTGTAGTGATATATTTATTTAAATTTGGTTTTAAAACTATTTTGATATATTAGGACGTGTCGATCGGCATAGTGTGCTTGGATTAATTCATAGTACAACAGATGCACTCAAATTCAGATCAAGTATACTTAATGCGTTGTGATGATTTCGTAGTTACAAATAATTTATTAGGATGCATTAAAACATTTGAGGAAATTGGAAATTTATTGAACATCTCCCTTGGTAAGTTATTCCAATCCCTAACTCCCCTTCCTATAAGCCAGTTGGTGGACACTGTTCTAACCGTACTTCTACTGTAAATTAGTTTATGCATACTGAAATCCTGGTCCTAAGCACCCCCGCCTAATCTGAACCCGCAATGGTCATTATACACCTTCCTCTCCACATTCATCAATTGGGTTAGGATTTATAGGCACTAAAACAGTTAAAATAGGCAAGCATATAGGCGCTAAAATAGCCAAATAGGCAACCAAATAGGCATGAAAAATACTTAAAATGTATTAGTACACCCAATGACTATGAAAGGAATTTTCAGCTAACAAATTTCCAATATTTTCCTGTAACAATCGTGTTCCGTTGTCATGAAGAATATTTCTGTACTGTGAGAAGGATCTATCAACATCACATGAAGTGATGGGACAAAGCTTCAATGAAGGCAGTTCATCTGGGTTTAGGTCTACTGCTTCATCTACCTCACCTCGTATTAGGGTACGTCCAAGATGCACGCTGGTTTTCTGAGTCAAACAGTCGGCGCTGAATGTCTGACTCCGAGTGGCAGGTGGGATGTGGCCATTATGAAAGCTGGTTGTCAACGCAGACAGAGCTGCCACAAAAGAAAATATATGAAATACAACTGATCAGTGTAGCATGGAACTAACAAGAGAACAGGCTGCAGCTCTATTGCTGCTAAGTGACAATGTTAGTTACAACCAAGTTAAAACGAATGAGAAGTGATATACATCCAATAAATGAATTAAGATATATTTACGGGGAGTACAAACACCTTTGTCCACAGTTACTTGTCGACGAAAACAGATTTTTGAATATTTCAGAATGAGTTCGGATACGTTTTGTTTTATTTTGTTAAAATTTGAACACAGGCGTACGAAGAACTGGGCGAATTATCACACTCAACACGAAAATCAACAGCCTGCGCGGCAGGTTGTCTGAAACCAGAATGAACGAATCATTCCGGTAAATATCTGAGTCAGACTACCAGTGCGCAGGCTTCCTGCGCGCAGGTGCATTATGGCCAGTCCCGCTTAAAAACACAGGACATACTTATGTCGACTCGGCGCCGACTGTCTGACTCAGGAAACCAGCGTGCATCTTGGACGTTCCCTTACGTTGGTTGCTTTTACTCTCTCTTTCCACCATGGATTTCGTTGCAAGACCCTATGAAACATTCCCCTGATAGTGGCTACCTCCCAGATGTTCGCTCAAGACTTCTCTTAACTTATTTCACAATTCTATCAATCAGTCACTACAGATCTGCATTTAGGGCAGTCGCCCAGGTGGCAGATTCCCTACCTGTTGTTTCCCTAGCCTTTTCTTAAATAATTGCGAAGAAATTGGAAATTTATCGAACATCTTCCTTGGTAAGTTGTTCCAATCCCTAACTCCCCTTCCTATAAATGAATATTTGCCCCAATTTGTCCTCTTGAATTCCAACTTTATCTTCATATTGTGATCTTTCCTACTTTTAAAGGCACCGCTCAAACTTATACGTCTACTGATGTCAATCCATGCCATATTTCCACTGACAGCTCGGAACATACCACTTAGTCGAGCAGCTCGTCTCCTTTCTCCCTAATGTACTCCACAAGGGGCATGCCACTCTGGTGGCTCCCGGCAGCTTGCCTTCTGAAACGCCAAATCTGATCGAACCAATGGGCAGACCATGGTTTTCTTGGCTCCTCTTATACAGACATCATTCTCGTCGTCCATGGCCTGAATTATACCGCGTTGCAACAAAACAACTTGCCACAATACATAAATTAAGAGGCCCAATAAATTATACAGCGAAATGCGACCGTAGTTCTCAAGCACGAAAAAGACAAAAGGACAAATGAATTTACCTCCTTACTTCAAGCTTAGCAGAAGACAACCCTTCCATCGGCAGTGAAGTGGGGATCTACTGTGATTCACTGCTACAGCCAATAGGACACGGATTATTTTCCTTTAGGTATTGCCGAACACACTACTTCAAAGTAGATTTCAACACGATCTCAAGACAAAGCATCCAACGATTTGCAACGAGGGGAAGGTAGGGTATATGGGTGTGTACAATATACTGTAGTTCGACGTTGATTGGTTCACGCATATCATCTTTGGAGGTGGGAAGGGTGGAAAGCTTCGAGGTCAAATTGTTCCTTGTTTGTTCTGAGGCAAATTTCCCAAGGGTTACCTCTGGAGATTTCCAAAAAATATCCTTATTGTTAGTGGGGTAAACAGATGTTAAGAAATGAGAAAATAATTCTGTCAACCACACCAGCTAAAACATAATGCACTGGAAGAAAACTGATTTCTTTAAAAAGACTGTAAGAAGGCATTAAATAAGCAATTAGAGTCCAAGAAGACAAGAACCCCTGAAATAGGCATTTATAGGCACAATAAAAAGCAGCAAAGTCTTGCTAAATAGAGCTAAAATGGATTTATATCTTAAAAGCCTACTATTCCATACATAGGAATAAAATAGGCAAAAATCTCACCCCGATGAATCAAATCCGTTTTTCTACAATACCTGTGAACGCCTTACCTAGTATACTGATCGGGCAAACGCGCCGATAGTCGTAGTTGTTGCAGTCTTCCTGTTCCTTAGCTTGTAGATGGGTATAATTATTGCTTTCGCCTAATCCGAAGATATCTTACTCAAATTTCACACTAATACTATTACACTATGAAGCTCTTTTATCCCTACATTCTTACTGTATTTCATCATTTCAGATCCAATTTCATCTATTCCTGCTGTATTATGGTAGACCTGCTGCACTGTATGTACCATCCTCCCCCTCCCCGCTTTCTTCAGCGTGATTTCACTGCCAGTATTGTCCGACTCGTTGGCTGAATGGTCAGCGTACTGGCCTTCGGTTCAGAGGGTCCCGGGTTCGATTTCCGGCCGGGTCGGGGATTTTAACCTTCATTGGTTAATTCCAATGGCCCAGGGGCTGGGTGTTTGTGCTGTCCCCAACATCCCTGCAACTCACACACCACACATAATACTATCCTCCACCACATTAACACGCAGTTACCTATTTATGACAGATGCCGGCCATCCTCATCGGAGGGTCTGCCTTACAAGGGTTGCATTCGGCTAGAAATAGCCACACGAAATAAAATAAAACTGCCAGTATTGTTCTCCTCCCAGTGAACTCTGCTGTTTGGACTTACAGAAATAGTTTCTTGTACATACTGTAATTTTTGTAAAGCTATTATTATACAGTATACTGCGATAGAAGCTCTGGTGTTCGGTACAAATATTTCAGGAGTTACAGTATGAGAATTTTACAAACCTTGCACACGTAACTCACTCTTTTCTTTCCGCGAGCTTCTCTTCTCAAAATCAGACCTGAATGGTCATGCTCCAGCAATCTATTGCGGTAAATGGGGTAGATTATTTAGTGGCCCCGGTCAGGCGATACGTAACTGAACTCCATTACCCCGCTCAACTCCTTTTGCTTCTCTCCCAGTTTTCGTCATCACGGAATAACAATGTTCAATACGATCTTTTTTTACTGAAATCCACAGCTGAACTGTGCAGGCCAAGGACACTTAAGTGATTCGACCTAAAAAACCGGATGCATGTAATATCGAAATACTTTTTATATCGATTTTCCAGGCTGTTAATAACATAAATGGAATAACCTCCCTTTGAAAATATTACGTAATACTGTCCTTGAATACCTAGCGTGATCATTTTAGAGTTTTTAGATGATGAAGTGTCGACATACTGTATATTCTCTATTTAATAATAATAATAATAATAATAATAATAATAATAATAATAATAATAATAATAATAATAATAAAAACATTCTACAAGAAGACTGAAAAACTCTCAGATATTATGCGAAAAAGGAGGATAAATTTTCACGGTCATCTTCTCAAAATGAACTCTAATAGATTAACCAAACAAACCTTAAAGAAACTGAATAAGATCTAGTAGAACGAAAAGTTACAGAAAATTCACTATTCGATTGAACAGCTAAAGTAATGAAAAAATGGAATGGCGTATGGCTTTTAGTGCCGGGAGTGTCCGAAGACATGTTCGGCTCGCCAGGTGCAGGTCTTTTTATTTGACTCCCATAGGCGACCTGCGCGTCGTGATGAGGATGAAATTATGATGAGGAGACACATACACTCAGCCCCAGTGCCAGCGAAATTAACCAATGTTGGTTAAAATTCCCGACCCTGCCGGGAATCGAGCCCGGGACCACTGTGGCCAAAGGTCAGCACGCTAACCATTTAGCCATGGAGACGGACAACAGCTAAAGTAATAACGAAAGACGAAAATATAAGGTTCCAAGACAAATCTACATTAAAGGCCAAGCCTATTATCTAGGAAGACGAGAGGATGCGAAGATCAGAAAGAATGAAGAAATACTGGACACTAAGAAAGAACAACACACAGAGAAATGATATTGATTCAACGTACCCCAAATAGAGTGAAACGGAAGAAGAATAACTCTATCTTCATTGCAGTGTGTTGTGCCTGCATGACTCTGCATTAACAATCCTTTTTTAGCAAGTAGTTCTGTCTCCTTGTTTACTTCCACACCTCTTTCTTTTAAACTAGTAAACATTGTGTCTAACTATCGTCACCTTGGTCCTTCTACTTCTCATATCCTACATGGCCGAGTCTGTTATATTCCCAAACTAGATAATCTACCCTCCTCCATTCACCTCACATGGCCCCACAACCAAAATCAGTTTCCGCGTACAACTTCATCCATTGATTTTATTCTTAACTTAGCCTCTATTTCCTCATTCTGAGTACTCTCCTGCCATTGTTTCCTCCTGTTTTACCAGCAATCACTGATGCTGCTTTCATGTCTGTTACCGGTACTTCTTTCTTTTTTTGCTAGGGGCTTTACGTCGCACCGACACAGATAGGTCTTATGGCGAAGATGGGATAGGAAAGACCTACTGTGTTACTGTGAGCCGATAAGGAGCCGTGTGTATCTTGTGTCTCACTGAGCCGCGCTCGTTAACGATTCTTTCGATGTGCCATGATTCACTGTCTCGGTGCAGCGGAAGCTCGGGTCCCCGTCAACGTCCAGTGAGTGCGCCACTCAGCACTGTCCGCTGGGAGTAAGCTGAATCGTGTGCCGTGAGCTTGCCGTTCCTGTGAGTCGATTCACTCGGACATTTGAATGAATCGATACACTGCTTCGTATCATGCATTCAGTAGCCAACACTACTTGCTACTAGAGGCATGCTCCTTCTTCTTCGTCAGTTTTTGGACTTTATTATAAAACGCTACGTCCAGTCACTGGTTTGCGGATTAGTTACTATCATATAGGCCTAGTAGTATTATTACTGTATATACCAACTTAGATAAGATATGAATTGTATAACGGAAAGGATGTATTTTTGAGGGTATAATTCATGTTGGGAAAATCCTGGTTAGTTATTTACTATTTTGATCGTTTTTAATTCGTTTTCTTTTTATATAACAGAAGACACAAGGCTTTAAGCCTTCACGTCAGTGCGATTCATCACGGCGACATATTACTAACGAATTACTGTAGACCGGAAAAAAACCTTACCTAACTTGTTTTAAATGACGATTTCATATTTTGATATTACATTTACTGAAAAGGTTTTTTGATGAGGCATGCATCAAGAGACAGACTGAAGCAAGTATCTAACCAATGCGCACGGCTAGTCGCAAGTACTGTATTTCCAAGTGCTTCCCATACTGAATATCTCTGTGCCTCATTTTAGGCAACGCGTGCTTTTTGTGAAAACAAACCAACCCAATGGCACTACATCCCTTGAAGGGCCTTGGCCTACCAAGCGACCGCTGCTCAGCCCGAAGCCCTACAGATTACGAGGTGTCGTGGGGTCAGCACGATGAATCCTCTCGGCCGTTATTCTTGACTTTCTAGACCGGGGCCGCTATCTCACCGTCAGATAGCTCTTCAATTCTGATCACGTAGGCTGAGTGGACCGCGAATCAGCCCTCAGTTCCAGGTAAAAAACCCTGACCTGGCCGAAAATCGAACCCGGGACCTCCGGGTAAGAGGCAGGGACGCTACCCCTACACCACGGGGCCGGCATTTGTTTTGAAAACAGTTATAACATTTGTTTGTGGTTCGGGTACAAAGTAGGTAAAAGTTTACATTAGACGGATTTTTTAATATACAGACGCGTACATATACGTGAGAGTATGATAACAATTGAATCGTTTATTTCAGAAACCACCTAAGTGACACTTTTATCAAAATTGAGTTTTTGACAGGATTGTACTATTCGGAGATAAATACATTGTTTTTAGCAGAAACAAACCATATTCCATACAAGCAAATGCTGTTAGGCAGCTGTGTAAATAATGCGTTTATTTCAGAAAGAACCTAAGCGCCGTCGCTTAGGTTCTTTCTGCGGTAAATTCATTCCACCACTCATGACGGTTGGTGGCCCTGTTAGGATAACCTGTTTTGTGACTCACACAGAAACACACAGTTGTGCGTTTCTTATTGAATATTTGTGACAGAGGTCAGTTTGAGACAATTACGCATAACATCCCTGTCCGTGGCCACTCTTTTTCGCCTTGTGACAGTGATTTTGGAAGTATTAAACGGCTCTTTAGGAAGGTAGTCAGAATTTATACTCCAGATGAGTATGCTGAGCAAGGCAAGTGTGTCTGGACGTTTTATCGTTTATCCATCTTACCTCGGACGATGTCTTAGGTTTTAAACATTGGTGGCATATATCGTACAGGAAAATAACAAACTCTAATGAAACACCAGGCAGGGAAGTACCACGAGAACGTAAGAAGCCATTCAAGGTTTCTAGTTACAAACAGTTTCTGTACTATAAAGATACTTCAGGACAAGTTGTGGCAAGGACGTTTATTGGAGGATTTTCATCTACTTTCGCACAACTGAAAACTGACAGCCCACCTGAGCTACCTTTCGAGAAGGGTAAGGTAAGTTGATTACAATAATATTATTAAAGGGATATAACATTATTGAGCAAGTAAAAACATTTTGACCGGGCGAGTTGGCCGTGCGCGTAGAGGCGCGCGGCTGTGAGCATGCATCCGGGAGATAGTAGGTTCGAATCCCACTATCGGCAGCCCTGAAGATGGTTTTCCGTGGTTTCCCATTTTCACACCAGGCAAATGCTGGGGCTGTACCTTAATTAAGGACACGGCCGCTTCCTTCCAACTCCTAGGCCTTTCCTATCCCATCGTCGCCATAAGACCTATCTGTGTCGGTGCGACGTAAAGCCCCTAGCAAAAAAAAAACATTTTGTAGCCTATAATAATTTAAAAACTTTTAATGGGTTCTGCACAACGCAATTTTTTATTTTAGGTTACAATCAACAAAAAAGAAAGTAGAAGACTTGACAAAATGAATGGACTACACCGTTGGTTATGAAGACTTTTATGACAGCATCATTCAGTGGCCAACAACTGAGAGAGAACCTGCTGGGGATATGCCAGAGGCTGAATAAAGCCAGAAATGGTTTTACTGTTCCAATTTGTATTTTGTGGTTCATTAACTGATGTCTATTAAATTTTGTATGAATAGAACGGTGTTTCAATTTGCTGTTTTTTAAATAATTGCTACAAAAATGAACAGGAAAAGTTGTTTATTTCAGAAACAACCTATGTGCAATGTTTTAAAAAAATTATTTGTGGCATTTAAAAATGTTTAAAACTTATTTCTTGTTTACTACACTTTTCTAGCACATTAAAGTTTAATTTTAAAAAATGTAGAAGGAGATCAGGCTTCAACTTATGCTCCCACACAGTTTTTTTCATTTTCCCAACAGTTTGAAAAAGTGCACTTAGGTGGTTTCTGCAATTAGCGATTCAATTGCCAGTGGCGATCGTAAACGCGCGCTTACTGAAATAGTTTCTCGCATATTAACACATTAGTATTTTTTAAATGTATTGTCCAATCAATAGGTGAAACTCACTTGCTGACATTCTTGTAAAGTGTCTGAATAAATAATAGCAAACAGTTCCTAAAAATAAATGAAAATCCACAGCCTGTTTCCAGTCACTCGACCGGGTCAAGAATGGAATGAATGAACCTCCCATCTACCGGCAAGGGTAGAAATTGTGCCGGCTGCCGAAGACTGTCTCACTCCTCTGGTACAATGATTAATGAATGACAGATGAAATGAAATGATATTGGAGAGTGCTGCTGGAATGAAAGATTACAAGGAAAACCGGAGTACCCGGAAAAAAACTTGTTCCGCCTCTGCTCTGTCCAGCACAAAACTCACTTGGAGTGAGCGAGATTTGAATCACGGAACCCGGTGTTGAGAGGCCGGCGTTCATCCGCCTGAACCACGGAGGCTCTACTTGATAACATAAATACTGTATTTAATATCTTAGGAAATCTGACATCCGTCGATTTAAATTTCTTTCGCTTTCAATAATTAAATAATTATGATAGGAGTGAGGCGTGATCAGCACTTTGGAGTGATTTAGAATACAGCACCCGTGACGAGAGCCAATGGCCGCGTGGTTTGGGGCACGTAGCTGTCAGTTTGCATTCGGGTGATAGTGGGTACGAATCCCAATATCCGCAGCCCTGAAGATGCTTTTCCGTGGCTTCTCATTTTCACACCAGGCAAATTTTGGGGCTGTCCTGCCATTGCCACAGGTCTATGTGTGTCGGTGTGACGTAAAGAAAATTATCTCAGAAAGAGGAATAATTCAAGATGCATTCAACTCTTGAAACTTCTAAGCATGTGGCAATGTATGCAGTGCTTTATGGAGAGAGGCACTGAAGGATGTACCGTCTAGACGTGGCTTTACGAATGCCTGTTACGAACTGAAGGGCACACCTGGCTAAGGAGGCAAAGGCGTACATGAATTTTTTTACAAGTTGTTTTACGTCGCACCGACACAGATATGTCTTATGGCGACGATGTGACAGGAAAGGGCTAGGAATGAGAAGGAAGTGGTCGTGGCCTTAACTAAGGTACAGCCCTAGCATATGACTGTGTGGAATAACCACACAAACAAAACTCGCACACAAGTATAAATTATTTGTTATTCATTAGACACCTCTGCTATATGACTCAAGTCAGCCTCCTTCTCAAGGCAGATTTGTTTTCTGTTATGAACCAAGTCGGCATCCTTCTCAAAGAGTAAGTAAATAAGTTGAATGTATTTATTGTATTAAATTATGTGCTGATCATTAGCCAAGAACACTATGTGTGATAACATAAACATAAACACGAATCGATTTCATTCCTTAGCTTATGATTGTGACCATAGGGGTCCACCCTTCAAAGGAGAGGGACTTCCTACCAGAATGATATGTAATAATAAACAGGCCACTAGGTCAGGCCAGAGGCCACACGCACACAAAATTGTGAGGTTATATAAATATCACTGTAATCTCTATATGACCGTACAGTTTACGAGCAGGTCTATTGTAGCTTGTATGCTGGGAGGACTTCACTTCGTTTTTCTAATACATCATCTGCACCTTTCATCTTTAATAAGTCTTATTGTTCAGAAGTTATCAGAATATCATAAGTCCGGCTCCATGGCTAAATGGTTAGCGTGCTGGGCTTTGGGCACAGGGGTCCCGGGTTCGATTCCCGTCAGGGTCGGGAATTTTAACCATCATTGGTTAATTTCGCTGGCACGAGGGCTGCGTGCATGTGCTGTCTTCATCATCATTTCATCCTCATTACGACGCGCAGGTCGCCTACGGGTGTCAAATCAGAAGACCTGCACCTGGCGAGCCGAACCCGCCCTGGGATTTCCCGGCACTAAAAGCCATACGCCATTTTTTAGAGTATCATAAGAGCTGCGAATACGTTAGGTATCACGTACTTGGAACTTTGAATAACACTATCATAATTCTTCGACTTGTGATTTGACATCTTCTATTGGTCTCAAGTTACGACTCCTGTCCGAACCCAAGATACCTTCATTCGAGACATAATTCAAAATTTATTATCGTCGCACCTTCCTGCTACTCGACATAATCTGGTGGGAGCGGCTTGAATCAAAAGAAGATTCTTTCACGGACTTGGTCAAATGACACTTGTTACAAATTCTAGTTTCTACTGTACGTCGAGGTGTTTGGTGGTCCTTGCCACCTGAGAGACGAGGATATTTTTCTTCATCTAACCGGCGGCTGACGCAGCCCATCCGCCTTCCGGCGTCGAGAAGGTCTGAACTTCTGATCGAGTACCAGTTGGGGTCCTCGAGGGGACGCTGCGCAACCCAGCAAGCCTGCAGATATCCTTCTTCATCGTGGTGTTCGTCATCGGTGGCAGCTTCGAGGAGTGATCGTCTCCCTTCCATCTGTCTAGGTAGGTCCTCAACATTGTTGTGGTTCGAACCCCACTGTCGGCAGCCCTGAAGATGGTTTTCCGTGGTTTCCCATTTTCACATCAGGCAAATGCTGGGGCTGTACCTTAATTAAGGCCACGGCCGCTTCCTTCCCACTCCTAACCCGCCGTCGCCATAAGACGTATCTGTGTCGGTGCGACGTAAAGCAACTAGCTAGCAACATTGTTGTATCCGGCATTGTCATTAGTGTTTGTTTAAGAGTAGCAATTAAAAGTAAAGTATGCCTGACAATATGGTGAGAAGTTCAGCTCCCAGAGAGGAGGAACAAGCAATCCAGTATAGAATAGTCTCTGTTGATACTGCAGTAAAATGTTTAAAATCCACCTTCAGTGAAAATTCCAATGAACTACAGAAGTTCATTGGTAACGTGGAGAATGCCTATAGTATTTTAAGTCCAAGAGACCACTCAACATTTCTAAAATTTATACTAGCTCACATTACTGTAGATGCAAGAACTGTTCTCAGTTTTCGCAAGATACCAGAAGAATTTCAGACATGGGAAACCATTAAAGACAGACTTGAATTAAATTACTCAGTACAAATATCTCTTGATTTTTATGCAAACAAGTTATTTACTAGTAAGCAACAACACCTTGAAAATGTAACTTACTGGGGGAATAGAATTGAGAAAATGACGAGAGAATTAAATAAGGCCTTAACTAGACAAATGATTGCTTGGTCCCATGAAATTCAAGATGAAGGAAACTGGACTATTTCTTTTTAAGTAAATGTTGCTTCATACAAGGAATTAATGACGAAACAGTTAAAACTATACTTAAATAAAATCAGAGGATAAATCTTTAAAGCAGTTAATTGAAATAGTGGTCGAAGAAGAAACGGCTAGAAAATCCAGAGATCAATTTAGGGCATATAATGGAAACTATAGGAGAAATAGTTTTATGGGGAACAGCGGAAGCATCCCAACACAGAATTTGCGAAATGGAGGTGGCATTAGTACACATTCTGTGAATACGAAAAAGGAACCAGGAGTGAATGCGTCTTCGATGGTAACTTGTTACCGTTGTCAGAAACCTGGTCACATTTCGAAGGAATGCAGAGGCAAACCTTTTTGTGCGAAATGTGATAGGAGTGAATATATGTAGCTAAAGATTGTCGTAGTAGGCCTACTAACAATCAGGGAAACTAACAGTTGGACTGTCTAAGCGACCCGGTTACAGTTCAACTTGTCAAGTTATTGCAACGAGGAAATAAAAGCGTGTAGAGCTAAAAATGAAAATGTGAAGGCCGTGAGTGTCAATGCTAATGGTGAAAATATAAGGGTCTTGAGAACCAACAGAAATGTAAATAAACAACCCGACGTAGTAATTTCTCAGATGGTTATGGAGAAGCTTTAATTGACACAGGACCACAGGTATCTTTAGTTAAGGAAGACAGTTTAATTAATATTAGAATAAATTCTCTGAAAATATTTTTTCAAAGTGTAATTGGTGAAGTATTTCCAGTAAAAAGAGTAGTTAATTTGAGTGCTCATAATGTACGTAATAAAAAAGTAATGCCGTTCTATGTTGTTAATCACTTACCACATAAAGTCGACATGCTACTTGGACAAGACTGGATAGAGATTCATAACAGTGAAATTAAAATCCCTTAGAAAGATAACTTAATAAAGTTACAAACTTTGAGTGAGACTGTAGTACAGTTCCCAACATGAGAACAAGAAACACAACACTGTCAAAAGCAAATGATAGGCGAAAATATAATTTGTGCACAGAGCACACTTCTTTGCGATACCAATAAATTTTGCTGTTTAATAATTAATTGTAATGAAGAAGAGACCTTAATCGAAAAATTACCAGAGCTAACAACCATTAGCCTGAAGGAAAAGACTTCCGTATTAAATACTAAGAACAGAAATTATTTACTATTCCGCTATTTGTTTTACGTCGCACCGACACAGATAGGTCTTATGGCGACGATGGGACAGGAAAGACCTAGGAATGGGAAGGAAGCGGCCGTGGTCTTAATTAAGGTACAGCCCCATCATTTGCCTGGTGTGAAAATGGGAAACTACGGAAAACCATCTTCAGGGTTGCCGACAGTGGGGTTCGAGCCCACTATCTCCCGGATGCAAGCTCACAGCTGCGCACCCCTAACCGCACGGACAACTCGCTCTGTACTTTACTATTAAGTAAATTACGTTTCTCACATATAAATGAGAAATCGGAAGAATTAAAAGATTAAAATATATTTTTCGCTTACAGGTGATCGTTTAACAGAAACACGATCAATTTTACATGCTATACCAACTCCTTCAGTGGTACAGGGCAGAGCGATAACCCTCAAGATTTATAGAATTCATGAACAACATCAGAAAGAAGTAGATAAACAAGTAGATGAAATGCTAGCTCAAAATATAATTGTACTTAGCAATTCCACTAGGAATTTTCCAATCTTAGTCGTACCTAAGAAATTTGACGCTTCAGGTATTAAGAAATGGAGGATATGTATTGATTTTCGAAAGGTCAATGAAATCACAATAGGTGATAGTTACCCCCTACCGAATATTCAGGATGTATTGGATAAATTAGGCAGAGCAAGACATGTTTCATCATTAAACTGTGCAAGTGGATATTGGCAAGTGCCAATAGCTCCAGATGATTGATGAAAAACAGCTTTTAGGACCCAGAAAGGGCATTTCGAGTTTAGAAGAATGGCTTTTGTATTGAAAACAGCACCCGCCACATTTCAAAGATGAATTAACACTAATTTTAAATGAATTAGTTTGATTACGTTGTCTCGTTTACCTGGATGACATAATTATTTTTGCTGAAATACTTGAAGAACACCATACTAGACTTCAAGAAGTATTTCAGAAATTAAGAGAGAATAACATTCAGTTGGAACCAGATAAATGTGAATTTATGAAAACTGAATCACAGTACTTAGAACACATAGTAACAGCGGATGGAGTAGCTCCTGATCCTATGAAAATTGAATCCATAGTAGGGTTTCTAACTCCGAAAACACAAAAGGACTTTAAATCATTCCTAGGACTAGTAGGTTATTACAGGATATTTAAATCTCAGTTTAGCCGAATATCTAAACCTCTTAATGATTTATTAAAGAAAGATCAAAGTTGGACGTGGGGAGAAGAACAAAAAGAAAGTTTTCAAAAGCTAAAAGACCAAATATCGACTCCCGCAGTCTTAAAGTTTCCATACTTTGCGAAACCATTTGTACTAACTACAGATGCTAGCGATTATACGCTGGGTAGTATATTAAATCAGGGAGAAATTGGTAAATATCAACCACTAGCGTTTGCAAGTAGAACTTTGAATAAGGCAGAAGTTAATTATAGTACAATTGAAAAGGAATGTTTAAGCTTTGTATCGAGCTGTAAACATTTTAGACCTTATTTACTTGGAAGAAAATTTACAATTGTAACACATCACAAACCATTACTTTGGATCTTTGATGTAAAAGAACCAAGTTCACGTTTGATGGAGATTATTATTAGAATATCAATTTGAGATAGTCCATAAAGCAGGCGTTAAAAATATAAATGCCGATGCACTTAATAGATATCCCATTGTAAGCCATGTTCAAAAGACTAACTCAGAAATTTCAGAAGAGCGAAAAGCTATACTATTAACAGAGATGCATGAATGCCCCGTAGGGTGACATCAGGGCGTACAGAGAACATATGGACGTTTAAAGTTATATATTCGTAAATGTCCAGTTTGTCATTTAAATAAACAAACACTTCCGAATGTAAACGCAGAGTTGCAAATAACGGATACACAAGATAGACCGTGGAGTAAGATTTATTTAGATATCGTAGGACCATTCTCCATTTCAGAGAAAAATGAAAACGTATCTTCTCACCTGTCAAGATAATTTAAGTAAATATATAATTGTAATTCCAATTGAAGACATGATAGCAGAACCGATAGCTCGCAGATTTGTATATAAAATAATTTCAAGGTACGGCATACCAGATCAGTTATTAACAGACTGTGGAACACAATTCATGAGTGATGTGTTCCCGAACAGTTGTAAACTGTTGAAGATTAAGAAATTTAAAACGAGTGTATATCACCCAGAAAGGAATGGTAGTTTAGAGAGGTCACATAAAGTTTTGGTAGAGTATCTAAGTTGTTTTGGCAACAAGCTTCAGAACGATTGGGATCAGTGGACCCCTTTTGCTTGTTTTACGTATAACACATTACCACACAGTGTTACAAAATTTACACCATATAAATGCGTGCTTGGCAGATAAGCATACATAATAGAACAGTTACAGTTACAGAAAAATCCTCAACCACTGTATAATTACGAAAATTTAGTGCATGACATTAAACAGAAGTTCCAAATAGCATGGCAACAGGCCAAAGACCGATTACAAGTAGCTAAGATAAAACAATGTGATAAGGTAAATGAAAATAGAACAGGAAAACAATATGAAGTAGGAGACTCAGTATTGGTTTTTAATGAGCAAAGAAGAAAACTAGACCCATTATGGAAGGGCCCGTTTGAATTAAAGAAGTAAAAGGCACAAATATAACCCTAATCAAAGTAGGCACAACAGGCCAAAAGATAACGCAAACTCATATTAATAGAACTAAACCGTATGTTTCAGATCCGATAGAAACATGACGACGTGGAAATTACTACTTATTATTGGTGGTGGACAAGTCAACTTGCAGAAGCAGAGTCCGAATCAATGGCTAAGGTTCACACATTACAGAGATCAAAAGTCAAACAGGTGTTTACTTTGATCACATAAGATATGCATATTTTTATCCTACAAAATGGAGTTTGGTAACATATGTAGATTTAAGACCCGAAAAAATCTATGGAGGGAAACTAAGACTAGAATTATAAATCTTAACAATATCTATCTGTAATAGACTAAAAAATGAAACCTCTTTGCCTATACAGATTGTCAACCAAGTACCGGTACTCCTTATTTTCAGTCTAAAAAGTGAATTGTCGATAGGTTGAGAGATATATTAATATATTTTATGGGAAAAGACTCAAGTTCAGAAAGCCAAAGCGATATGTATTCAACGTCGGTGGTAGAATCTTAAAATTCTTACTCGGAACAGCTACAGAAGGTGAAGTAATTACTAACTTCGAACATACTGTGCCCGTCCTAGTCAGTCATCGAACACGAGACACCCCAGGGGTGCTCAGTTCGGTGGCTGTAGGCTTATAAAATAAATGAATGTGGCAGGATTATCATAGGGTTCATCAAATGAGTGCGTTCCAAGTAGAAAACAAATATGACACTTTTATTCAATTAAAAGCAGTATTGGCCATCCTGAATTCTATGATTATGATTATGATCGTTACGTTAAGGAATTTAATCTGGCTCTTGATGTAACAAACCTAGGCACACACAAATGGGATGGTACACGGCAGTTGTTTCCCTAACATTCTAACAGAGTATTTACATTGTAAAAATATTTTTTTATCGTCTTCAAAGTTATTAAGTAATTATTTGTTTAAAGTTGAATTAAAAATTTTCATTCAGAAAAATGAGGTCTGGGCCAAGCCTTCATCGATAATCTGGAAAAAATGCAATAATTGTAAGAACGAATTTAATAAAGAAATAACCAAGATTTAAAAAGTTAACACTTATGACAAAATAATAAAATTTACAGTCGTTATCTTTACGATGAAATGAAAAGTTGAATTTGCCTTGGTTTTCTCTAAGTTAATCCGAGACGTCGGATATACCTGTTCACGTCATCTCACATCTCCTTTCGTGAGAATTTATATTGAACGTTAAGTATTTGACCAATGATTAAACTAAATAAAACGCCTCTCGGGCTTGCAAACGTAAATAAATGGGGATAATACCATCCATGTGGAGATCCTGTCCACTATCAATCGATAATATCAGTGTCACATGTTTCAGAATAGAACACATAAAAAAAATAACCCTCTAAATACTAATAAATTACTACTTCTACAGCTAACTACGGAAATTGGTAAGAAGACTGTGAGTACTAAGAAGAAAATATCTACACTATGTACATGTCGACGAGTGTCGATCAACCGTTTTACTCTCCTATTAACAAATTTATTGAGTTACAGCAAGATTGAGTTACCACATGAGAGTAAAAATTACATCAACGAATGAGCTGGTATAATCACGAATCAGACATTATTTAGATATTTCGTCGAAGACTTGTTCTTTAGACCTAAGGCCTTCTCGAACATTCATCTGTACCTTGAGATTGAAATTACTGGATTACTTGAGAAAATTTGGGATATTCCCACGAATTAAAAGTACATCGATAAACATGGACTTTCATTTTTTTCATCCGAAGACACTAATATTAGGCTACACTGCATTTATCGCGAATAATCAATAAACATGTGAAAAGCTCAGTATCGCGAAGATTCATACCAATTATTCCATACACTCTATACGTACAATGTACCACAATAACGACTTTAACTTGTCGCATCTTAATCTCAAATATATAGCCGTGAAATATCAGGACCTACCATCGTCCTACAAATACATAATATCCACTTAAAAGTGTCCCGATGATTAATTACATCCAATTAATTATCACATGCTTCCAATGCACATGTTCACATTAAATTCTCACATAGAATTCGGACTCAATATCCCGATGACACGTGGTCTCAGACACGAGGTACAAGTAGAAGTTCAAATACAAGGAAAATATAGAAAATACGGACGAAATATCCTACCATTAAATCCATCAAACATAAACTAATTCATATTCGTGACGAAATTTACTCAATAAGCAAAGATGGTGTCGATAACACATGGATAACTCTGTCAGAACCTTCACTGTCAAATTCATGGCCACATGGTCATTAAATATTCACATGTGTCAGTTTTATGACGTATTCGAGCAAATAAACTGCCATAAAAAGTATCAAATAGCTTACTAAGAAAAAGAAAGGATAGAACAAAACTACATAGAACAGATATAAATGAGACGTAATCGACTTAACTTATAGATGAATCTTCATGTCTGGAAGTCTGGGTTCTCAATCAGCCATGCCAGGAAGAAAGAATCTGCATCCCGGCGCCGCCAACGATGGTCAAAGGTTTAGAACCTCATGGTGAAGCACTGGTAATCCATGAAGTGAGATTCCGTCCTCTTCTGGGATTTATTCACGTCCACGTCTTCCGCGTCCACTCGTAAGACAGCTGAAACTTACACAAAATGTTTTAGAGTAGGCTCCAAGCACACACGTAACAGTATTTTGGAAATGACACGTACTTTAAGGGATTAATGTCTGCACATTCGACGTCTGATCACAGCACTGTTCTAAATTATATCCAATTTTCAGACGTGTAGAGCACAGGAGTGAAGCGACGTTCCACGCTGAGCGACTGAAGGTGATAGTCCAAGACACGCCAGAGGGTGTGTGAGAACGAGTATTCGTATCACATGACTTAAATGTCATGTCTGGTGCACATACACGGAAGTAAAGTCAATTGAGGGGCTAAATTCTTCTACTGTACGAATCTACAACTTCATCACCATCTTAGCCACAAGGTCGTGCAAATTATTCCAAAATTTCAGTTTTTAATTTATATCCTCCAAATGTGCTATTCTTTTATCCAGTTTATTTTACTTTAGTCCTTGAGCCTTCCGTAATTATGCACGTCGCCACCAAAGATATTACAAATATTTCATTCATGTCATTCCTCGCAATTACAAGTGACACGCGCTGGCCTCCTTCTTCCAGTCACCAACCTTCATTTTTTTATTTTTATTCCGTTAGCCAGTCGGCCGCTCTCTGCACAAAAAACTCGTTCTCGCCCCTGCCAAGGTCGCGCGCACCCCATCTCGCCGACAAGCAGACACAAGCCGCACCAACACCTGTTCTTTCATTTGTGGCCTCACGGTCACAATACAGAGTCCATGGAAAAAGATCATAAAGAACTTTTAAGAATAGCTTCAGAATAACTGGTAGTTCTGAAATCAGCTATCATTACGATGAATGCAGCGTTAAAGGATGTGTCAACAAATGAAAAGAAAATCAATAATATTTTACAGAAGTTAAGTACGGAGATAAAAACGCAAACCATGGAGTTAAAGAAGGAAATTGATGATAGGCTTGTATTGAATGAATTAATAAAGCAAATTGAACGGGGAATCGAGGAATGTCAACACACATTTGAATTATTAATAGATGTATACTTGCATGCTCAGAATGGTATTCTTTAACCACAAATTATTACTATTCAGAAAATCAAAGAAACTCTAATGCAACAGACTATGCCAGAATCAGCAATGTTACTACCCATCTCATCTTCTGAAATCCTTTTATTAATTCAAACAACAATATACACACAAGGACCATGTCTAGTATATGCTGTTAAAATACCTTTGGTATTAGATAATAAATTTAAATTACATAAAGTCATACCTTTTCCAGTCATCATGAAATCCAACATGGCGACTAAAATAAAACCAAACCAAACCAAACCCCATGGCACTACAGCCCTTGAAGGGCCTTGGCCTACCAAGCGACCGCTGCTCAGCACGAAGGCCTGCAGATTACGAGGTGTCATGTGGTCAGCACAACGAATCCTCTCGGACGTTATTCTTGGCTTTCTAGACCGGGGCCGCCATCTCACCGTCAGATAGCTCCTCAATTCTAATCACGTAGGCTGAGTGGACCTCGAACCAGCCCTCAGGTCCAGGTAAAAATCCCTGACCTGGCCGGGAATCGAACCCGGGGCCTCCGGGTAAGAGGCAGGCACGCTACCCCTACACCACGGGGCCGGCGACGACTAAAATATTAAATGTAAAAAGGGAGTATATATTTATGGATACTCTAAATGAGAAATATGGGTATATGGCCCAATATGAACTGGATAAATGCATTCAACCGAATCAAAGTAACTATGTATGTACAGAAAGAAATCCAATTGTTAACTATATTCCTAATATGGAATGTGCACCCACCTTGTTACCTCGTAACACTCTTCAAATGCCAGAAGTGTGTACTTTTAATTATTTACCCTTAAGACAAGTAATGTGGTTACCACTGCACAAGAGTACTTCTTGGTTGACCGGGCGAGTTGGCTGTGCGGTTAGAAGCACGCGGCCGTGAGCAGATCTGTTTTCTGTTATGAACCAAGTCGGTATCCTTCTCAAAGAGTAAGTAAATAAGTTGAATGTATTTATTGTATTAAATTATGTGCTGATCAAGAAACCTGTCTCTTCGTATCACTTTACTGTGTTCTCGATTCTTTCATCCAACCTTCGGTAGGCAGTTTTACTTCTCATTCTACCAAACTTTAACTGGGATCTCATGTACGCGCAGGCTGAATTTTCCGCTTCTTTCTTCAAACGAAGCAGCAGTCTCTGATTCTGGCATTCCATCGTTCTAGTAGGTTGTTTAGGCCAATGGTATTCCCAGTGTGGTACGCGTACCACTAGGGGTACGTGGGGTCGTCTCAAGGGGTACGCAATTTATCGTAGTTTCTAACAGTATTCAGTGAGTAGTTCAGAAAAGATTTGAGCCGGCTCATTTTCAATAAAAGCTTGTTTTTATTTAGCGTTTCTGTCTACCACTACACAAAGTCCCCTTACTGAAGTATTCTTCTTCTTTATCTGTTTACCCTCCAGGGTCGGTTTTTCCCTCGGACTCAGCGAGGGATTCCACCTCCACCGCCTCAAGGGCAGTGTCCTGGAGCTTCAGACTCTGGGTCGGGGATACAACTGGGGAGGATGGCCAGTACTTCGCCCGGCGGCGTACTTGCTATGTTGAACAGGAGCCTTGCTGGGGGGGGGAGGGAGTTTGGAAGGGATAGATAAGGAAGAGGGAAGGAAGCGGCCGTGGCCTTAAGTTAGGTACCATCCCGGCATTTGCCTGGAGGAGAAGTGGGAAACCACGGAAAACCACTTCGAGAATAGCTGAGATGGGAATCGAAACCACCTCTACTCAGCTGACCTCCCGAGGCTGAGTGGACCCCGTTCCAGCCCTCGTGCCACTTTTCAAATTTCGTGGCAGAGCCGGGAATCGAACCCGGGCCTCCGGGCGTGGCAGCTAATCACACTAACCACTAAACCACAGAGGCGGACCTCTGAACTATTCATTCTAAAATATTTGTCAGTTTGTACTTCCCATTGAGTAGGTAGGTTAAAATGTTTACTTAAGCTGCATTGGCCTTTTTTCAATTTCTTGTTTACAATTTGTTTTACGTTGAACCGACACTGATAGGTCTTATGGCGACGATAGGATAGGAAAGGCTTAGGAGTGGGAAGGAAGCGAGCGTGGCCTTAATTAAGGTACAGACCCCGCACCGCGGTGTAGGGGGCAACGCGTGCGCTTGTCACCCGGCGGCCCCGGGTTCGATTCCTGGCCGGGTCAGAGGTTTTTAATTGTAAATGATTAATATCCCACGCCTGGGGACTGGGTGTTTGTGACGTCCTTACCGTTCCTTTCCTCACATTCAACACTTTACACTTCCGCAATTTGCATAATACAAGCAGGTTCCTCACAAGTAGGGTCGACGCCTCGAACAAATAGCATTAAAGAAAAACAGTACAGCCCGAGGATTTGCCTAGTGTAAAAATGTGAATCCACAGAAAACCATCTTCACGGCTTCATACAGCGGGGCTCGAACCCAGTATCTACCGGATGCAAGCTCACAGTTGCGCGCCCCTAACCGCACGGCCATATCGCCCGGTAACTTCTTGTTCAGAAATCCACTCAATCCCTTCAATTTTCTTCAGCAGCAGTGTATATAGTACAATAGTATTTGTTACATTAATGATTATACTCGTTTATATATCGTTGCTAGGAATGAAAAACCCTTCGCTAGAAGGCCACGTTTCTCCACCTGTCTTGTGAAGGCTTGACGCGTTGCCTGAGAAGGGAACCGAAGACTCGAATAGAGGAAAAATGGGACTATCGTTAACCAATGAAAATATTACGAACAGTTCCCGGGCCATTGCTGACCAATCAATTTTGGGCTTTTTTCTGTAAACTATACTCCGAAGATATATGTACATTATTGGTATTATTATGGAACAGGGTGGTGTAGCGGCTAGCTGCTTGCCTGTCAACCCGGCGACCATGGTTTGATTCCTGGTGTTGCTGGGGCGGGATTTTCAGGTGAAAATTCCGTGGTGTCAGGAGGGATATGAGACCCTAAATCCCACAATTCTTTCATGCCTCAGTGCGTGGAGGGACCCTGAGCAAGCGGGAAAAGCTGCGGATAATGATGATAATGATTATATTTAATATTATTTGGATTAGAGCAACAATCATTTGCTATTTCTGGTATACTCGCAATATACTCGTATTTCTGGGGTACGAAGGTAAAATAATTGAATGTTGGGGTTACGCCAACCAAAAAGTTTGAATAACGCAGGTTTAGGCCGTCCTTTAAGAGAATTCGTAGTTCAGTACCGTCTCTTGCAGCATGTCCAAATTTCGACAGGAATATCTCTGATTTCCAACCATCTCTCGAAAAAACAATATTAAAAAACTCCGTTAGCTTTGCATTGACGGGAGCCTGCCATAAGATCTCTAACCAACCATCTATTATGTCTTCAGGTTTGAGGAAAGCCAGCGCAGGGCACATTTCAATTCTTTCTTTCTTTCTTTCTTTCTTTCTTTCTTTCTTTCTTTCTTTCTTTCTTTCTTTCTTCTTTTTAACCTGTTTACCATCCAGGTTTACCAACGAGGGATTCCACCTCCTCCGCTTCAAGGGCAGTGTCCTGGAGCGTGAGACTTTGGGACATGGGGATACAACTGGGGAGGTGGACCAGTACCTCGCCCAGGTGGCCTCACCTGCTGTGCTGAACAGGGGCCTTGTAGGGGATCGGAAGATTGGAAGGGATAGACAAGGAAGAGGGAAGGAAGCGACCGTGGCCTTCAGTTAGGTACCATCCCGGCATTTGCTTGGAGGAGAAGTGGAAAACCACGGAAAACCACTCCGAGGATGGCTAAGGTGGTAATCGAACACCCTTCTACTCCATTGACCTCCCGAGGCTGAGTGAGCCCAGTTCCAGCCCTCGCACCACTTTTCAAATTTTGTGTCAGAGCCGGGAATCGAACCCGGGCCTCCGGAGGTGGCAGCTGATCACTACACCACAGTGGTGGACCACGTTTGAATACGATGATGAATTTCCTCTTTTTCTTAGTACTCTCTTGTTAAACCAAGAGATACCAAGCTCGATAGTTGCAGTCGCTTAAGTGCGGCCAGTATCCAGTATTCGGGAGATAGTGGGTTCGAACCCCACTGTCAGTAGCCCTGAAGATGGTTTTCCGTGGTTTCCCATTTACACACCAGGCAAATGCTGGGGCTGTACTTTATTCCTTCCCACTCCTGGGTCCCTTCCTGTCACATTGTCGCCATAAGACCTATCTGTGCCGGTGTGACGTAAAGCAACTTGTTAAAAAAAGAAAAACGTTAAACCAAGATCTTCGACCTTCCGCCATAGGCATTTCTTCATATAAAAGCAGCAGCCATTTGCTGCGATGGAAGAAAACGCTAACTTGATGCTGAAATTGCCGCAGCTCCAAAATCTATATTATATCTTAGACTTCCATTTTGGCACAGCTTCTAATATGTCTCGAAAGAGTCGTTCATAAGTATCTTTCTTTCTTGTTCGGCAACAAAGCAAACACGATCGGATGTATGTTCGTCTCTTCGCTGCTGCTCCCAAAATCAGGGTGAATTTTGTAAATTTGGCAGAACCCTTTACTTGAACTTCTAAACGTTCCGTCCATGAAAAAAGTTGTCATAAATCTATGAGGTCACTCTCCTTTTTACCGCTCAGAATAATACTGTAGTTCTTTCACCTGAAATATCGTATTTTAAAAGAAAACTGTTTCCGTCTCCCATTTTTACCAATTCCTCGTCAAACACAATTTCCTCCCGAGTCTTCGGTTCATTCCGGTTGCTTTTACTGTATGCTGATGCTGGTATAGAATCCTCCTGGCAGCAGACTGGCTTGGCATATTGGTCACGAACGCGTATCTCTTATTATGAAGATCTCCCAGCTCTTCCTAATAAATGTTTGATATGGGAGTGTCTTCTTTTCTAGTTTCCTCCTTTGCCTGTAATACTACCACTACCAAAATGTTTTCATTCCTCCCCTGAAGGGGGGAGGCGGGCCTCTTAGACGGTATCGCCGTCTCTCAGGCCGGGAGATTTGTTACGGTGAAGGAGATGCTCGGAGATGATGGGGTTGGCAGCCGTGGCCTATGCTAGGACTGTCCCGGCATTCGCCTTAGTGCAGGAGAATGGAAAACCACGGAAAACCATTCTCAGGACAGCCGACGGTTGGAGCCAGTCATGAGGTCCATAAAAGCCATACGCCATTTCACTTTTAGCGTCCTATGACATTGTTGAAATGCTCTCTAAGACATCGCCAAGTGGTAAGGCCGTTTTTTATACTCCTGTACTGCCGGCACCCGTCTCCCGAATGCAGAGGCGTAGAGCCACGGTAGAGCCGTGGCCACCCCTCCTCTGCTCGATTGGCAGCTCAGAGTGCAGTGCTGTTAGACCACGGACAAGCCGTCAGCCTGTAATAAATTTAAACAGTTTTAAAGCATGTTGAAATTTGTAAAAACGCTAGTGGTGAAGATGCTCAATGACTCGAACAAATAAACAGGCGCCGGGCTGAGTGGCTCAGACGGTTAAGGCGCTGGCCTTCTAACCCCAACTTGGCAGGTTCGATCCTGGCTCAGTCCGGTTGTATTTGAAGGTGCTCAAATACGACAGCCTCGTGTCGGTAGATTTACTGGCACTTAAAAGAACTCCTGTGGGACTAAATTCCGGCACCTCGGCGTCTCCGAAGACCGTAAAAGAAGTTAGTGGGACGTAAAGCAAATAACATTATTATTATTATTATTAAATAAACAGGCAGACATCAAGTCAATTTCATAATAGTGTTCATAGATTGGTGGTCTATATATGCATGTGATAAGTAAGTTATTCCTCAACATATGCAAATATGCAACTTATTAGTTCGCCTGATGTAAACGCTTCTCTAATTCCAGGCGCGCTTTATCCGGAGCTCCACATTAATATTCAGTGAGACTTATTACTTTGCTACTCCGACATTTCAGCGTCTCGTGTCCGGCTCCATGGCTAAATAGTTAGCGTTCTGGCCTTTGGTCACACGGGTCCCGGGTTCTATTCCCGGCAGGGTCAGGAATTTTAACCGTCATTGGTTAATTTCGCTGGCACGAGGGTTGCATGCATGTGCTGTCTTCGTCATCATTTCATCCTCATCACGTCGCGCAGGTCGCCTGCGGGAGTCAAATCAAACGACCTGCACCTGACGAGCCGAACATGTCCTCGAACACTCCCGGCACTAAAAGCCATACGCCATTTCATTTTCAGCGTCCCGTGACATTGTTGGAATGCTCTCTAAAACATCGTCAAGTGGTAAAGCTTTTTTTTTTGTACTCCTGTACTGCCGGTACCCGTATCCTTCATAATTCACACGAGGCTTACCCATGGGCGTACCCATTCTAGTACACCATACCGAATTCACAGCAGGAAAAAAATGAAACAAATAGTTGATCGTGAAGCGGTGGGCTTGGAATTTATCCCAGATCGGTAAATCATACGCAAGTGGGCCGCAGGACCAGAATATGGGAAAGCCTCCAGGAAACATTTCATTTGAGCGGAATATAATAATAATAATAATAATAATAATAATAATAATAATAATAATAATAATAATAATAATAATAATAATAATAATAATAAACTACAAGCTGGAGAAGCTAGAGGTCCTGGAAAGAAGAATCCTCAGAAAAAATATGGGAGCTGTCCAAACTGAAAGCGGATGGAAACTTCGGAGTAACAAAGAAGTTTACCAGAAGGTGGAAAGAATCTCAGAGACCATGAAGAAAAGGAGGCTGGTGTTTCTTGGACATCTATACAGAATGAACGCAAACAGACTTACCAAACAGATGTTTGATTACTTCTGGAGAAAAAAGTCCACTACAGCATGGATTAAGGAAACGAAGAAGGATATGGAAAGGTTAAGCATCTTGGAAGACCAGCTGTTAGAAAGGAATACGTTTAGGAACACACTGAAGAATTTGGAAGGTGTTCAAGCCGCAGGAAGAACTAGGAAGACCGGAAGAGCCTGGACAGATGAACAATGGAAGCAGGCCAGTGAACGCATGAAGGAGTATTGGGCACAGAGAAAACTCCACACGAAGAGAAAGAAATGAAGTTGTAGCGTGATCCTTAGTGGTCCATTCGCTTGTAAAATAATAATAATAATAATAATAATAATAATAATAATAATAATAATAATAATAATAATAATAACAATAATAATAATAATAATAATGTTATTGATATTACGACCCACTAACTACTTTTACGATTTTCGGAGACGCTGAAATGTTGCCCCGCACCTTCAGATACCACCGGACAGATCAAGGATCGAACCTGCCACGTTGGGCTGAGATACTTAGCCCGGCACAGCTTTCCATCTGAGCGGAAATTTCACTTGAGCCCACTTCTCATAAAATCTTCTCACATGGTTTGATTCCCGGCTGATGCACGTGGATTTTTTTTATATTCCTGTGGTTCGGTTTCCAGATAAAACTGGAGGTCCAGTGTCTATGATTAAATAAGTCATATAAAACTGCAATCTTGCTTGCTTCTTAAGGGAAACAAACAGTAGTTAAATCTACTTTTAAAATGTATGTTTCTTCCTCTGCCGCTCTTCCCACACCCTGGTGGGATAGTGGTTGCGATCGACTTCGCATATGCGGACTAAGCCCAATTTTACAGGCTGTTGCTCTTTCTTACCCCAACCGTTATGTGGAGGGATGTATTTCTGTGGTAGATGGTGGTGTTACTCAGACAAACAGAAACACTCAGTCCACGAACTAGAGAAATTAATCAGACGCAGATAAAATCCCTGGCTCGGCTGGGAATCGAACACGGGCATTGAAGATCGATGGCCGCCACGCTGATCATTGAGCCCCATAGCTAAATGTGTCTTATATATTAGTCTGACATTGATCGGTGGAGTTTTGCCACCAAGTTTGCGAGGTCCAAATCTGACATAACCGATTGTCATTTGAAAGTTCTTCAGTACGAGAGACTTACATGTTTAAATGCATCCTTTCAGAGCAAAATTCTGACACTTTGGCGTCTAGTAGAAGGGACATTCAACTCATGGTACTACTATTTTCAACTACCTGAGCATTTTATCTACAATAGCTCAGTGGCTTAGATGCTAGATTACCATCAAAGTGGCCAAGTTCCAGGCTAATGACATGGCAGAGGAGACATTCCATTAGATACTGTAAATAACGTGATACTTCGCATTCCCAGTCAAAATATCCAGTAGTATCAGAAATAATTGACATAAGCTGACGAAACTGCTTTCAGTACAAGTAGTGTATTTTCAGGGGTTCGGCGGCCGCCGCCTCCACAGGCCCTCGGGAGATTCCTCCACCGCATTGACCTCTAGCAAGGTCATTGACTCCTAGTATAGTAGTAGGGCTAAGCCCATTCGTGGATTTTACATAGGAGAGCGAGCCTAGCCTAACAGCCACTATCTTGGAGGGGCCTAGCCTCAGTTTTAAGGCTAGATGACCTTCCCGACGTGGATTTTGCCTAAGAGAGCGAGCTTAACCTCACAGACGTTATCTTGGGGACTTAACCTTACTTTTCACGAACAAGAGATCAAGCCTAATCTCAGAGCCGCTATCTTGGTGGGGCCTAACCTCAGTTTCACAACGAGATGCCCTTCCCAACGCTATCTTCCTAGATACCCTTCCCGACGCGGATTTTGCACAAGACAACACACCTAACCTTACAGTCGCTATATTGGAGGGGCATAACCTCAGTTTTACGGCCAGATGCCCTTACCGACGTCAATTAGACAAGATGGAGGCTATACACTGCCTCTTATGAGACTAACTCCTGGAACCTGGGTCAGGGGTTACTGTGCAATATTCCGGTTATACATAATCTCTTATGAGATGGCCTAGGGGCGAATTCACAAGATGGTGGCTATACACGGGCTCTTATGGAGAACGCTGGCCTAGCGGATACTGCGCAAGATTGCGGCTATACATAGGCTCTTACGGAGAAACCTGGCCCAGGGGACACATAGGACTTAAGGTGACGGCCTAGGGGCGATTGCGCAAGATGGCGGCTATGCACGGGCTCTTAAGGAGAAAGCTGATCCAGAGGCTACTGCGCAAGATGGCAGCTATGCATAGGCTCTTTTGGAGAAAGCTGGCACAGGGGAGACATAGGATTTAAGAAGACGGCCTCAGGGCGATTGCGCAAGATGGCGGCTATACATAGGCTCTTATGGAGAAAGCTGGCACAGGGGAGACATAGGATTTAAGGAGACGGCCTTTGGGCGATTGCGCGAGATGGCGGCTATACACACGCTCTTATGGAGAAAGCTAGCCCAGGGGCTACTGAGCAAGATGGCGGCTATACACAGGCTCTTATGGAGAAATCTGGCCTAGGGGAGATACATGAACTAAGGAGATGGCCTAGGGGCGATTGCGCAAAATGGTGGCCGCGCACAACTTCCTAGTGCTAGGGCCCCCGAAGCAAGATGGTTGCTATACATTGGTTATATGAGACTAACTTTAACGAGGTGGACCAAGAGCTAATGGCGATACATTGGTCTTATAGGCCTAACTCTACAGAGCTGCCTCAGCGGGTTCACAACTTCTAACTTATGACCTATTAGCTTGATTAGCCTGACATTCGAGAAACGAGACAAGGGCTACTATGCAAGATAAAGGCTATACTGTATTCGTATAGGCCTTAACTAGGGGCTGTCTCAGGGACTCACAACTTGTAACTTATGATGACCTATTAGTTTTACCATCCTAAATTTCGAGGGACTGAGGTAAGAGCTACTGTGCAAAATACAGTAACTGCTATACTCTATTCGTATAGACCTTAAGTAGAGGATCACCTCAGGGGCTCACAACTTGTAACTTGTAACCTATTTGTTTGATCAGCCTGATATTCGAGAACTGAGGCAAGGTCGGCTATGCAAGGTAGCTGCTATACTCTATTCGTATAGACCTTAACAAGAGAGCTGGTTTAGGGACTCACAACGTGTAACTTATGACCTATTAGTTTGATCAGCCTGGCATTCGAGAACTGAGGCAAGGGCTGCTATGCAAGGTAGCTGCTATACTCTATTCGTATAGACCTTAAGAAGAGGGCTGCCTCAGGGACTCACAACTTGTAACATATGACCTATTAGTTTGATCAGCCTGGCATTCGAGAACTGAGGCAAGTGCTGCTATGCAAGATAGCTGCTATACTGTGTTCTCATTTACCGAACTCTAGAGAGGGGCTTATAATTTGTAACTTATGGCCTATTAGTTTTATCGCCTAACTTTGGGAACTGAGGCAGGGGCTACTAGGCAAGATAGCTGCTGTACATTGGTTATATTAGACTAACTTTGAGGAGCTGGGCCATCGCTCATCTTTCTAACCAGCTACCCTTTATAACGTTAGTCTACCACAGGAGCTAGTGGTGATACATGAGCTTTATGGCACTAACTTGGGGGGTGGGAGCATTGCTATGGCTTTTTCGAGTATTGGGCTACTGCGGGGTGTTTTATCCTCCTAACCGGATACCCTTCCTAACATCAGTGTAGCGCAGGGGCTCTTGTTTACACATAGGCTCTTATGGGACCAACCCTAGGGAAGGGGGGAGCTGCACTAGGACTCTCGAGGAAGGTTAGTCGCTCAAAGCTAAAAGCATAATCAGAATGATGAGGTGTAGATAAACATAGAATGTTTTTATAACCTAACTTTGTAATCCTGACAGCTGTTTAAATTCCGCGCCCACGTTGTTATGATGGCAGCATTGAGGTTAGGGTTTATCAAGGTAGCAGCAGTGAGGATAGCTATGTTTAAAATCCACGCCAAACTAGTGCACGTTGTTAGGACATGTCAAAATGGAAGCCGTTATTTTGCAGGACCATAACCTCACATTTTTGGACAAGAGAACGTCGCTAACCTCACTGCTGGCATCTTGGCAGGGTCCAACTTCACTGCTTCCCTCTTCCTTGACTATCTCTTCTAATCTCCACACCTACCCTGTATAAGGTGTATAAGATAGGTTTTACGCTTTTGTGTTAGTTTACTGTTAATCGTTAAGTTGTTCACATCGCGGAAGTAGAGAGTAGCAAGTGTCTAGTAGATTTAACTTGTATCTTTTAAAGAAGAATCTGTTAGCTGAAGATAAAGTCCGTCATGGAACAACCCATTTCTGGCTATATTTGCAAAAAGTGTGGAAAAACATTTCCCCGAGACTATCACAAGAGACATCATGAGATATCTTGTAGAACATTGTAGAAGAGAGTTCAAGAACGCTTACAACGCTCAACGTCACGAAGCTGCGTGTAATGTAGCTCCATCGAGAAGAAAATACAAAGTGCTCAACCGTATTCAAGCAAGTATTGATTTATTTATAAAAAGTACACCTTTGCGAGAGATTTTTAATTCTCCCTTGTTGTCTAGACCTGATACAAGTTTCGTTACTAAGCACACATTTCAAGATGAAGAGAAGCAGAATGATGATGATGATGATGATGATGAGGAGGAGGAGGAGGAGGAGGAGGAGGATGCTGATAATAATAGTGATAATAAAGGAAAGGGAGAAGAAGAAAAAACGATCTCAATGTTTCCTTGCCATTAGAGCATTATTATTTTACTTCATTTTCTAAGCCTACTACACGATCTGTCGCCGTGAAAACATCTCAGGAAGAGATGCAAGATGAAGTAGAAGATGATTTCAACGCTTCTTTGCTATCAAAACTAGTTACACGTTCTGCCGCCGTGCAAACATCTCAAGAAAAGATGCAAGATGAAGTAGAAGAAGATTTCAACGCTTCTTTGTTATCAAAACAAGTTAAGTTTGTACCTAGAAACGCTACTGCAGAAGCACGTATTACATCAAAACAAGTCCCTGAATATCAACTGTCTGCATGCAGGCTCAATGTTCACAACAAGCCTCTGTTACGCCATGTAGACGTAAGATTCTGTAAAGACACCAACGTACTCGTAAAACGTTTACAACTGCTAAGAGCCTATCAAGATGCTGTTTACACAGAGTATAAAGCAGATATTTTTGAAATAGAGCAAGAATTACGTCGTACGGGTATTATTGAGTAATAGCTCTTCAAAGTGAAGACCTTATTTGCAAGCTCTCTCTCGACAGTACAACAGCCTAAACACCTTCATACATTCTCAGCTCTCACCCTCACCCTCACCTAAGTCATCTTTCTGTAGAATATAGTGGATTGAGTAGCCGTATTTCTTCAGACTATTTTCCAATATCCAACCTTCCTTAGGGTGCTAACTCCGCCTCTAGCTGTAGAGCCGGTCTCAAGCCCCGGATAAAGAGAGAAGTGGTACCCTGAATACTACAAAAATGTAAGCCCTTTTGTCCTTTAGCCATTAGCCTTTTTGCCCATTAGCCCATTAGCCCTTTAGCCTTTTAGTCCTTTTGCCCTTTAGCCCATTAGCCCTTTAGACCATTAGCCCTTTATACCATTTTCCCTTTAGCCTTTTAGCCCTTTAGACCATTAGCGCTTTGCCTCATTAGCCCATTAGCCCTTTATCCCTAAGAGGAGGAGGGCGCAGTAAGGCGGAGGAGGTGGAAGAGTCCTTTCGTCCTTTTGCCCTACTGATAAGACGTGACCCCTGGGTCCCATTCCCTATCATGTGTGTAGCACGATTACTTTCCGGTTCATCATTTTGCAGTCCTACACTGAATGAACTTTATCACTTCTAATAGAATTACAAAGTTAGGTTATGACAACATTCTATGTGTATCTATCTCTCATCATTCTGATTATGCTTTTAGCTTTGAGCGACTATCCTTCCTCGAGTGTCCTAGTGCAGTTCTCCCCATCTAGGGTTAGTCCCATAAGAGCCAAGGTATAAACAAGTGCTCCTGCGCTACACGGATGTTAGGAAAGGTATCCGGTTAGGGGGATAAAACTCCCTGCATTAGCCCAATACTCGAAAAAGCCCTAGCAATGCTCCCACCTCACAAGTTAGTGCCATAAAGCTCATGTATCACCACTAGCTCCTGTGGAGACTAACGTTATAAAGGGTAGCTGGTTAGAAAGATGAGCGATGGCCCAGCTCCTTAAAATTAGTCTAATATAACCAATGTACAGCAGCTATCTTGCCTAGTAGCCCCTGCCTCAGTTCCTAAAAGTTAGGCGATAAAATTAATAGGCCATACGTCACAAGTTGTAAGCCCCTCTCTAGAGTTCGGTCCATGAGAATACAGTATAGCAACTATCTTGCATAGCAGCACTTGCCTCAGTTCTCGAACGTCAAGCTAATAAAACTAATAGGTCATAACTTACAAGTTGTGAGACCTTGAGGCAGCTCCCTAGTTACGTCTATACGAATAGAGTATATCAGCTACCTTGCATAGTAGCCCTTGCCTCAGTTCTCGAATGTCAGGCTGATCAAACTAATAGGCCATATGTTACAAGTTGTGAGTCCCTGAGGCAGCCCTCTTGTTAAGGTCTATACGAATACAGTATAGCAGCCCTTGCCTCAGTTCTCGAATGTCAGGCTGATCAAACTAATAGGTTATAAGTTGTGAGCCCCCTGAGGTGACCCTCTAGTTAAGGTCTATACGAATAGAGTATAGCAGTTATCCTGCATAGTAGCCCTTACCTCAGTCCCTCGAAATTTAGGATGGTAAAACTAATAGGTCATCATAAGTTACAAGTTGTGAGTCCCTGAGACAGCCCCCTAGTTAAGGCCTATACGAATACAGTATAGCCTTTATCTTGCATAGTAGCCCTTGTCTCGTTTCTCGAATGTCAGGCTAATCAAACTAATAGGTCATAAGTTACAAGTTGTGAGCCCACTGAGACAGCTCTGTAGAGTTAGGCCTATAAGACCAATGTATCGCCATTAGCTCCTGGTACATCTCGTTAAATTTAGTCTCATATAACCCATGTATAGCAACCATCTTGCTTCGGGGGCCCTAGCACTAGGAAGTTGTGCGTGGCCGCCATCTTGCGCAATCGCCCCTAGGGTGTCTCCTTACTTCCCATGTCTCCTCTATGCCCGGTTTCTCCATAAGAGCCTATGTATAGTCGCCATCTTGCTCAGTAGCCCCTGGGCTAGCTTTCTCCATAAGAGCGTGTGTATAGTCGCCATCTTGCGCAATCGCCCTTAGGCCGTCTCCTTAAATCCTATGTCTCCCCTGAGCCAGCTTTCTCCATAAGAGCCTATGTATAGCCGCCATCTTGTGCAATCGTCCCTAGGCCGTCTCATAAGAGACTATGTATGACCGCCATATTGCACAATAATCCCTGACCCAGGTGCCAGGAGTTAGTCCCATAAGAGCCCGTGTATAGCCGCCATCTTGTGTAATTGAGCCCGGGAAGGGCATCTGGCGGTAAAACTATGGAGCTGTGTAGTTAGGTTCCTCCATGTAGTTAGGTGTGGTCTCTTATGCGAATCCCCATTGCCCTACTACTTAAGATGGCGTCGCGAGAATTCCCATTGCCCTACTACTCAAGATGGCGTCAGGAAGGGCATCTGGGCGTAAAACTGAGGTTAGGCCCCTCCAAGATAGCGACTGTAAGGTTAGGTATGCTCTCTTGTGCAAACTCCGCGTCGGGAAGGGCATTTAGCAAGATGGCGTCGGGAAGAGCATCTCGTCGTAAAACTGAGGTTAGGCCCTCCAAGATAGCGGCTCTGAGGTTAGGCTCGCTCTCTTAGGCAAAATCCACGTCTGGAATGGCATCTGTCCGTAAAACACAATAAAATAAGGAAAGTAGAATACGAAAATTGTGGCAACGTATTTGTTGAGGTTACATATTTAATTGATTAAAGATACAAGTCCACAGGTTGATATCCACGCGAGAAATGCCATCGCAAATGTGCCATGCTTGTCCAATGATAACCGGTATAATCGCCTGACTGTTGAATGCAGGCATGCAAACGTGCATGCATTGTGTCGTACAGGTGCCGGATGCCAGCTTATGGGTTGGAGTTCCATGTCTGTTGCACTTGGTAGGTCAATACAGGGACGGTTAATGCCAGTTGTGGGTGACGCTGGAGTTGTCGTCCAATGATGTCCAATACGTGCTCGATTGGGAAGAGTTCGGGGATCGAGCAGGCCGAGGCAACATGTCCACACTCTGTAGAGTACGTTGGGATACAGCAGCGGCATGGGGGCGTGCATTATCCTGTTGGAAAACACCCCCAGGAATACTGTTCACGAATGGCAGCACAACAGGTCGAATCGCCGGAAAGACGTACACATCTGCAGTCAGGGTGCGTGGGATAATCACAGCAGTGCTCCCGAGGCCAGAACTCCCGGTGTAGGTCCAGTGTGTCGTCGCAGAGTGGTAGAATGCAGGCGCTCAACTGGCCTCCTTCTAACCAACACACGGCCATCACTGGCCCGAAGGCAAAACCGGCTTTCATCGGAAACGGACCTCCACTTCATCCGCCTATGAGCTCTCGCTTGATACCACTGAAGTCACAGACGGCGGTCCTCCCTCTCCGTAGTGCCACGGGGACGTCCGGAGCCCGGTCTTCTTGCAAGCGTACTTTCTCGTGACCACTGCTGCCAGCACGCATGCACAGTGGAGACATTCCTGCCCAGGTGCCAAGTCGTTCTGCAATAGCGCGGAAGGAAAAATCCCCCTTCACGTAGCCTTTATATACGGCATCGCTCAACCGCAGTGATCTGTTGATACTGGCCTCTTCGTCGTCATAAAGGCATTCTTGACGCACTCACAGTCACTCCGTCCGATCTCACAGGTAACTAACGCTCTCGCACAGTACAGCCCGTATTTAAAGCAAATCTGATGTGCAACGTCAGGGGGGCCCTACTAGCACCACGCTAATGCGATTTGTGGGAAATTTTAATCAACGTCATCATTCAGATGTATAAACACGCCTACCAGCGTTCGTTAATCTAGCACTCTCTAAATCTCTAAATTTGTTTGAACTTAATCCTAAATAACAATCATAAGCGTATTAAAATCTTAAAAGCTATTTTTCCTTCTTTCTTATTCCGTTTGAGCCTCCGTGGCTCAGACGGCAGCGCGTCGGCCTCTCACCACTGGATACCGTGGTTCAAATTCCGGTCACTCCATGTGAGATTTGTGCTGGACAAAGCGGAGGCGGGACAGGTTTTTCTCCGGGTACTCCGGTTTTCCCTGTCATCTTTCATTCCAGCAACACTCTCCATTCTCATTTCACAGCATCTATCAGTCATTAATGTATCACTTCGGGAGTGGCGACCCCATCGTACTAATAGCCTATATCTGCTTCATTCATCACATCCCTGACCCGGTCAATGACTGGAAAACAGGTTGTAGGTTTTCATTTTTCTTATTCTGTTTACCCTTCAGGGTTTGTGTTCTCCTCGGACTCAGCGACAGATCCCACCTCTACCACCTCAAGGGCAGTGCTTAAAAGCTTTGTTAATTCAATTAATCAATGCTGGGGCTGTACCTTAATTAAGGCCACGGCCGCTTCTTTCCAACTCCTAGGCCTTTCCTATCCCATCGTCGCCATAAGACCTATCTGTGTCGGTGCGACGTAAAGCCCCTAGCAAAAAAAATCAATTAATCGTTAACTACAATTAATCATTGCTTAAAAGTGCACAATAAGCACATGGGCAAGATTTTAGGCTGAATCTTTATGCTTACTCTAGCGCATATCAGGAAATATCAGCAGTGACGTCAATGAGATGTTCTAATCTAAATGGGGCGTTGTTGAACACCTGTGTGGAATTACACGGGTAGATAACACAGTAAAATGTGTAAGCATTAAATGTTTAGCCATAAATGAAAAGTATACTAGTAGTGTATTGTCAGGGGTTCGGCGGCCGCCGCCTCCACAGGCCCTCGGGAGAGGCCTCCGCCGCATTGACCTCTAGCAAGGTCATTGACTCCTAGTATAGTAGTAGGGCTATGCCGATTCGTGGATTTTGCATAAAAGAACAAGCCTAACCTCACAGCCGCTATCTTGGAGGGGCCTAACCTAAGTTTTACGGCTAGATGCCATTCCAGACGTGGATTTACGGTCTTCAGAGACGTCGAGGTGCTGGACATTTTGTCCAGCAGTTTTCTTTTACGTTCAAGTCAAAAGTCATCTCCGTACAGGCCATGAAGACACTTGAAGGGGTGGAAGGTAAAGTCTTCCACTATCCGTAACCTCGGCACTTGTTGGGATAGAGTGGTTAGCTCTACGCCCAGCTGCCTTTGCTCCCAGTAATTAACCTGGTACTCATTTTTGTTGTAGGGTGAATGAATCTCAGGACCCTAAGCAGTTCCGGACGTGGAAATATATTTTCTTTAATTTTTACGACTTCCTGACGAGGAGTCGAACTCTCCAGGCAGTCCATTTTTTACATGCAAGCAAGGACTTTTTTTTTTGCTAGGGGCTTTACGTCGCACCGACAGACAGGTCTTATGGCGAAGATGGGATAGGAAAGGCCTAGGAGTTGGAATTAATCGGCCGTGGCCTTAATTAAGGTACAGCCCCAGCATTTGCCTGGTGTGAAAATGGGAAACCATGGAAAACCATCTTCAGGGCTGCCGATAGTGGGATTCGAACCTACTATCTCCCGGATGCAAGCTCACAGCCGCACGCCTCTACGCGCACGGCCAACACGCCCGGTAGGACTTATTTAGAAGGGAATCGAAGAGGGGTGGCAGATTCCTCTCACCACCTGCACGAAATTTCCCCTGCCTTTTTTTGCAAGTTCCGTCTGTTTAAGAATACGGTAAACAACTAGAACTGGCGCTGCCTGTGTAATCATGTAACAATGTGTAATCTTTCTTCCTTTCTTAATCTGTTTACCCTCCAGGGTCGGTTTTTCCCTCGGACTCAGCGAGGGTTCCCACCTCTACCGCCTCAAGGGCTGTGTCCTGGAGCTTCAGAGTTTGGGTCGGGGGATACAACTTGGACGGAGGACCATTACCTCGCCCAGGCGGCCTCACTTGCTGTGCTGAACAGGGGAAGAAAGCGACCGTAGCCTTAAGTTAGGTACCATCCCGGCATTTGCCTTGAGGAGAAGTGGTAAACCACGGAAAACCACTTCGAGGATGGCTGAGGTGGGAAGCGAATCGAACCCACCTCTACTCAGTTGACATCCCGAGGCTAAGTGGACCGATTCCAGCCCTCATACCACTTTTCAAATTTCGTGGCAGAGCCGGAAATTGAACCCGGGCCTCCGGGGGTGGCAGTTAATCACGCGAACCACTACACCACAGAGGCGGATACAATGTGTAATAACATTTAATTTATGGAGCAATTTAGAAATTTAGTTTGAATTTCTAGTGGCAGCCTACAATGTGCTAGGCTCGAACTGGATTGTGTATATACGGTATTACTGGGATGGTTAGGGATGCCGGAAAAGTGCGAACACGGAAATTTGCGACAATATCATTAAAGTGGAAATTCGCGCCACTAGGGATTATTGCTACCTGACGAGGGTTTCCCAGGTCTTGGTAAATATTTTGTTGCCGGAAATATGCGAACGCTATCCTGAGAATCCCATCTACCCTTGATTAGCTTTCCGAAGTTAACATTGACATTGTATTTGCAGCTTCCCATACCATGTCACGAACATCTACCCGTTTTTAATAACTAATGCGAACAATAGTGGGGAATTCCGCTGCGGCCGGTTTCACGGCCGGTTCGGGGCGCATACCCGTACTTTTTGTTCACGTTTCTTTTAACCTTCATAGCGTAGAAGTGAAGAAGCAAGTGTAATGCCAAGAAGAGGGCTCGAGAAGAAACTACACAGTTATGTGAGATATACACCGATGAAATAGGAAACCTACATAATAAAGGTTAGTAAAGAAACGTCCTTATTTATATTACTATAACTTGCGTATTTTATTAATATAAAGTACATGTGCCGTATGGTAAAATAAAGCAAGAATGAATTTTGTATTACAAATTTTATTATAGGTCAATAAATAACAATACGTAATGTATATTTACGAAAATTCAAAAATTTCTACTAATATAGTGTACTATTATTTGACATAGCCTGTACATCCGAAAAAATTGATGGAGCTCTTCTACTCTCTTGACGAAATGTGTTATTTTTGTGACTTTTAGCTTTAGCTGATACTTAAATTTTGACTGAACAAAAATTATGGAGCGTAATAAGCTCTACAAAATTGGTTATTACGATTTAAAAATAATGCATCGTAAGGTCAGAAATGAGAAAAACAAGAATGAGACAATATACTCAGATTTTTTAACATATACTTTAATAGTATACTTATGATTTTTTAATTAATAAATATGGTCGTTTCAGATTATGACTTTTCGACAAAAATGCCCCACGCAGAATCGTTGAAGAGGACCTTGCGAAATCATCGGAGTAACGAGCGTAGAAATCAACAAGAGCCAAAAGAACGTGGTGACATTATTCTTAAAGAAGAAATCTTGAAAATGGCCGATGGCAGCAGTTTTATACTTGTAGATGACGGCCTGCAAGAAAGAATCCTAGTTTTCAGTGGAGACAAAGGAAAAGAAAACTTAAAAACAACTACACTATTTTTTATGGATGGTACATTTAGGTGCTGCGAAAAAACACTTTGCACAGTTCTACACTGTTCGCACAGACCTAGGAGGCCGGCCTGACGAAACAAATTTGTTCCCTGTGGTATTTTCTCTACTCCCTAATAAGAAACCTACATTCGCCTGTTCCTTCTTATTAAAGAAGTAGTTCCACAGTGGTGTCGCAGTAAAGTCAATGTCGATTTTGAGGCAGCTGCAATATCGGCTCTACGTCACTTTTTTTCCTCAACTCAAGTGAGTGGGTGCCACTTCCATATGAAGAAAAATTCAAAGTCTTGATCTACAAGAGGAATACCGTCAGAATGAAGAGTTAAGGCTTCACGTCACCATGTGTGCGGCACTGGCATTTTTGAAACTGCGAGACGTAGATGACAGATGGCTCCAGATTCATGCGGAAGCTCCCGACAACCAAAAACTTTTTGAGTTTTTCAACGGCTTTGTGGATACATAGCTACAAAACGAAGAGATTCCATCGAAATGTGGAGTTCTACGGTAAAAGATACAGAACCACGAATGCTATAGAAAGAAGGCACAACAAATTAAATACTATCGTTGGAAACCCCCACCCCAGAGTCAACATGCTGGTGGAATGTTTGAAGAAGGAAACGGAACACACAAATTGCATGTACATGAGGTTAAAAATACATTTTGAAGGGAAGAAGAGAACGAGGAAATACCAGAAACTGGACGACAGGGTTGAGAAAACCATCAAGTATATGAAGGGACAAGAGACATTAGGTCCTGCTTAAAATCCATTTCCCATCTTCAGAAATTGGACTAAATTACGGTAACCCACATGTAAATATATAGTGTAAATATATACGCATGTAAAAATGATGAAGCCTATAAAAGCCAATTTTAAAAGACAAATGTATGAAAAAATGACGAAGCCTATGAAAGATGATTTTAAACACGCCAAAATGGTAAGATGATAATTATTACTTTGACAATCTAAAGTCTGTGTAAAGTGTGATGGAAATCAATTTCAATAAGTTGTATTGATTAACGATTGTTTTATTCACAGGGGTCGCTTACATTAGATGTCTTGTTTCTTTTTTTCGGAGATAGTGTTCGCAAATTTCCGGCAACGAAAAATTTACCAAGACCTGGGAAATCCTATTCGGGTAGTAATACTCCCTAGTGAGCTTGAATTTCCGCAATGATGTGTTCGCAAATATCCGTGTTCGCACTTTTCCGCACACTGGGATGCAGGGAAGTTAGGAGGAGCTGATAGGGCGAGGGTGGGAGAAATACATAATTCACTGGTAACTGTAGAGAAAGTTTGTTTCTATTTGCTTTACGTCGCACCGGTGCGGACAGCTTTTATGGCGACGATGATACAGGACAGGTCTAGGGCTGCGAAAAAAGCGACCGTGGACTTATTTACGGTACAGCTCCAATATTGCCTGGTGTGAAAGGGGAAAACCACCGAAAACCAAATTCAGGAATGCCAGCAGTGGGATTCAAACCTATCTCATAGCTAAGTGACCCAAACTGTGTAGCCAACTCACTCGTCGAAAGTATTTATATCCAAGTAAGAAACAGTATTGTAGACGAACAGTTGGTTATCTATAAATATTTAGGAAGAAAAAAAACATAATAATAATAATAATAATAATAATAATAATAATGACAGCAGGTTCGATCCTGGCCCAGTCCGGTGTTATTTGAAGATACTCAGATGCTTCAGCCCCGTGTCGGTATATTTATAGGCACGTAAAAGTCCTGCGGGACAACATTCCGGCACCACGACGTCCCCGAAAACCGTGAAAGTAGTTATTTGGACTTAAAATGATAATAATAATACACAGGTACTTAATTTAATCGTTCATTCATCTCCTGGCAAGCGAGTAGGTTCCCTGTGGACTGGATCTCTCCGCAAGCGAATCTTGCGTCTGCAGAGCCCCACTTCACAAGATTGCTTCGCCACTTAGACACCCGCGTCCTCATCAGGTTTAAGGTCCTCATGTTGTACACAGCAACTGTTGCCCACTACTCAGTTCTTCTTTAGGAAGGAAGCCTTACTGAATTGGTGCGGTTTTCTTCCAGAGCGATACACGCCAAAACTCTGGATTGGTCTACATTGGCACTGTCGTCTGGATAAAGCTCCTCTTGGATCTATGGTGGGATGTGGTTACCATGCAGTTGTACATCGGGTATCTGGGGTCCTCCTCAAATTTTCGCCTCTTTTCCTTCCCTACCACAAAACGACGAATGGCTGGAGGGGCGATACCGACTAACGTAGAGAGTAGATGGTCTGCACCTGTAGTCGGTCTCGGGAAGCCAGTTACTGTGTGGGTGGACTCGTTCAAGTCTACGTCCACTAGCTTGGCGCGAGCAGATCCTTCCTAAACTTGTGTCTCTGCAGCGAAGCAGACTCCCAAGAATGATGAACGCAGGACTTGACTGTTCGCTCTCCATGTCGACCCCGACAGCTTCGGCCGGAACTGTTCTTACTCTTCAGTTTCTGGCACTGGTTCCTGAAATTCCAGGTGTTATCCAATTTGATGTCCAGGTACCAGGATGTGTGATAATGGGCAAGGGCGAATCCTCTCCAGACGATGTTTTCTTTTTCAACTTTCGTTGGACTTTCCTGTTGCGAAGATGGTATGCGAAAACTTGTGTCTTCCCTTGGCTAGGCCTCGGATGGTTCCGGTAGTAATATTCAGTTTGTCTCTCAAGAACACTAGTTAACGTTTTCTCCACCTTTTCGAAAATCCCTCCCTGTGCAGCGATTGCGGTGTCGTCCGCTTACATGAGGCCCCTTGCCCCTGGATCATTCGTATAAATGTTTTATAATATCGGGGACGATATACTGCCCTGAGGTAGTCAGTCTATTTTTCTGGTTTCTCCGTCAGCTTTTATTCGTTTAGGGCGTAACATACAACTGTTCTGCAACATACCACTTATGACGTTCGTTAATCGTATGTCCTTGATGATTTTATACAGTTATGAGCTTCTTATGGTTCACTGTATCATATGCCGCATAGACCTATGAAGGCTACACCAGTAATCAGTTTCATCTCATATGCGTCTTCGATAAGCTGAGTCAGGTTCAGAACTTGGCTGCAACATGATTTTCCATTCTTTCAAGGATCGTACTTTCGATTGTCTTGTAAACGTGGCATAAGAGAGAGACAGGACTGAAGTAATTTGCATCTGATCGTTTCTTGCCACGTTTTAATAAAGTCTCCACTTGTGGCTTGCTTCACAGCCTCGGAACGCGCAGTCTCAACACACCTCATTTTCAGCAGCCCCTGGATTGATTCTGGAGCAAAGTTCTTGATTTGCTCTGACCTGATGTCATCTGGACTATCAACCCTTTTGACATTCATGAGTTTGATGGTATATTGCAGTTCTGCTGATGTAAAGAGTTGAGCGAAGAACTCGTTCACCTCTCCATGACATTCCAGCCTAGTCCTCATCGTGGTTCTCCTATTACGGCAACTTTAATAAAAAATGAACGCTTTTCCAAGGACAAAGAATTCTTACTCGCTGACACGTGTAGACAACTGAAAACAGAAATAAAGGGGCAATTTATAATATTCAAATAACATGCCCCTATATCTTAAGATAGCACTCCTAATGAGATACTGTATATATACATTTCGAATCCACGACATTTAGCAAAAAGTATCAGTTCATCGATAAATGATTCCGAACCTCCTCCAAAACAAACTTCTAAATACATACCTGCGTGTGGGTAAATCTACCGTCATGAGACTGGTGTATCTGAGTTCTCTCAAATACCACCGGACTGAGCCAGCTTAGACTCGGTAAGCCATCAGTAATAATATGATTTATTAATAATGTTATTTATTTTACGTACCACGAACTATTTTTACGGTTTTCAGAGACGCCGCGGTGCCGGAATTTTTGTCCCACATGAGTTCCTTTACATGCTAGTAAATCTACCGACACGAGGCTGGCGTATTTGAGCACCTTCAAGTACCAGGATCGAACCTACGAAGTTGGGATCAGAAGGCCAGCACCTCAATCCTCTGTGCCACTCACTCTGGCTATTATTATTATTATTATTATTATTATTGTTATCATTATTATTATCATTATTATTATTTCACATTAATCATAGTTCTTGGCGAGATTTACTTAGTTATATTATTGAGAGCAAACTTTTGCATAAATGTGTCCTACCAAACTTATTGTATGAGCTGTAAGTCTCTTCCGAGCTGGGAACCGTTCTCTTGGGAAGTTTTTGTACGGTTGTGCACATTTTTTCGTTCAATTGGCGATCAGATTGCAGATCAATCAATTCTAAGTGATGCTGACAAGGTGCTTCACCAGTGAGAAAGGGGCGGCAAACATATTAAACTCGAAATGAAAATTTCCGAGATCCTTAAACTGCAGCTCAAATATTATTTTTAGACCCTGAAGCACTATAATGCACCATTCTAGGTTTCAAGACCATCTACATTCCCTCGTTCAGTCACAAATAATAAAATTGCAAGTTTGGAGAATGAACGCATTAGTGCGCTAGGAGAGAAAATGTTACAGGGCTCGAGCGAGTGTTTACAAGGGAACTGTATGGGTTGGGCCGGATAGATTTCAATGAAAGGATGAATAATCAATTAACATAGCTCAAATTTAATAGCAATAAAATTTTTGCCATAAAGTCAACCTTAGTATTATAATTAACTGCTGAACAATAGCTGGGCTGCTTGAGGCAGTTACTGTAGATGATGATGACAGTGAATGACCTTTCGTATGCACTTGTATCTCTCTTTCAAAGTTAAATAAAACAATTTAAACCTAACGTAAGATTTTGCCAACATGAGCAGAATTACATGCTCCTATTTCCCTACTCATATTGCACGAGGGCCAATCAAAACGGAATATACACTAGCTCGCCGCGAGAGCTCGCTGTTTGTCGTGACTGTGGCCAATGCGGAGCAAGCTACAGTAACTGCTGACACGTCCGTTATGAGGTTGGGGTGGTATCCCGTCGTGTTGTGTGTGCAGAACGGACTAGGCTCAATGGCGCGACAACTGGAAGTTCACTCCAAATTGGATGAGAGTGCAACGATTAGATTTTTATTGGCTAAACGGCTAAATTGCACGGACATTCATCGTGAAATCACTGCTGTATATGGTGAGCATTCATTTTCTCGCCAAGGTGTTGTAAAGTGGTGTAAGCGATTTGACACCAGACGCACGGATCTCACGGACGAATATCGCAAAGGCAGGCCCGGAACGTCCAGTACCGTTGCAAATGTTGTCCGAGTGGATGGGATCCTTAGAGAGAATCGGCACAAAACACTGCAAGAAAATGCCAGTATGCTGAACATTTCGTATGGCAGTGTATTCTCCATTGTTCACCAGAAACTTGGATTTCGTAAACTGTGCAAAGATGGGTCCTACGCCTGCTCACCGATGTTCACAAGGGACAACGTTTCCAATTGTCATTGGCATTTTTGCAACGGTATTCTGTGGGCAGCAACGACTTTCTGCGGCGAATCATCACAAGGGATGAACCGCCAGTCCATCACTTAACCCCCGAAACAAAGAGAACATCGATGGAATGGGTGCACACCACATCACCACCACGAAAGAAGGCCAAGGTCCAACCTTCAGCAGGAAAGGTTATAGCGACAGTGTTCTTTGACACGCAGGGTGTGGTGCACGTGGAATTTATGCCGAAGGGCACGACAATCAACTCGGCTTCTTATTGTCAAACGTTGAACCAGTTGCCTAAGGCAGAAAAGCGGCGGGGAAAAGTTGAGCACCAGTGAGATTTGGTTGCACGATAACGCAAGACCTCACACGGCCCGCCAAACGTACGAACTACTGCAGCGATTCAAGTGGGAGGTATGGCAACATCGTCCATGCAGTCCAGACTTAGCACCATGCGATTATCACGTGTTCGGTAAGCTGAAAAAGGACCTCGGTGGACTACGATTCCGAAACGATGAGGAGGTGAAAGCAGCTGTCTCCAAGTGGTTGCATAGCGCTGGAGGTGATTTCTACGCATCCGGGAAGGAAACGGTGGTTGACCGTTCCGAGAAATATTTACAGTCTCTTGGGGACGTGTGGAAAAGTGAACTTACATTGTATGTTGTCATACCCGTATTACCTATGTGTAGGTGAATGCATAAATGGCTATAACTTGGAAGTGTAACTTACTTTTTGATTCACCCTCGTATGTGAAAATACAGCGCGAATCACCTAAAACTAGCACCCCAAATATATCTGAAATGAAAGTTAATATTGATGTGGTATTCAGAAATGAAGTGTAACCAAGTGTTCATAATAGTACCCATACACAGATTCTAATGATTATTATAATATGTTTTAATTTTAGCAAGTTACGTAGCCTCCGAGGCTCAGACGGCAGCGCGTCGGCCTCTCACCAATGGGGTCCGTGGCTCAAATCCCGGTCACTCCATGTGAGATTTGTGCTGGACAAAGCGGAGGCGGAATAGGTTTTTCTCCGGATACTACGGTTTTCCCTGTCATCTTTCATCCCAGCAACACTCTCCACTATTATTTCATTTCATCTGTCAGTCATTAATCATTTCCCCAGAGGTATGCGACAGGCTTCGGCAGCTGGCACAAATCCTATACTCGCCGCAAGAGGGGGCTTCATTCATTCCATCCCTGACCCAGTCATTGACTGGAAAACAGGTTGTAGGTTTTCATTTTCATTTAGGAAGTTACATTTTTCAAGTGGAACAATGCCTATTAACATCAACATTATTAAACCAGGGTAAATTAGAGTGCCAATAGTGTTTTTCGTTCCAGGATTCTGGAACAAGTAATTTACGAGCTATCGTACTCGTAGCTTGAAAACCGTAAATGCCGGTAGTTGCCTGCTTCAAGTGTCAGCACTAACTTAAAGAATGAATAAACAAACTCTTTGGATTCTGAAGAAGAAGGAGTATTGGCCTTTAAAGGTTGTGTTCAAAATATCGACCACCAGCTTCATTACAAGCTTCCAGCTTGCCATGTAAAGACTGATGCATACGATCTAGCATTTCATCAGCAATTTCGGCGCAGGCAGCAGTAATGCGACGTTTCATATCATCTGGTGTAGTCGGTATGTTTTTGTAAACAGTACCTTTTAGCTTTCTCTAGAGAAAAAATCTCAAGGGGTTAAATATGGGACAAAGTACAGGTCCCCTTTGTCCAATTTAACGATTTGGGAACGTCATGCATTATGCATTGGACAGCCATCAGGCTGATACCATTTGTTCCTCCTAGTTGCAGTGGAAAGTCTAACATCTGTGGAAGTTGTTCTGTTAGGAGGTTCAGATATTTTCCTTCTGTGAAAAACTGGCCTATGAGCTGATGGTTCACTATTTAACATCACACACTTAAACTCCATTGACTCTGTCGTTCTTCCTGACGAAGCCAATGGGGATTGTTTACGGACCAATGGTGCATGTTTCGGATGTTTACTTGGCCATGATTTGTAAATGTTGCTTCATCAATAAAAGAGATAGGATACATGATAAATCTGTTGTATCCTGTCTTAATGCTCACGTACGAAAGTTAACACTATTCTCAAACTCGTTTTCATGCAGCTTTTGACGGAGAAAGACAGGATACGGATGGAACTTACGACGGCGGAGAACGCGTTGTACACTTGCCTGAATAATGCAACTTCCTCACGTGATTGCACGGGGACTAACAACAGCTAGAACATTAATTTTACCTTCTCCAGTCACTCGTTTGTTTTTGTAACGTTTTGTAGGTGTTACACTTCCAGTTTCACGTATTTGGTTGAAGAGGTTCACAAATAATTGTCGAGGTGGGTGATGTCTCTTGGGATATCGTTTCGCGTACAAACAACAAGAACGAACAGCATTCTTCCTACATTCTCCATACAACCATTAAAATGTTGGCTTCTTCGGCATTGGTAAATACCATCTTCCACCACCTGTAGTTAGCCCGCCCCACCCCAACAGGGCTGGTAATGAAAGATTGATAATAATAATAATAATAATAATAATAATAATAATAATAATAATAATAATAATAATAATAATAATTTAAGGAGCCGTCCGGTTTCTTACTAAAACATCCAAGAAAGGAAGGCATGCGTTCGACTCCATCTTCATAGTGAATTTAATTGAAGGATGCTGTTCATCTAGGTGGTTTAGAAATTAGAGAATTATCTGAAGACCTTCTGACAAAATTTATATGTATCGTCAACCTGCTTCCACCAAATCATCGGTTTGTCCGGTGGTGAAGCAAAAGCCTCCTCCTAAAAATGCTTCATGAAAAATTTGCCACTACCGGTGAAAGTGGACTTCCCATAGCCATAGCACTATCTCTTCATAAAATTGCCCATCCAACAAGAAATAGGTGATAAGTCATGTGAAATAGCTTAGTGATGTCTGGAGGGAACAGATGCTCAATGGGAAACATAACCGAGCCAATAAGCACTTCAGTGAATAAGGACTCTATATCAAACTCAGCAGACGTCCATTGGGTTGAACGGATATGGTTGACTAATAACGAAATATAGAGAGTCCCTAAACACGGTCGACTCTAGTATAAGGTTGGAAGGTTAGTCTTGACAACAGTGTAGCTATTGGTGTTGTCAATCATAATTCGTCACGAGGGCTGAACAGCAGTTTGCAACGAATGGGACAAATAATATTTCTACGGAGTGAATACTGGATATGATTGCATGCCAGGTGGGAAGTTCGAGTCCGGGACTAAGATTACAAAAGTTTGAAATATTTGTTTAATACGTACCACACGTATGTAAGTTCAAAACCTGCTTTCATGTAAATTGTGTGTGAATGAATGTGTTTGTGGCCCTAAGAAGGGCCGATTAGTTAGCAGGCCGGGCACATACATATTTACATAACAGAAATACACAACACACACATACATAACAGATATAATAGGAACCCAACTGTCCTGACAATGTTTTACGCAGCAAATGCTCGATATGATGACCGTTTTGGTTTATGCACATTCGGGCCCGGTGTCCAAAAGATCGTATTGCGTGCTGAAGCCTTCCAGGCGTAATTGCTCGACAGGCATCCGTGCTGAGTTGCTGGAGCTGGTCGGGGTTTTTCGGCGTTTCAGTGTAACGACGTTCTTCAAATGTCGCCACAAGAAGAAGTCTAATGGCGTTCAATTCGGTGATCTGGCGGGCCAAGAAACAGGGCCTCCTCGTCCTACCATTTCCCTGGCAGTTCCTCGTTCAGATGGTTAAGAACGGGCAAAGTCGAATGTGGTGGAGCTCCATCCTGTTGCAACCACATTGTCAAACGATCGTGCAAGGGCACATCCTCTAGCAGCAGTGGAAGTTCCTGACGCAGAAAGTGCAGGTAGCATGAGCACGTCCAATGGCCCTCAAAGAAATAAGGCCCAATCAGGCGATCCACCAACATTCCACACCAAACGTTCACTCCCTATCGTACTTGATGTATCGCCTGTCGCACCCAGTGAGGATTGTCCGGAGTTCAGTAGTGCATCCTGTGGCGATTGACGTTCCCATTATTGTGGAAGCGTGTTTCGTTGGAGAACAAGATATGCAATACGAATGCTGCATCATTGTCCAGCCTGCCTAATAGCCACCGACAGAATTCCATTCGAGCTACGAAATCCCACCCATGGAGCTCTTGGTGTAGTTCAAGATAATATGGGTGAAGTTTTATGTTCATGCAGTATTCGTCAGACGGACGGCTTGCTGGTGTCCACCTGTGGTGCAATAGCCCTTGTACTGATGTGTGGATTATTACGAGCTGCCTCTAGAACGGCCTCTTCTGTTTCACCGGATGTAACGGGCCTACAGCAGACTGGTGGCTGGTTGGGAATCACGCCTTTGTTGTCCTTAAGCGTCTTTCAACACGGCGGAATGTCGTAGCAGCCAAGTGTCGCCTGTCGGGATAACGTTCCTGGTACAGACATAGTGCCTTGCACGCGTTTTGTCTTGCTTCCCCATAAATGAGGAGCATGTCAAAGTATTCCTCTGTGGAAAACATGCCGAATGACAGCAGAGATTACTGTACATTCAGACCCTAACCAGCGGAGTATGCGCAGGGCACAATAATGAATAACAGCGTCACTTTACTGTTTGAATGTGGCAAATGTGGGCCTGTGTTTACGTATTCAAACAACATACCGATGCGAAATTACTTGAACGATGCCGGATTTGAACCGCCCCAGGCACATTACGTTGATTGCTTGGTGACCGCCCACCCACATACGCTACGCTACACTACAGGGGACATGCTGCTAGTACGACGACAGCAGAGTACATACGCCATCCGGTTCGGTGTTTAAGACATTAATTACTGCACTGTTACCTAGTTTTATGCGTTGATTCACCTACTGTCCGCCTCTGTGGTGTAGTGGTTAGTGTGATTAGCTGCCATTGCCGGAGGCCTGGGTTCGATTCCCTGCTCTGTCACGAAATTTGAAAAGTGGCACGAGGGCTGGAACGGGGTCCACTCAGCCTCGGGAGGTCAAATGAGTAGAGGTTGGTCCGATTCCCACCTCAGCCATCCTGGAGGTGGTTTTCCGTGGTTACCCATCTCTCCTCCAGGCAAATGCTGTGATGGTACTAACTTAAGACCACGGCCGCTTCCTTCCCTCTTCCTTGTCTATCCCTTCCAATATTCCGATCCTCCCACAAGGCCCCTGTTCAGCATAGCAGGTGAGGCCGCCTGGGAGAGGTACTGGTCATTCTCCCCAGTTGTATCCCCGATCCAATGTCTAACGCTCCAGGACACTGCCCTTGAGGCGGTAGAGGTGGGCTCCCTCGCTGAGTCCGAGGGAAAAACCAACCCTGGAGGGTAAACAGATTAAGAAAGAAAGATTCCCCTCCTCGTTACACCCGGTCACGGGGCACGACACGTTGACATAGTTACATGGTAAAAGGACGTTGCTACATGATTTCAAGGCGTCATGTTTTGCGGACGGATGATATAACATATCGCTAGGGTTCAGAATCGTGTGCAAAATATGCTCACTGAGCATTAGTACCATGCAGTACGCCTGCAGGGGAATAGCACCCCTATAACAATGTGATGTTAGTTGGGCTGCAGCAGACGATATTGGAAGGGGCTGCTGAATCACACCGTATGCTCAGCAAAAATATAGAGAAAGTTGTTGTTTGTTTAATTTGTTATGTACTGTATGTCAAGTTATTGCAGTCGGCAATCTGTGAAAAATGCGCGTATGATCGTGAGGAAATTATGTGATAAGAGCGCAGCTGATTTTAGGAGTCAGGAACACGGAAATAATATATGACCAACATCAACGTGTTTAGCAAAGTAAAGAAATATTCACAGATTTATTTTCATACTTTACTGTTCTAGAGTAATAAAGATTTGTGATTTAAATAAATAATATACCGGTTCACACATGTTTAACAAAGCGTAATAAGTAACCTTTATTGCTTCTGTTCCATATATCGCTACTGTCGAGTAATAAAAATAGCCGGTATATTAATATATTAATGATATGATTTTAGTAGGTCCAATACTGTTGAAGAAAGTGTATGATCTTACCAAGGATCACCAACTAACAACCCTTATCAGCACCTTCCTTGAGACCAGAAGATTCCAAGTCTAGCTACAGGGCAAGATGTGTAGATGGCGAATCCAGAAGAACGGTCTCCCCCAAGGCAGCGTGGTAGCTCCAGCGCTGTACAACATCTACACAAATGATCAGCCAATTCTAGCAAGCACCAGGCTCTTCATCTACACTAGTGTCAAAAAGTTAAACATAAGTTACGAGTAAGCAGAGCGATAGGAAATAGACCGCGAATCGCAGTGTTCCCTGTTTTGATTAGCGGCGTAACCGCAAGGTATACACAGCCAGTGCCTGCGCCCCATATTCCCTCAGTCTTGCTTGCCCTGTTAGAGTGTGCTTAGTGTAGCCTCGTGTTAAACGTCACAACATAATGGCACAACGACGCCATTTGGACTCCGTTTTGCAGGGTAGAATACTGGGCCACCTGGAAGCAGGTCAGACACAGACCGAAGTCGTCGTATCCTTGAATGTGTCACAATGTGTCTTTTACAGGGTTTGGAGACGATTTTGAGGCACAGGAGATGTTAGTCGTAGGCCATTACCAGGTCGACCAAGGGTAACCACCTCACAGCAGGACCGATATCTGGCCTTAACCGCCCGACGAAATCGGAGTGCACCTGCAAGACAATTGTCGGCGGAGCTTGCAGCCGTCTCAGGGGTTGCCGTTTCCCGGCAACTGTCTACCGGAAGCTCAGAACAGCAGGGCTGTTTGCCCGACGTCCAGTGGTGTGCGTCTCACTCACTCCAGCGCAGAGACGGGCCCATTTACTGTGGAGCCGTCAGCATCGAAACTGGACCATGAAGGAATGGAGGCATGTGCTCTTCACAGACGAATCCCGCTTCAGTTTGCAGAACGATTTCCGTCACACATTAATGTGGAGAGAATCAGGTAGCCGATACAACCACAGTAACATCGTGGAACGAGACCAGTATGGTGGCGGTGGCGTCATGGTGTGGGGCGGCATCATGTTGAATGGCCGTGCGGACCTGCACATCTTCATGGGTGGCCCGAGGAACACTGTTAACGCTCGGAGATAAAGGGATGAGGTACTGAGACCACATGTTCGACTCTTCAGAGGTGTTGTTGGTCCAGACTTCCTCTTAATGGACGATAATGCCCGACCGCACAGCGCTGCTCTGCTCGATGAATTTCTGGCTGGGGTAGACATTCATCATATGGACTGGCCAGCGAGGTCTGCGGATTTGAATCGTACAGAACATGCCTGGGATGTAATGGATTAGGCGAATTGCATCCCGCCAACCTCCACCAAGGACCCTCCAAGACCTTCGCATTGCCCTTTCGGAGGAATGGGATCGACTGCCACAAGAGCTCTTGGACCATCTTATAGAGATGGTCAAGTTGTGTGATATATGGTGTGTGATTCAGCTTCCGTTTGTTCAGCAATCCCTCTGAAATCCTATCAGGTGGTGTGGCCTCGTTTAGTGATTATACTTAAATTTGGGAGACTAGTGTATGCCGACGACACAGCGGTAGCTGTTCAGCGATCATCCCTTGAAGAAGTAGAAGGAAATCTGACTTCAGCTCAGATGAACTCTCCAAGTACTTTGATGGCAACCATCTGAAGCCGAATCCCAATAAACCACAATTTTGGGCGCTTCATCTACGAAACAAGGAAGCGCGATGACAGATGAACATCGTGTGGCGAGGGGAAGGACTGAAACATTGCCAACACCAGTTTATCTAGCGGTCACACTAGACCGCACTCTAATATACAGGGTGCAATGTCTGAACACGAAACAGAAGGTCCGTGTACGCAATGGCGTGGTAAAGAAACTGTTCGGCAGCACCTGGGGAGCCAGTCCGCACATTCTGGGGACTTCTGCACTTGCGATGTTGTGTGTCAGCCGCTGAGTATGCCGCTCCTCTGTGGAACGCTTCAGGACATGCTAAGCAGGTTGACACCGCAGTTAACGATACTGCAAAGATAATCTCGGGATGCCTAAAACCAACGCCAGTGTAGAAACTATGCCCGATTGTTGGAATAGCCCCACCCAACACCCGGAGCTCCACTGCTGCAGACGCTGAGAGAACAAGGCAGGATAATGACCATCGACGTCCACTCTATAGTCACCAAGGTGCAAGGTCTCGCCTCAGATGCGCAAGAGCTTCCCGGCTAGTACTCTGCAGCTGGAGAGTACACCAGATACAACTCATCTTAACAGATGGAGGAGATCACTGCCCCAAGGCATGTCACCAAAGGAAGAACTAACTCCAGGTGCCGGCCTACCTTACCTTGTATCCCTCAACCATTTAAGAGTGGACCTCCCTCAATGCAAGGCCAACTTGAAGAAATGGGAGATTCTTCCAGCAAACGCAGACACCTCGTGTGAATGTGGTGCTGAGCAAGACCCAAGCTACCTACTTATCTGTCCCCTCCTGGACAACCCATGCTCATCACAAGATGTTTTAGAGGAAGCAACATAGCCATCGCAGCTGCAGATTTTTGGAAATACTGACCGGACACGATAATGAAATGTGTAGGCCCAGTCATAGAGGGTTATGTCATGCAGAAGTGTTTGCTATACTTCGATAACATCGTTACAGTGTAGGTCTATAATCCCCTAAAGTCGTCACACGTAAGATGTATGTAGATCATTTACTACCAGTATAACAATTCCCTGCTGTTACTGATTTCCCTTTATAAACATCAGGTTTTCCTTCTTGTTTTGATAGATTTTCTGTAAGTTTTTCTTCCCATACACCATTAGCCAGAGCTTCTGGTGCCATTCAGTCTATCTAGCGGGTGGTCCATCAATTCTCTAGGCGAGTCCTTATACAGGGTGAACAAAAAATGCCGCACGTGGAGGTCGGCATGCGGTTCCTCGTCGAAATTCACGACGAAATTTTACATTGCAAAACCTAGTCCCACAATAGGTTTAATAGAAATGCGGGTTAAGGAACGTGGCTCTGGCAACGCTGTAACGGCGTGCCGCGTGGCCGAGCACATACCTCATGAACTCGGCGCTCAGCTGGAGCTGTCTCATTAGCTCAGTGAGACGAGGTAATGCCATAAATGCCGATTGTGCGGACGTACCGATGATCGAGTTGAGTTCGCGCCAATTTTTTTCAGTTAATGTATCAAATTGTATCCAGTGCACACCTCCGCTATGCAATACACTATGTTCTGTCTTACCGTTACAGTTACCTTTATTTAAACATTCAAACATAACATGAACTTCTTACAGACGTAAACGACCACTTTGTTTCATCCATGGCACAAATAAAGCCAATATGTAGAACATAATAGTGGATACAGTAACATCGTCTCTTTCCAATGCGGTACAAGGAAACACAATACAGTAAAGTAGGTAGGCTAAGCACAATAGTTTCATAGTGTACGTGTGACGTCCAGTCTTATCTTCACAGAGCCGGTACGTACACTTATGAGCAACGTTCATTTTACAGCAGATATTCAAAGCGACCACCTTGCATTTGCAAACACTTCGCTACTCGCTGGAGCATACTTTGAGGGACCCTGCGCAACACACCTGCATCCACCATTGTTGATGCAGCATGCACGCGAGCTATTAGTAGGGACCCCTGCGCAACACACCTGCATCCATCATTGTTGATGCAGCATGCACGCGAGCTATTAGGTCTTGTAAATCCATGGCTGGAGTACTATAAACATGTTCCTTTAAGTGCCCCCACAAATAAAAATCTATAGGATTAAGGTCCGGGAAATGTGGAGGCTAGAACATTGGATCTCCACGACCAATCCATCTCTCTGGAGACGCTTCATTTAACCAGTTACACACAGGCATTCCAAAGTGTGGCGGTGCACCATCATGCTGAAACCACAGCTGTCGCCGAACACCAAGTGGAACGTTTTCTAAAGCGTCAGGCAACGTACTTCCCAGAAACGTACGATAGCGGGCCGCATTCAACTTGTCCGGCAATAGGTAAGGACCTAAAAGCACTCCTCCCACGATTCCAACCCACAGGTTTATGCCAAAGCGTGCCTGAAGCCACGTTCACGGGTGACATGTGGGTTGCGGTCAACCAATAATTGCTGTTGTGATGGTTGAAAATACCTTCCCGAGTGAAGCTACATTTGTCACTCCATGTCACATTCTTTATAAAATGTTCGTTATCTTCAATTTGTTGCAAAAACCATTCATAGAACTGTATTCGTTGAATGCGGTCTTCTGGCCGCTGTGTTGTGTTAACGTGTAATGAAATGGATGCAGTTTTTCGTCGTGCAACACGTCAACAACCAGCGTTTGATATACCTGGAACCGCCTTGCAGTATTATGGGTACCTCGCCGAGGTGATTAGTGATCGGTTTCAAGAATGTCGTCCTCTGTTTGTGGAGTACATCTAGTCCTTGGACGACCTCTGTCCACTACTTGTGGACGAAGATTACCAGTTTCCCGCAGGCATTGCTCAAGGCGACGAAAAACATTCTTATCGGGATGGCGCCTTTGACAGTACCGTGCTAAATACTCACGAGCAGCGGCATAAGCTTGGTTAACGGATAAACCCTAGACTAAAAGCATGTCGACGTATTCGCCGTTTGTGTACTCCATCAGGAAGCTGCCCTACATTAACTTGACAGGACCAGTTATGGTTGTGCAGTGCGTGGTTAGTCGACTCATGCATTCAGTTGAATGGATCACGCTGTCACCGTGATCGACTATTGTCATGTGATAACAGGATGGCATGCTTACAAATGCGGATACACGATGGGAACTAGCGACCTGACGTCACACACTCAAAAGAGAAATCAACAACCTGACGTAGATTCGAGCCGTAGCTCCATGGTGCATGTGGGTTTGATAACCCAGCCGTCTACTCAGTGAGCTGCGACGGCGTGTACGGGATGATGGACGTTCCTCTATTACATTCCGATGCGCTGTAGGTGTGACAGTGTTGCCAGCTTCTCGTTTCCGACTTGTTTTCCAACAGCACCAGATCCGATTTGGCTATAGAAACCTTTGTCTTGCCATGGGATGAGGACTCGCATGCTGACTTCCAAGTGCGGCATTTTTTGTTCACCCGGTATTTCTCTACTTTAATAATGTCACCTTCGTGAAAATAGTTTATTAAAACCATAGACCATTTGGAAGATTTTCAGTTCCTCCGCGGAATATTCCTAATCCACTGATGTGTAGCCTCCCTTACTTGGATAATTTGCGTTACAGTTGGGGACACAACATTTATCTGGCATTACTAAGGTGTCAAAACATTCATTCCTGGAAAATCGCAGTTTTAAAACACGAAGAACATGTGACCATTCCGTGCAACATTTTACATTTATCGTATACTAAATCATTCTCGTCCATACATCTTCGATTACGGCTATTTTATATTGCAATTTGAACTCACTGAAAGGGTAATATAAACACTACTATAGACCTTGTTTAAACGACTCAAGCATAAAAAGCGTAATAAAAGGCGAATAATGCTGTGAATTAAACGAGAACATTTGGAGACTGAAGATTCACTTCGTGTTTCAGTCTGATACAGTGACAAGCGCATGACTTATGAATATGTTGCCAAGTCCCAGCCTTCCGACCTTTTACTAGAGTCGACCGTCGTGCCCAACCCTCCCCCAACTTATGATTCAGTACGTCATATAAGGGGCTGGAGCAATTTGCTTAGATATTTTGCCAGAACAGAGCCTCCGTGGCTCAGACGGCAGCGCGTCGGCCTCTCACCACTGGATACCGTGGTTCAAATCGCGGTCACTCCATGTGAGATTTGTGCTGGACAAAGCGGAGGTGGGACAGGTTTTTCTCCGGGTACTCCAGTTTTCCCTGTCATCTTTCATTCCAGCAACACTCTCCATTATCATTTCATAGCATTTATTACTCATTAATAAATCACCTTGGGAGTGGCGACCCCATTGTAATAACAGCCTATATATGCTTCATTCATTACATCCCTGACCCGGTCAATGACTGGAAAACAGGTTGTAGGTTTTCATTTTGCCAGAAATATCTTATAGCATCGTCACTTCCTAGCGGACAGTGAGTCATCTGGTGACGAATGAGACAGTACCACTTACAATAGACGAACGGTAAAGTATTCTTAAATTCAAACCGTCATTATTAGAGAAGATTTCCTCTTGAGCAGACAAGAATTTCTTTTGAAGACGCAGAGCAAAGTTCTCCGCAAAACGTAAAGAATTTAACTTTGTTTTCTTCACACGGCAAAGGCCAAAAAGCTAATTATCATGCTAATAAAAATGTTGCTTGTGAACACTTTTTACACACAAGGTCACATTGCCACAATGCACGTTTATGTTTTCGTATGGGGTTTAATTTAACTTTCTTCTTCTTATAATACGTTGTGGTGAAGTACTCTCAAACAATCAACGCGACATGACTTGTGCATGTATTCTTTTACCTTGGCACAGAAGACAGAAAACACAGTCCCTTTTCTACGTATCGTAGTCCGTGGAATATCATAGGACTTCGACGCTTTTAAAGGATTCGGTCGATCGGATCCTACTTCTGCTTCCACCTGCTTCCCACCTTCTTTCTATATCCTAGCTCTGCCGCTGCATTGTTCAGACTATTATTTTAGAAGTCTGCAGGTGTCATGCAGCAACTTAAATTACTTTCAAAACATATTTTTAAATTATTGGAATGTGCAGTGCATTTCAATCTGGTCAGAAAATGTGTCTATATAAGCTTATGGAAAAAGAACTAGAATAGAGGTGTAATTAATTATAACATTTTATACTATTTTACAAAACACATTTTAAACTGCATATGAACTATAACCATATTTACAGGGCAGTGCAAATCCAGCAGAAACGCATTCGAAACCCTTAAAGGCCATGTTTTCACTAACGCTGTCCTTCTTTTGTAATCTTAGCATGAGAGTGACGTAATAAAGTATGCTCCCCACGCTCTACAAGAGAAAATGACGTTGTCAGACTTATCTTTCAATATGGGCAGTGATATATTCCTTTATAAAAATGTCCAAAATAGGCGGAGGTTGCTAACACGCATGTAAAATAAATATGGCGTTGAATTTTAAATAACTGTTGTGGCTATTTCCCAAATGGCGTATTATTAGACTATTGTTACAGTATTATTATTATTATTATTATTATTATTATTATTATTATTATTATTATTATTATTATTATTATTATTATTATTTATCATCAACAACAAAAGTAAAAATAGCCTGGCATTAAATACTAATGGTCATCAAGACGCAAGGTTCTTTGAAAAGCCGTTCCTATGGAGTTATTATCATTGCTGATCAAACACATACATGCCGTACGTATCGGGGTGGGACTACATGGTACACATTTCTTCACAATTAAATTACACCTAATCAATTTTTTTCCTTGATTAGGAAAAGCCAGTATTGCCAGCATCTTTAATCATAGAAAAAACATCTTAATCATTTCCGGAGAAAATGCCAATCGAGTAAGAGTGACTTGTGAGCATATGATGAACGTGTGACGTCACCTGGAAGACGAACACATGTGACGTTGCCCTGCTTATCTCTTCTCCATGCTCAGGGTTGTCCAAAATCTACGCCCAAATGTTATCTGAGTCCCTTCTCACCCGGAATTCTAATGAACATGAGTTTACAAGCTCGTTACACTCGCCGGTCGAGCGAGTACAAAGGTGATTTTTTAAATCTCTAGCATATGGAATTAAGGTGCACTCACCCTACACCAAAAATCTTCTTCTTCTTTTCTACCGCTTTTCCCACATCTGTGGAGTCGCGGGTGCGAATTGTGGCGCACGTGTGGATTTGGCCCTGTTCTACGGCCGGATGCCCCTCCTGACGCCAACTATATATAACACTACTGCGTGTTTCTGTGGTGGTTGGTAGTGTAGTGTGTTGTCTGAATATGAAGAGGGAAGTGTTGGAACAAACACAAGCACCCAGTCCCCGAGTCAGAAGAATTAATCAGACGCGATGAAAATGCTTGGCCCAGCCGGAAATCGAACCTGGGACCCTCTGAACCGAAGGCTTCAACGCTGACCATTCAGCCAATGAGTCGGACACCCTATACCAAAAATGAGTGGGCCTACAGAAAAATTCCTGTGGGGGCAAAGGCGGAGGAACATAGAGATACCCCCACTGTCTCAGTGCCGAGGTTACAGATAAGGGAAGCCTGTACTTTCCACTGCTCCAAGGGCCTTGATGGCCTGTGCGGAGATTACTTTGCTTCATATTGTACATCTCTACGTGATTAGAGGTTATTCTGTGGTGATTTTGAAACTAGGTATACAATAGCGACACTAATAGGGCTAATTCTTACTCAGACATGGAAAATAGCCTTGCCTGTCGCATCGTATGACATGTCTTGACAATCCCGGACATGTGCGTACGTCAGTTCGAAGTAGCAAGTTATCTCATTTATATAAGACGTTGACTGATTTTTTGGGGAACTCATCTCTATCTCTCTCTACAAAAGAAAAAAATATATATCGGTGTGGTATAAACCGGTTGTCACAGCACGACTACTTCTCGCTACCAGCCCATTCGCTCATTAAATTACCAACTCTCGGTTCCAGCAGTAGCAATGTCATCATGGTTACCATCACATCGCCCCTTCTGGCCCTTCGTTTATCCAGTTCACAATTTATTTACATACCCTGTTTTGCTTGGCGAATTCAAGGTAATGAAGCCTTCTCATATACTAAACCAAGGTTAACAGTTACATGAAACTGAAATAACTTGCTTACTAGGAAATATTTAAAAAATAATTATAACTGTATTAGGAATTTAATAATAATAATAATAATAATAATAATAATAATAATAATAATAATAATAATAATAATAATAATAATAATAATAAAGTCCGGCGATTTGGCTGAATGGTCAGCGTACTGGCCTGCGATTCACAGCTTCGATTCCAGGCCCGGCCGGGAATACCAATCACGTCTGGTCAATTGCTATGTCTCTAGGGCTTGTGTCCATTTTCGTCTTAATACACATCCCCAAATACACTCGACAGACCACCACAATATTGAATACATCCTTCCACATACGGTTGGCGTTAGGAAAGGCATAGGGTCGTAAAAGTAGGCCAATTCAAAGTGCCAACACCAGGTAATTGAGAAAATGTGTAGAAGAAGAATTTCAGCAGTAATAATGGTTATAACTAAATCTACACTAAAAGCTGTTTGGAATATCAAGGATGTAATGCAATAATTAAGTTACAGAATGATGTTTATTGTATCACAGACACACACAACCTGGAAATGTAACCTTTTACAGCCGGGCTGAGTGGCTCAGATGGTTGAGGCGCTAGCCCTCTGACTCCAACTTGGCAGGTTCAATCCTGACACAGTCCGTTGGTATTTCAAGGTGCTCAAATACGTCAGCCTCGTGTCGGTAGATTTACAGGCACGCACGTAAGGGCTAAATTCCAGCACATCGGCGTCTCCGAACACAGTAACAGCAAGTAGTTGGACGTAAAACCAACATTATTATTATTATTATTATTATTATTATTATTATTATTATTATTATTATTATTATTATTATTATTAAGCTTTTACAAACACAAAATATTTTTCTGACAATATCTAATGCAAGTAAGCAATAATTAAAAGGTTGCAATTTGTAAATCCTTTCTTCAGTGAAGGGTGCCCCTTCTTCACTCTTATTACCGTGTATGGCCTCCTCTGGCACTGTTCAGGTCTCTGACAATTGTGGCATGCTAGCTGTCACTAAATTGACGTCGTCTTAAGGTTGATGATATGCTTGTTGTTTTAAGGGGCCTAACATCGAAAGTCATCGGCCCTCGTCTTAAGGAAGAAGGTCCCATTCCATCTGGGCAACTCTAATGAGGTCTAGAAGTGTCTGTGGAGGTTGTGGACGATAATAAAAACAGCCGTTTTCAACCAGTCCCAAACAGGCTCAATGCAGTTTATGTCCGGTGAATTAGCTGGCCAGTTCATAAGTTTGATACCCGCCTCTCTCATATAAAGTTCCTACTTTTGCATCTCGATGAGGGCGAGCTTTCCCGTCGACGAAAATGAATTAATCATCATATTCATCCGGGTTGTACAAATGGTCGAAGAATTTCATTGGAATATCGCTGGGTTATTAACGTCCCTCTAATTGGTATCAAAAGGCGTACGATGGTCATGCATAATCCCGGCCCAAAACACTACACGACAACCTCTTGAACACGCTGCTACTTTCCACCGTGTCCTTTCCATCTCTACATCCTTTGTCGTCGAGTATTTGGCCTACATTTTATCAGTGTTTCATCTGCACATTCATCCAACCCCCCATTATGATGCAGAATGGCCCATCTTCTCTCAATGCGATGACGATTCTCTAGTTTAATCGATTGAGATGATCTTAATTTGGCACTATGCAGCCAACTGCGTACAGTTTGTACAGATGCATGGATCCCAGTTGCCCTCAAGAAGTCATCTCGTAATAGTTGAGCAGTCGAATTTGGTCTCATCGGCGCTTACGCGGATGTACCGATCTTGGCATAGGATTGTCAGCCGCGGTCGACTTTCCCTCGGTCTGTCAGTCACATCATTGATCCCACGCTCCCTTTTCCACGTATTTTACAATGCCCTTTTAGTAACCCCTACGATGCGTGATATTGCTGTTTGTGTATGTCCACCCTGAATCAATGCCCCAATTCTGGCTCGGTCAAACTGGGGAATACGCGTTACACATAAAACATAAATACTACCTGAAGCTCGTACTGCACTGTATACACTAAGGATATGCATTCCCGTTTTCGGTCGGTTGAGCGAAGGTAGTCGTGTAGTTAAGTCCTATTCCGCTAGTGTGCGTCACCTGTCCGACCGCTTGGCTTTTTTTTTTACGGGGGCCCCCGTAGCCCGCTCCCCCGCCGTGACCATCGACTCAATCTACATGGCCTCCGACATGCTATTAATTTCTAAGAAGAAAAGAGATAGCTGGGTGGAGTGGGAAGTGATACAAGGAGTATCTGCCGGTTTCCGAGTCAGACTCGCTACCACGGCAAGAGTTTGTGTTAGGTATATGGTGTTGAAGTATGGTATTGAAGGGCCAGGGAAAAACCACATGGGCAGAAAGAAGAAAGAGCCTACATGTAAAACCTGACATCTTTTGATAGCATATGCAAGGATGTGGGCTGGATAAAGACCAGAGGTTGTGTTAGTTAGGAATAGGTGTCATGGAATCATAACCATTTCCTTGCAATTTTCTGTTATTATGGGGACCAGTCCTTCTTGTCACTGCCGGGTCGGCTCGGGTCTGCTAGCATCTGGGCTTTGGGCCACAGGTTCGTCCCATTGTCCAGCAGCCAGCAGTCCTTGGTGCCAAGTCTCCTTTTGGAGAGGGGGGAATTAGAGCCAAGCCTTGCATGCAAGGGGCTATCTTCTTCCTCCTGTCGATGTTCCTCTATGCGGTGTTGTTGGAACACACTTGTCACTGCAGATCTAAAACTAAGGTTATTAATAACATATGTATATACATGTTCTCATTGGAGTGCCGGCTGTTTGCCTGCTCTCATGTCCAGCGTTCAACCTAGATAGGAGTGAAATAACTCAATAAACAGATAGATATTAGTGCTGTTTGTAGGGCGCGGGCTGTTGTTCCGCTCCCATGTCTCTGTCGGGGAGCGGGCGTGGATTGATACGTCCTTGGCCGTCTGGCTACGTTGCCGTCGTCTTCTTAGATTGTACTTCTTATCAATCTTCCTCGCCTGGTCCCTGGGTCTAGGACAGCTGAAACATATTTACATATTTACATAGGTGTCTGCAGTGTGTGGGTTTATGTGGTATATAGGTGTCAGTTTGGCGGGAGGGGGTTGGCTATCGGCCCCTCGCCCACCCAACCCTGTGGCTGAACAGAATGTGCTTCGGTGTAGGATACTTTGTGTAAAGATCGACGTCGTAGCGTCCGATCTCGCTTATTAACGGGTTGATCTTACTACTCCATGACTTTCTGTACATATTTAGTGTCTGTTTACGTATTTGGTGCCTTATTGAGGTGACTTTCGCAATACTGCTTAGTTGGTGTATTGGCGTGTCGTAAGGGAGTCTGGTCGCTGCTCGTGTGCATTTATTTTGTATTAATTCCAGCTTATCCAGGTTCGTCATTGCAGTGAACCCCCACGCTGGGGCTGCGTACATGATTATTGGTCTAATTAGGGCCTTATACATGTTTATGGCTACTTCCGTGTTAAGACTGGACTTTTTGTTCAGTGTAGGATATAGCTGGCTAAGTCGTATGTGTGCTTTTCTTTGGATATCATTGATGTGTTGTAGCATAGTGAGCTTTCTGTGTAGGACTACTCCTAGGTATTTGACTTTGTCATGCCACACTATATCTTCGTTGAAAAGCTCTAGCGGTTTTGACCGCTTGGCGCTATACAGTCTGAGCGAATGCACCACATTCGGTCTGACAGACTCACATTCGTAGTCACTATGACATTTGTTGCGACCATCGAAAAAGCGTCCAGTGAGACGGGTAACAGCAAAATTTGATAGAAAGGAATATGGATTATAGACGAAGGAAGGGATGAAGAGTGAAGTGTATGAATACCTATCGCCCGTAACAGCTGCGAAGGGTCATCATGTAGGATATGTGTCATATAAACGTCGTACTTCCTTATTGACGTTGCGTCTATTACCTCACATATGAAGACAGACGTGTGTAAAGTGCGGACTAATACAGTACCGTAATATGTCAAACAAAATATTAGGCCTACACAGAAGTGCGTCAAAATGCTTGCTTGTTTCGGGAACAGGGTTCCTAGATCTGTGTCAATAACTTCTTAATGTTGGTGCAGACTATGGACGATACTCGTTAATAATGTCCCCCCCCCCCCCCATGCCCCTACAACGATTTCATGGAACATCAAAGTGCAAGCCGCCAAGGTACGAGCTAAAATGGTGCCTGAAATTGTTTGAGCTGCAGAAAATGGTTCTTGTGCATGCATAGTAATGTAAACTTTGAGTCCGGAAGAGAGAACCTCTCCTATGTGCAATTATGAAGCAGAATAATACCGAATACTATGCATCGCTTCTGTAGCTAAACGTCATGCTTTTATAAAGCTACCATTTGTAGATAGTCCGATGAACAATGTACATGTATGAAGATAAATACCCTTCACTGTCTGCATATCAATTCGACTTACCGATTCTCATAATCGGCAGTTATCACATCACACAGATACTGTACCTTGTACTACTGTGTTCACATATTTTAACACTTGTTGTAAAGATATATACACACACGTCTTTCGATCCTCAACATAAATTATGGAAAGTCTGAGATAGCTTTCACCAACATAGAATGCTAGGCCGCCACAAGTGCTACAATACTTAATGCACAAGCACTCTCCACAATCAGCCACTTTCCACGAACATAACAAGACTACGCTCCACGAACGTTTGAAGTCCAGTCCATTGCAGCCGTGTCACTCCAGTACCGTGTATCAGCAACACTTCCTTCCCGTACAGTGCGTCAGTTGTAGTTCTCTTATACAGTGTCACTGGTTGTAGTTATCTTCCTTCTCGTTCCTTTACAATCACCCGGTTGCCGCCGTATGATCCACCTTTATAGACATCAACATCCCCCTCCTCTCAGATGATACGTCTGGATTGGTGCTTGCCCACCAATCATGAGTGACCTCTAGTCAAGACCAAGCGCTGAACTAGTTCTTTCTCCCAAGAGATAAACAAACTCTGGGGTTTGCCTCGGATGAGTCAACGAACTTCCCTAATACAACAACAAGCTCATCTCATCAGGCTGGGATATATACATGACTCATGGAATATCCCAACACAAGTACATCACAACAAACACTGGGGTAGCCACATGACTCAACCAAATTACCAGAGTTATTAAAGCAATGTTTTCCCACTCGTGCAAAACAAATTACTCATACCTACATATGTGGATATCTTCCAGCTTACCAATATAAATGGCAAAATATACAAATGAAATACTGATAATAATAATAATAGTAATAATAATAAATTGAATACAGACAATAATATCACTAACTTCTACAAATAATTCGGGGGTGTGATATATGAACTATCACACACAGACTAACTGGCAAGTCTTTAAATAAGCGATTATGCTTTTGTTTTGAAAGTTGATTGTTTCTATTTTCGGTTCGTCAGTTCTGTTTTTGTATCTTGCTCGAGCGATCTTCCATTCCGTACTGTTTTCGATTTACTTTAGTTGTTTATGTAGAAACATGGTTTGTAACACACATACTGTTGTGAAGCTATAATTATCAATCAATCAATCATCAATCAATCGTCCGACTCGTTGGCTGAATGGTCAGCGTACTGGCCTTCGGTTCAGAGGGTCCCGGGTTCGATTCCCGGCCGGGTCGGGGATTTTAACCTTAATTGGTTAATTCCATTGGCCCGGGGGCTGGGTGTTTGTGCTGTCCCCAACATCCCTGCAACTCACAAACCACACATAACACCACAATAACACGCAGTTACCTAAATATGGCAGATGCCGCCCACCCTCATCGGAGGGTCTGCCTTACAAGGGCTGCAATCGGCTAGTAATAGCCACACGAAATTATTATTATCAATCAATCATGATCTTCATTTAGGGCAGTCGCCCAGTTGGCAGATTCAATATCTGTTGTTCTTCTAGCCTTTTCATAAATGATTTCAAAGAAATTGGAACTCCCCTTCCTATAAATGAATATTTGCCCCAATTCGTCCACTTGAATTCCAACTTTATCTTCATATTGTGATCTTTCCTACTTTTAAAGACGCCACTCAAACGTATTCGTCTACTAATGTCATTCCACGCCATCTCTCTCCTGACAGCTCGGAACATACCACTTAATCGAGCAGCTCGTCTTCTTTCTCTCAGTTCCTCCCAGCCCAAATTTTGCAACATTTTTGTAACGCCATTCTTGTCGGAAACCACCCAGAACAATTGGAGCTGCTTTTCTTTGGATTTTTTCCAGTTCTTGAATCAAGTAATCCTGGGGAGGGTCCCATACACTGGAACCATACTCTAGTTGGGGTCTTACCAGAGACTTTACATCCTTACTACAACCTCTAAACACCCTCATAACCATGTGCAGAGATCTGTACCGTTATTTACAATCCCATTTGTGTGATTACCCCAATGAAGATCTTTCCTTATATTAACACCGAGATACTCACAATGATCCGCAAAATGGACTCTCACCCCATCAACGCAGTAATTAAAACTCAGAGGAGTTTTCCTATTTGTGAAACTCACAACCTGACTTTTAACCCCGTTTATCATTATACCATTGCCTGTTGTCCATCTCACAACATTATCGAGGTCATGTTGCAGTTGCTCACAATCTTGTAACTTATTTATTACTCTACACAGAATAACATCATCCGCAGAAAGCCTTACCTCTGATTCCACTTCTTTAGTCATATCATTTATATATATGTCCGACTCGTTGGCTGAACGGTCAGCGTACTGGCCTTCGGTGCAGAGCGTCCCGGGTTCGATCCCCAGCCGGGTCGGGGATTTTAACCTTAATCGGTTAATTCCAATGGCACGGGGGCTGGGTTTATGTATTGTCTCCATCATCATTTCAACCTCATCACGACGCGCAGGTCGCCTACGGAAGTCAAATAGAATGACCTGCACCTGGCGAGCCGAACCCGTCCTGGGATATCCCGGCACTAAAAGCCATACGACATTTCATTTATATATATAAGAAAACATAAAGATCCAATTATACTGCCTTGAGTAATTCCCCTCTTAATTATTACAGGGTAAGCTTCGCCTACTCTAATTCTCTGAGATAATTGACACGTGAGCTGGGCAGGAGTTGTACGTCCTTTCGTAGCAACACATTGGGGAAAGCTCTTAAGTGTAAAATTGATGCGTTTCTTGGGTACACAAGTCATTTTCATGCTCCTGAACATATATCGGTATTGTACACTTAAGCAAATGGAAATTGCAACACCATGAAGGCATTGGTCGTTTGTGTTGATTTTCAAGATGTACCGGGAGGTACACCCGAACGTAGCGCATTTAAATCTAGCGCCTAAATTAACTCCTCTATTGGTGAAACAGTGAAACTGAAACTACACCAACTTAGAATTTACTCAGATGTCACCACTACAATATGATGTAATTTTGTTATTGTGAAGTTTCCTGATCTGACTGTATTTCTACTAGTTTTGTTTGCTATCCATAAAGAAGTTTGGACATTCTTCCACAGATGTCACTACAAAAACTATGATCATGCACCCTGGTGCGAGGCATAAGAACTTATAATTCAAAGAAGTTTTGTATTCATAAGTCTTTTTTACTGATTGATGTTCATTAATTTTTTGGGTTGGCAATATTTCTTTTTTATTTCCCCCAGTTTTGAATCTAGCCAATCCCTAATTTCTGTAATTAATTTTCTACCAATCATAGTCTTCTTCTTCTTCTTCGATTTTGAATGTAACTTTTAAATTGACCACTAAACGTGAGAGGGTGTGGCTTGTTTAATCTTGAATGATCCCGAACTTTCCCCGAGGGTTTATAAACTGCGGATTTTCTCGTTTCTGGGCCAACTGATCGTCATCTTACTAAGTGTGTGTGTCAAAGCAGGAGGCGGGCGGACTCTTTCATCAGGCAGCAGTACATCGACAAGGTAATGGCCACATAACAACTTTCTTTCTTGCTAGCTCCGCAGTTTAACCCGAGGGAAGGGTCCGAAACGTTAGCTATGTAACCTTCTTTTCTAAAATATAACTTCTGCCGACTAATGTAAAAAGGTTCATAAAATCTTCGACTGTAAATCGGGGATAGAGAGTGATGTACCCTCTTGAGCTCCCCTTCATCTTGGTTTGAGGTGACTACGTTTTTATATCTGTTTTTCATTCTGTAATGTGGTAAATTACTTTCCATACGAGTCACCTCAGTAGTTTGGGAATAACCCCTGTTTCACCGGCCTAGTGCCCTTTAGATTTTTTAGTTTTCTCTATCTTGGAGCACTGTACGCCTCCATTCAGTTTGTGTTTCGGGCCATTTACTTACTCTGTTCTTTCCGCAAAGGCCCTATAGGTTGGGTACGAGATACCCCTGTTTCAATTTGTAAGTTGGGCCATGGAAGGCCAAAGAGTGTAAGATTTTTTTGTGTTGCCTTGAGTAGGCTTGAGAAACTGAGAGCACGTTAGCTATTTTTCAAGTGTTGTAAAAGGTGCCTCTGGGAGGCTTGATATTGTAATTTTGGGAGCAAATGCTCTTTGAATTAGGGGATTTCTGCCCTTGTATAAATTTGTGCTCTTTTGTAAATTTGAGCTAGGAGCTCAGGAAAAGTAAAGTGAGGGCTTGAAGCCCACGGTCTGTTAATACCACTAATCTTGTCCTTCCTAGACTTGTTTAATGTTTGCTACTTGTACCTGTAAAAATGTTTAAGTTTCAAGTTTTTGAAAATATAACCTGCAGTTTAAGTTTTAAATTAAATTCTTGACCTTGTAGTTAGACCCATTCACCCCGGCACCTTCTTTCACCTCTGCGTTCCACGGGATGCCCCGGAACCCAAGATATGGAACGATGCCATGTAGGTATGTAAACTATCAAAGTTTCAGACACATTGAATTGTTGGTACAGGTCTCCCCACGTGATTGGTCGAGGAGGAATCAACTCCTGTATACGGACTCTGGTGTAGCGTAGTTAACTAGCAGTCTGTGCAGTGAAGTGTTCCCCGTCAAACATGCCTCGACGACAGTGAAGAGCACGCTATCAACAACTGTCGCCGTTTGAGAGGGCTCGGATAATTGGGCTGTGTGAGGCTGGATTATCGCTAAGGACTGTCGCTGCACGTGTTGGCCGACAGGCATCTACGGTACAGCGTGTATGGCTGCAGTGGTCAAATGAAGGTACCCACACTCGTAGCCCTGGCACAGGCCCAGAGCGACAGACAACGGTGAGAGAGGATAGCCGCATCATTCAGATGGCCCGGATGGAACCCCGTGCAACAGCAGCGCAAATTCGAGCAGCTGTGGCACCCCACGTTACACAACAAACAGTTGGTAATCGCCTGCGTGCAGCTGGCTTACGAGCCCGTGTCCCTGCAGAAGGTGTTCCATTGACCCCACAACAGCGACGTGTAAGGCTGGCCTGGTATCGAGAAAGATCGACGTGGGTCGACGAATGGCGTAGGGTCGTCTTTAGTGATGAATCGCGCTTCTGTCTTCCCGGCAGTGATCGCCGGAATCGTGTGCGCCGACGTACCGGGGAGAGGGGCCACCCAGATCTTATTGTCGAGAGGCACACAGGGCCAACACCAAGCATTATGGTCTGGGGAGCTATTGGCTTTAATGTGAAATCACAATTAGTGCTTGTTGAGGGCACTATGACTGCTCGACAGTACGTTGATAGGGTACTCAATCCAGTGGTTGTCCCTATGATGGCTAACATTTCTAATGAGATGTTTCAGCAGGACAATGCCCGGGTTCAAACTGCACGCATCTCCAGAGAAGCTCTCCACGACATCACAACCTTAGAATGGCCCGCCAGATCCCCGGACCTCAGCCCTATTGAGCATGTGTGGGACATGATGGGTCGACAACTGGCCAACCGTCCTCAGCCACCCACAACTCTGGAACAACTGACCCGTGCAGTGCAGCAAGCATGGGCTACAATTCCTCAGGAAGCGATCCAGGGCCTTATTGACTCCATGCCTCGACGAATTCATCAATGTATCGCAGCTCGTGGTGGGCACATCCTGTATTGATTGTTGTCCAAACTTGCAGTCAGAGAGACCTTAAAGTGTAATCATCGAATCACAACTGAAAACTCGTCCTGCATGTTCAACTGCAGCAATGTAGCACCACTCCTTCTGGGTGTTGCAATTTCCATTTTCTTCAGCGTGTATATCGATTACTCTAGTTGGTTGTATACAATATTGGGGCCACCTACTCCAACAATCGATCGCTGCATCAGGAGCTACGGGCAGCTGAGATACTTAATACACAAGTACCTCATTTATCCGGACTACGTGGGACCGAAGCTAATTCGGATTATAAAAATCCGGATAATTCGGAAGCAAAATAATAAATGAACACCGGATGGTCAACCAGCCCCTTGCGATCTAGTTTTTTTGCATCCTACCGCTTTTAATGCAATTCTCAACGAAATGTGTGGTTACGGGCTAGGAGACAGCAAGAATCGTGAGCTCCATTATTAATTTATTAAGAGTAAAACGAGCACAGATACAAATATCATGTACCTTACAACAGGAGGTGCACAAACAGACCAGAAGAGGGTATTGTATGGGCTAGGAACGGCAAGCTACATGTCAAGCCTCGCAGTAGCTTACATGACAAGGACGTGGTGGCAGGTGTAATAGTGAACAGTGCTCGAAGGATAGCATTCCACGCAAGTACTTTTTTACCACCAATTGCCTGAGATGTAGTTTACTTTAGTTTAGTAATGTTTTATTTTACCTGGCAAGATTAAGGCCTTCAGGCCTTCTCTTCCATCTAACCAGGAACTGAAATATACACATATTAGATTAGGTTGCATACTTGATAGCTTCCAACGACTGATCTATTTATTTAGTTGGCCCTGTAAAGGGCCGCATGTGTCGTGGCACAGGGTATAGAGGTGGGTTGTACGAGGATGAGGAGGTAATGAATTGTTTGTTGTTACGTATGTAGCTGCGCGGACTCCCCTCCTTCGAGTCAAGTCACAACACGAAACAAAGCTTATTCATTGCCTCGTGATGTATTCCAGCGACGAGTATGTGGATATGGTACTCATTTATGGAGAAACTAGATAGAATGCATACCAAACACAACGCCTGTATCAAGAACGCTATCTGGATAGACTGGATAGACGATAAACGACAGGCATGATATTTTGAAGTGTGGAGAGACGTCTGCGCGGTACTGCCTCCCCCGGAAAGACGCAGCCTGTTCGAGATCATCCCGTGACGTCTGCTCACAATGAAGAGGTTGTGTTGGACGCTATACAGCATAACCCTCATACTAGCACACGGGTCATTGCATAAGAGACGAACATCAGCTTGTTAACGCATATTACATGCCCAGCGGTTTCACCCGTTCCATCTGTACTTACATGAGGAACTTCCTGGTCATGATTTCGAAGCCCGGGTGTCGCTCTGCCAATGAACCCTACAGCATCTGGACAGTGATCCTGCCTTTTTCGGCGACCATTTTATTTACGGGCGAAGCACAGTTCCACAACAATGGAACCTTTAATCGCCATAATACGCATTACTGAAGTGTGGATATTTCCCATTGGGACAGGCAGATTTGCAAATGGAGTGGGGCATGAACGTATGGTGTGGCATCGTGGGTGATCACCTCATTGCTTCTCATTCCTTTGAGGGATCTCTGACGGGAGAACGCTATCTGCGGTTTCTCAAAGATGAACTACCATCGCTCTTGGAGTACGTGCCATTCCTTGAGCGCTGGAGGATTTGGTTTCAAGATGATGGAGCTCCACAACACGCGGCGAGGTAGTCAAGAACCATATCCATGCGACGTATCCTAATCAATGGTCGAATGGGAGTACCTGTCGCTTGGCCCGCCAGATCGCCGCACTTACACCCCTGTTTTTTTGTGGAGCCATCTAAAGGAACTGGTGTATTCACAGGAACCGAGCAATCCTGGTCACCTTAGACAGCTCGTCACCGAGGCGTGCCGATGCGTTACGCCGGAGACGTCGTAACGTGCCAGACGGTCCTTACAACATCGCGCGCAGCTCTGTATCGACGTCGGTGGTCGTCAGTTCGAGTAGGTTCTGCCTTAAAAGACGTAGATAACTGAAATCCTGTCACATGTTCTATAGCCTCTTCCAACCCAGCTCCATACCATATGCCATCAAACCAACGGCACTTTTTAGGGCCAAATAAGTAAATCAGTCTGTGGAAACTGTTATGAATGCAACCTCCCCACATCCCAGCCAACTGGCTGTGAAAAAGATAAGTACTTGCGTAGGATTCGGACCTCTTGACCTTCAGCATTGTTCCCTTTTAGATCTCCGAGTGCGCCCCTGCCAAGCTAGCTATTTGGGAGGCTCGACATGCACCGGGCAGTTCCCAGCCTATACAATACCTGTTCCTGAGCTCTGTGTGCATCGCCTATTATAAGGTACATGTCCTTCGTATCTGTGCTAATTTTATGCGGTTTTTTCGGGGTACTCATAATTAATAGTGGCACTCACGGTTTCTGTTCTTTTCTAGCCCGTAATCACATATCTCGTTATATTACACCGGTTTAGGGAGAGGGACCGATGAATTTCAGAATTGTAGTAAACGCATCATGTTGCATAAAACTAGATTGCAAGGTGTGGGTGAACCATTCGGTATAAGCTACTAATCTATACAAACCTTCATTTGACGCTAACAATATTATAAAAAACACTTTCATGGTACATAAACTCATTACAGTACATACTGCACTTACTTCTATTTACTGGAATTTCGCGTAAGTTTATTTTGTTTCAAATTTGTGTGGTGATTGAAAGCAGCTTGGTCGCGGAGACGTTTCTTTTTTTTTTTTGCTAGGGGCTTTACGTCGCACCGACTCAGATAGGTCTTATGGCGACGATGGGATGGGAAAGGCCTAGGAGTTGGAAGGAAGCGGCCGTGGCCTTAATTAAGGTACAGCCCCAGCATTTGCCTGGTGTGAAAATGGGAAACCACGGAAAACCATCTTCAGGGCTGCCGATAGTGGGATTCGAACCTACTATCTCCCGGATGCAAGCTCTCAGCCGCGCGCCTCTACGCGCACGGCCCGGAGACGTTTCACCAACAACAGTTTGCATGGAATTTTTTCCCTCTGACGTTCTAGATAAACCATTAGTTTTTCCAGTTGTGCTGTTACCTCTGCATGAGGCATTACTTCTTCCCCTAAAAAGTCATTTTTGTTTTCCAGTTCACCATTACTGTCCTCCTCTGTATCACAGGCGGCAATAATTTCGTTATCGGTCATCATGCCGTAACCAGCATCACTGTCATTCTGCAACCAGGCTTTTACGTCTATGTCGTCTACGTCCGAACCAGGAGGGAGATTTGAAAAATATGTCAAGGAATTCGGGCGTGTCGACAACTTCAGAAACCTCAGCAGTAGAATCCCAAACAGCAGACCATATTGTTCTCCATTATCTCTTAATTGATAGCCGGTAATACGTGGTTGCCAGCTATTAAGGATTTACGTAGATAGTTCCCTTTCCTGTCCCTTCACTGTTGTTATTTCGTTTCGGTGTTTTCCAAATTCGCACGTTCCTCATCGCCAGAAGTTTCATTCCAGGCTTGTGTCAATGTCATACTTTCGTATGTGTGTACACCTGTTATGTTATGTGACCCTCTCAGACTGATTCTGATTGTTCCGTCAGCTTCCGCTTCGAACGCTAGCGCTGTACCGCGTCCGGTGAGCCATCTGGTGACGAATGTACGTACCACTTCTACTTCTATTATGACGTCTAAATTCAAACCACATTGTTTGAGAAGCTTTTCTAGTGAACAGTCGAGATTTTCTTCTGAAGATGCAGAGCAAATTTCTTTGCGAAACGTAAAGGATTTCACCGCATTTTCTTGACACGGCACAAGCCCAAAAGCCTATATCATGTCTATTAAGTACGGGCCGTGAAAGTATCAATGGCAACAATTTGTGCAGTTACGCAGCGCAATGTGGTTGAGATAGTAAATCTGGCTAGACAAAAGGTAAAAACAGTTATGTTTCCAAACTGCTTGTGTATTATCTTGACATAATTTTAAATAGTAGTATAGCTGAACATTGCACCCGGGTGCATACAACTTTTAACAAGGTATGTGCCAGAGCAGGTAGATTTCCTCTAATTCGCATAATTCCTCTTCTGTGACTGAGTCGGTCACCACTTGCATTCTAAACTATGGACTGCGTAGGTCTACACATTACTTTACTTGTTGCTGGATTGGGGTTTAGGAAAAAAATCTCTACTGATATGTAACCGTACTTTAGTAGCTTTTTATTTATTTGTACTGGTTGTTAATGTTCTGTATGTGACGATGCATTGCTATAGTCGTTACTAGTAATTTTTTAATCTTTTAAATTCACCAAGCGTGCAAAGGCAAAATCTATGAGAGTCTGTTTACGTATTAGTTTCAGCAATTAACTTAAGCAATACAGAATAGAATAGAATACTCCCATCCTCTATTTCCGGATCGCCTGAAACTAGGGAGAGAGAGCATTTGTTCTTTGCAGTTCATTTACTTTGATATATTACATTCTCCTTGTTACAATTATTTGACTATTACGACACTAAATAGCATGTATTTCGTCCACTACGTTAACAATGTAATTTAGTCTAGGACAATATGTATCTTCCCCTTTCTAAACTTATTTAGTGCTTACTTTTCTGTCAGAAGTCTTATAAAGTTACCTACAATTACTACATACATTATGACTGAATTGTAGTCATGCGTGAATGAATGAATGACCCGGTCACGGATAGCCACTAATTGGGGAAAGAGCATTCATTGATGAATTTGTCATTGAGTGAGTGAATGACTTGGTGGAATGAGTTGAATATTCCATTATGAATGAATGAAATGCTGGCTGAACTTAGACAATACACAATTTGATTATGAGTAATTTACATCCACCTCCAGCCAATTGTTTTCATTATTCCATGTTTCCTTGTTAATAAGAAGGCCATCCTTTTCAAGTCGAATCAGGTAAAGTAACCTTTAATTTTGCAGTCTACCGAAGCTTGAAATACACAGTTTATATCGCTGTAACATAGGTATGCTATGGTAATATTGGAGCACGAAATATTTTTGTTATCACTGTGACACAGTGTCGTAGTATCCGACTCCATGGCTAAATGGTTAGCGTGCTGGCCTTTTTTCACAGGGGCCCCGGGTTCGATTCTCGGCAGGGTCGGGAATTTTAACCATCATTGGTTAAATCCGCTGGCACGGGGGCTGGGTATATGTGCCGTCTGCATCATCATTTCATCCTCATCACGACGCGCAGGTCGCCTACGGGTGTCAAATCAAAAGACCTGCATCTGGCGAGGCGAACATGTCCTCGGACACTCCCGGCACTAAAAGCCATACGCCATTTAATTTCAGTGACAGTGTCATAAATTCTGTATATCCTGCTTCGTCAGACTGAAAAAACTAAAAGGTTATATTTCATTTTTAAGTCATATACGACAATTCCACGAAGGAAGCTCTTCGATGTTTTGCTGAATGAAGGGTACATTTCATGAAGAACGACTCCTATGTGTGACTACATTCTTAATTCCTGGACTTTTTCCAGTTATCTGAGGTCGACACTGATGTGGATGAAGCCCTGTTTTACGGCCGGATAACTTTCCTGACTCCAGCCTTATGTGGAGGAATGTATTCACTATTGCATGTTTCACTGGCTGACAGCAGTGTGATGTATTGGTGTTTAGGTGAAGCTGAGTGTTAAAACGATCACACAAACCCAGCTCCTGAGCTTAACCACGTGTGGTTAAAATTCCTGATCTGGCCGGGAATCGAACTCGGGGCCAGTACGCCGACCATTCAGCCAAGGAGCGGGATCTTTGTGTGACTATATAATGGCCAGATATGTTAAAGATAACCTGTATGAAAACATACGTGAGGAACTTAAAAAATTGCGGAATTTTGCAAGAAATTAAAAGAACGTTGGTCCAATTGTCACTAATCTTTATAACCTCACGGAGAGACAGTTAGTGGTTACACAGAATGTCCCGAGAGGAAAGGAGCATACGTTAAGAGGTCATTCTAAAGCGAAAGCATTATACAGCGTGATCCAGCCGCCCCTTCCAATGCAGTTTTATGCAACTCACAATATTCATTCCGTCCTGAAAACATCCGCCCTGCCGGTATGCTCAGACGACACAACCGGATATCTTGGTATTTACCGCCTCGCCAAGACAGGACGCCGTAATGTTACACTCGTACCAAACACTGGAAGACATGCGTGTGCCTTCTAGATAATATGAACCTGACACGCCGGCGAAATACTAAATTGATATTGTGACCGCAGTAAAACTAATACTTGTTATAAGCTGTCCAGTATGCCGTACGGAACCGTAGTGAAGTTGGTAAAGGCGTGGCGGAGCGGTCTTGCATGTCAGGTATGAGGTTCGAGTCGGGGGTGAAGATTATAAACCTTTGAAATATTTTTTTAATACGTACTGCACGCAATGTAATTTCAGTACCCGCCTTCATGCAAAGTGTGTGTGAATGAATGTTTTTGTGGCCCTAAGATGGGCCGATTAGTTAGCAGGCCGGACACATACAGACCGGAAATAATAGGAACACAACTGCCCTGAAAATGTTTTATCGCAGCAAATACTCCATGTGTCCGCCTCCGTGGTGTACTGGTTAGCGTGATTAGCTGCCACCCCCAGAGGCCCGGGTTCGATTCCAGGCTCTGCCACGATTTGAAAAGTGGTACAAGGGCTGGAACGGGGTCCATTCAGCCTCGGGAGGTCAACTGAGTTGAGGTGGGTTCGATTCCCAACTTATCCATCCTAGAAGTGATTTTTCGTGGTATCCCACTTCTCCTCCAGGCAAAAGCCGGGATGGTACCTAACTTACGGCCACGGACGCTTCCTTCCCCTCATCCGTGTCCATCCCATCCAATCTTCCCATCCACCCAACAAGACCTCTGTTCAGCATAGCAGGTGAGGCCACCTGGACGAGATACTGGTCCTCCTCCCCATTTTTATCTCCCGATCCAAAGTCTAGCGCTCCAGGACACTGCCCTTGAGGCGGTAGAGGTGGGATCCCTCGCTGAGTCTGAGGGTAAAACCTACCCTGGAGGGTAAACATATTAAGAAAGAATGAAAGAAGAAATGCTCAATGTGATGACCGTTTTTTATGCATATTCGAGCCCGGTGTACAATAGATCGTCTTTCGCGCTGAAGCATTCCAGGTGTAACTGCTCGGCAGGCATCCGTGATGAGTTTCCGGAGCTCGTCGGGGTTTCCCGGCGCTTGAGTGTAAACGACGATCTTCAAATGTCCCCACAAGATGTCTAACAGCGTTAAGTCCGGTGATCTGGCGGGCCAAGAAACAGGGCCTCCTCTTCCTATCCATTTCCCTGGCAGTTCCTCGTTCGGAGGGTTACGAACACCCAAAGTCCTCCAGCAGCAGTGGGAGTTTCTGATGCAGAAAGTGCAGATAGCGGGGGCCCGTCCAATGGCCCTCAAAGCAATAAGGTCGAATCAGGTGACTCCCGAAGATTCCACACCAAACATTCACTCCCCGTTGTACTTGATGGGCCGCCTGTCGCACACAGTGAAGGTTGTCCGGAGTTCAGTAGTGCATGTTGTGGCAATTGACGTTCACATTAATGTGGAAGCGCGATTCGTCCGAGAACAAGATATGCGATACGAATGCTACATCATTGTCCAGCCTGCCTAACAGCCACCGACAGAACTCCATTCGAGCTTCGAAATCCCGCCCATTGAACTCTTGGTGTAGCTCAAGATGGTATGGGTGAAATTTATGTTCATGCAGTAATAGCCAGGGGTTCACCTGTTGTGCAATTGCCCTTGTACTGATGTTTGGATTATTACGAGCTGCCTCCAGAACGGCCTCTTCTGTTTCACCCGATGTAAAGGGCCTGTCGCGTACTGGTGGCTGGTTGGAAATCACGCCTGTTGTCCTTAGGCGTTTTTCAACACGCTGGAATGTCGTAGCAGCTGGATGTCACCTGTTGGGATACCGTTCCGTGCCTCGCACGCGTTCTGTCTTGCTTCCCCATAAATGAGGAGCATGTCAACGTATTCCTCTGTGGAAAACATGCCGAATGACAGCAGAGATTACAGTACATTCAGGCCTTAACCAGTGGAGTATGCGCAGGCCACGAGATGAATAACAGCGTTATTCTACTGTTTGAATGTGGCGAACTTGGGCCTGTGGTTACGTATTGAAACATCATACTGATGGAAAAATATCTGAACGATGTAGGATTCGAACCGCCGCTGACACATACCTTCGATTGCTAAGCGAACGGCCTAACCACATCCGCTACGCTACACTGCCGGAAACTCGCTGGTAGTACGATGAGAGCAGAGTACATACGCCATCTGGTTCGGTGTTTAAGACATTAATTACTGCACTGTTACCTAGTTTTATGCATTGATTCCCCTCTTCGTTACACCCGGTCACGAGGCACGACACATTAACATAACTTAGTTACATGGTAAAAGGACGTTACTACATGATTTCAAGGCGTCATGTTTTGCGAACGGATGATATAACATTTCGCTAGAGTTCAGAATCATGTGCAAAATGTGCTCACTGAACATTAGTACCACACAGTGCGCCTGCAGATGAATAACACCCATATAACCATGTGCACGTTAGTTGGGCTGCGGCAAACGATATTAGAAGGGGCTGCTGAATCACTCTGTTTGGACATATGCTTTATCTTCAATAGTTTCCGAGATACAGACAGTATTATGTGAATGGCAATTGTCAATTTCCCTTTGCAACTTATGTGTACCTCAACCATCCTGGAAGTTGTTTTCCGTGGTTTCCCACTTTTCCTCCAGGCAAATGCCGAGATGGTACCTATCTCAAGGCCACGGCCGCTTCCTTCCCTCTTCCTTGTCTATCCCTTCCACACTTCCCACCCCCCACAAGGCCCCTGTTCAGCATAGCAGGTGAGGCCGCCTGGGCGATTTACTGGTCATCCTCCCCAGTTGTATCCCCGACCCAGAGTCTAAAGCTCCAGGACACTGCCCTTGAGGTGGTAGAGGTGGGATTTCTCGCTGAGTTCGAGGGAAAAACCGTCCTTGGAGGGTAACCAGATTACGCAAGAACGAACGAACTTACTGTTATGTGTAATTGCCCATTTCGCTTTACAACCTATTCTCAAAAATACCCCTATCAAGTTCAATGCATTTTGCAGCTCTTGCAGACAGATGCTGTGTTGCTAATCGGAGTTTATGTCTCTCGTCTTTAACATGTGCACAAGTATTTAAAATGCGAGCAAGCTTGTCCTCCCTTGTTTGCACTTTTCCCTGTAGAGTTCGTTCTTTAACCAACCCCAGAAACAAAAATCCAGCGGCGTGACTTTGGTGGCCATGCAACATCACATCCGACACAACGTCCAGGATAAATTAGATTGAGGTACTATACCATTGCAACAAACGAAATGTACAAACTGTGAAATACGATACTGTCTGCAATACAGTACAATACAATATACAATTTTATCAAAAAACTTTTCCATGACAAACGGCTTGGCTACCATGACCACCTTAGTACAATTACCCAATACGGTCTGTATCTCGGGAACTATTGATATAAAGCATATGCTCCTGAAATGTTTTCGCTTTAAAATGGCCAATACTATCACCTCTTAACGTATGGCCCCTTCCTCCCGGGACATCCTGTATAATATAAAACACTTTTGTTTTGCTGTTTGCTTTACGTCGCACTGACACAGATAGGCCTTATGGTCACAATGGAATAGGATGGTCCTAGAAATTGGAAGGAAGCTGCCGTGGCCTTAATTAGGGTACAGCCCCAGCATTTGCCTGGTGTCAAAATGGGAATCCACGCAAAACCATTTTCAGGGCTGCCAACAGTGGGATTCGAACCCACTATTTCCCGGATGCAAGCTCACAGCTGCGCGCCCCTAACCGCACGACCAACTCGCCCGATAAAAAGCACTTTGAAGAACAGCCAGTGTTCAAGGACAAAGATATGTTAGTACTTCCGGTAGGGATGATGTCTGAAGAAGCTCAAGAGGCTGGAAGTTTTTTTTGCAAGTTGCTTTACGTCGCACACTGACACAGATAGGTCTTATGGCGACGATGGGACTGGAAAGGGCTAGGAGTAGGAAGGAAGCGTCCGTGGCTTGGTGTGAAAATGGGAAACCACGGAAATCCATCTTCAGGGCTGCCGACAGTGTGGTTTGAACCCACTATCTCCCGAAGGTGGTTTTCCGAGGTTGGAAGTAAGGACTATACGAACTACAGTGAACTTTTTAGGAGTCGCTGATCTTTTCTAGACCTAGCTTCATAGAGGTATTGTAGTTGCAACATAGCATTCCCTATCGACCCATCGCTTAGCTGTTCGCTGATTGGCTTGGTTTTGAGGCTGATGGCAAGAGAATCTGCTGTAATTTCGTCATGGCTTCGTCAACGTTCCCTTCTCTGAGTGCATGATGTTAATATGGTACGGAGAGGGTGAAACCGGTGCCAGCACATAACCTACTCCTGTCGAATAACACCAAGGGGTCTGCTCAAGGTCTAACGTCCACATCCGAGGACGAATCGCCACCTACAGTGAACATTGCAGAGAGGTTTGGAATTGAATCTACGCCTTTGGCATGCAATCTAGTGATTGTTGTTGTTGTTTCAGTCATCAGTCCATAGACTGGTTTGATGCAGCTTCCATATCATCCTATCCTGTGTTAAACTCTTCATTTCTACGTAACTACTTCATCCTGCATCAGCTCTTATCTGCTTGCCATATTCATAACTCCTACCGTTCTTACAGCCTCCACTGAACTCAAAAACCAACTGAGCATAACCTGAGTGTCTTAAGATGTTTCATATAATTTTATTATTCTCGCCAAATTCAGCCAAATCGGTCTCCTCTTACCGACTCGATGCAGTATCCCTTCATTCGTGATTCAATCTACCCATCTCACCTTCTTCTGTAACACCACATTTCAAAAGCTTCTATTCTCTTTCTTCCTGAGCTATTTATCGTCCATGCTTCTCTTCCATACAATACCATTACAAATTGTACTGCTACCACCAACTTGAAATATATGTAATAATGGAAATAAAATAAATTAATACAAATAATTATTCAAAATGTCCGCCTCTGTGGTGTAGTGGTTAGCGTGATTAGCTGCCACCCCCGGAGGCCCGGGTTCGATTCCCGGCTCTGCCACGAAATTTGAAAAGTGGTACGAGGGCTGGAACGGGGTCCACTCAGCCTCGGGAGGTCAACTGAGTAGAGGTGGGTTCGATTCCCACCTCAGCCATCCTGGAAGTGGTTTTCCGTGGTTTCCCACTTCTCCTCCAGGCGAATGCCGGGATGGTACCTAACTTAAGGCCACGGCCGCTTCCTTCCCTCTTCCTTGCCTATCCCTTCCAATCTTCCCATCCCTCCACAAGGCCCCTGTTCAGCATAGCAGGTGAGGCCGCCTGGGCGAGGTACTGGTCATACTCCCCAGTTGTATCCCCGACCAAGAGTCTGAAGCTCCAGGACACTGCCCTTGAGGCGGTAGAGGTGGGATCCCTCGCTAAGTCCGAGGGAAAAACCGAACCTGGAGGGTAAACAGATGATGATGATGATGATTATTCAAAATGTCCGTAGTATGGGCGCCAGAGTTCACCAGGATGGATCCCTCAAATTGTTATAAAGCATGATAATTCTCTCTCCCAGGACGTGTACATAAAAGTGCTTACTGGTACATCTGCTTCAGGCCTTACCTAACCTTCTGAAAATGACTAAATATGTAGGGACTGCACCTAGGTTCATCAAAAACTCCACTGATTCTATAATAACTAACTATATCTAACTATATTCTAAGTAACATCCGTGCATGAGCACCTCATCAACACACCAAATATACATAAAATACTGCTGGAAGACCCCATATGTATAACAACAACAACAACAACAACAACAAAACAGTGGAAAACCAAAGGCGAGGACCAAGCTACCATTTGCAGTCAGTCCATTGAACAAAGCACATATACAGGGTGAACAAAAAATCTCGCACTTGGAGGTCGGCATGCGGTTCCTCGTCGAAATTCACGACAAAAGTTTATCTTGCAAAACCTAGGCCCACCAATAGGTTTAATAGAAATGCGAGTTAAGAAACGAGGCTCTGGCAACGCTGTAACGGCGTGCAGCGTGGCCAAGCACAGGTCGGATGAACTCGGCGCACTGCCGGAGCCGTCTCATTAGCTTAGTGAAACGAGGTAATGCCATAAATGACGGTTGTGCGGAGGCGCCGTTGTTCGAGTCCCGTTGGTGAAGATTTTTTTCACTTAATGTATCAAATTATATCCAATGTAGACCTCCACTATGCAATACACTATGTTCTGTCTTACCGTTACAGTTACCTTTACTTATATTCAAACATAACATGAACTTCATACAGACGTAAACGACCACTTTGTTTCGTCCATGGCACAAATAAAGCCAATACGTAGAACATAACAGTGGATACAGTAACATCGTCTCTATCCAATGCGGTACAAGGAAACACAATAAAGTACAGTAGGTAGGCTACACTGGATTGCCCATTATGCTACGCACAATAATTCCATAGTGTACGTGTGACGCCCAGTCTTATCTTCGCAGAGCCTGTACGTACACTTATGAGCAATGTTCTCTTCACAGCAGATGTTCAATCCGACCCCTTGCATTTGAAAACACTTCGCCACTCGTTGGAGCATACTTTGAGGAACCCTACGAAACACACCTGCATCCACCATTGCCGATGCAGCACGCGCGCGAGCTATTAGGTCTTGAACATCCATGGCTGGAGTACTATAAACATGTTCCTTTAAGTGTGCCCACAAATAAAAATCTAGTGGATTAAGGTCCGGGGAACGTGGAGACCAGAACATTGGTCTTCCACGACCAATCCGTTTCCCTGGAGACGCTTCATTTAACCAGTTACGCACAGTCATTCCAAAGTGTGGCGGTGCACCATCATGCTAAAACCACAGCTGTCGCCGAACACCAAGTGGAACGTTTTCTAAAGCGTCAGGCTATGTATTACCCAGTAACGTACGATAGCGGCGTGCATTCAACTTGTCCGGAAATAGGTAAGGGCCTAAAAGCACTCCTCCCACGATTCCAACCCACAGGTTTATGCGAAAGCGTCCCTGAAAGCCACGTTCACGGGTGACATGTGAGTTGTGGTCAGACCAATATTGGCTGTTGTGATGGTTAAAAATACATTCCCGAGTGAAGCTACATTTGTCACTCCATATCGCATTCTTTATAAAATGTTCGTTATCTTCAACTTTTTGCAAAAGCCGTTCACAGAACTGTACTCGTTGAATGCGGTCTTCTGGCCGCTGGTGTTGTGTTAACGTGTAATGATATGGATGTAGTTTTTCGTCGTGCAACACGTCAACAACCAGTGTTTGCGATACCTGGAACTGCCTTGCAATATCACGGGTACTTCGCCGAGGTGATTGGTGAACGGCTTCAAGAATGTCGTCCTCTGTTTGTGTAGTACGTCTACTCCTCTGTCCTCTGTCCACTACTTGTGGACGAAGATTACCGGTTTCCCGCAGGCGTTGCTCAAGGCGACGAAAAACATTCTTATCGGGATGGCTTCTTTTAGGGTACCGTGCTGCATACTCACGAGCAGCAGCAGAAGCTTGGTTATCGGATGCAACCAACACTAAAAGCATTTCGACGTATTCGCCGTTTGTGTACTCCATCAGGAAGCCGCCTTACATGCACTTGACAGGACCAGTTATGGTTGTGCACTGCGTGGTTAGTCGACTCATGCATTCAGTTGAATGGATCACACTGTCATGTGTTCGTTTATTGTCATGTGACAACAGGATGTCGTGGTTACAAACGCAGTTACACGATGGAAACTAGGGACCTGACGTCGCACACACAAAAATATCCGACGTAGATTCCAGCCGTAGCTACATGGTGCATGTGGGTTTGATAACCCAGCAGTCTACTCAGTGAGCTGCGACGGCGTGTACGGTAGAGCGGGATGATGCACGTTTCTCTATTACATTCCGATGCGCTGCAGGATGTGACAGTATTGCCAGCTTCTCGTTTCCGAATTGTTTTCCAACAGCACCAGAACCAATTAGGCTATAGAAACGTTTGTCTTGCAAGGGGACGAGGAATCGCATGCCGACCTTCAAGTGCGACATTTTTTGTTCACTCTTTATATGTAGATAAATAACCTTCACTGTCTCTATGTATCAACACAACTTGCATATTCTCATAATTGGCACTTGTTACATCACACAGACTCTGTGCCTTTATAATACTGTGTTCACTGACTGTAACACTTGGTTTAAAGATACATTCACTCGAGCAACACATGCTTGTTGTTCCAGAACATAAATTATGGAAAGTCTGAGATACAGTATTGTGACTACTCCTACCACTACTCTAACACATTAATCTCCTTCACACAATATACATTACATTTGTTTAGCGCCATTTGTTGCAAGAAACAACAAAATTCGGAGAGCATGCCTCTTATCTCAATTATCTCAAGGCGTGAGGTGATAAACTCACACATCTGGCAATATAGAGGAATATGGATCAGGACAATGGTAGATTACGGTTGCATTTCCACAATTGAGGATTGTACTTGGAAATAGAATCACTTATTATAATTAAAATAAAACTGAGTTTACGACTATAATTTACATCACAATGAACAAGCATTGCCGTATTTTAATTTAACAAAAAACATATACCCAGTGCTATTTGTTGTTACAATCAAAAAGAAAATTTAATCTAGATAAAAAAAGCTATTGGCATGAACTTGAAGTGAAATATGATATCGCCGCTGATTACATTCTTCTTCATGTTACTAAAGCATAACATGTCGGATTCTGTAATTACCTGATGACTGCACACACACCACTGTTGAACTTGAAAGTCCTGGAAAAACCACTGAGTTGAAGTCAGAAGTAGTCTGCTGTAATCTTATCTTATTATGTAACCTGGAGTTGACCTACATTTACTTCCCGAATGTAGTGACCTATAATGCGGTTACGTCCACACAATAGATTGTAAGAAATTGAAAAATATTATTGAAACACATTGTGAAGCCCATCCTCACAAGTAAATGATGTTTCACTACCAGCATAGTACCAGTCTCTACTCAGATCCAACCACAACTCGTAGACCTCTTCGACGATTCTAAGACCTCTTGAAAAAACCTCTCAGCACTGCTTCCTTCACTTCTTAGCTCTCACCACCACTCTGAGACATCTAACCACTTCTTCCTAGATCACTGACCATCACTCTTCCTTCTTCTCACCACTGTTGAATCGCCTTTTATAACCTCGTGATGACCACTCATCTCCCTACTCTTTGGTCATCCCTTCCGTCTCAACATACGGTAGCTCGCGAATACAGACACTTGGTCGAAATCACGTGCCCCCGCACTGATGTCATCAGTCATGTGTCGTATTAGCTTGTCCACGCGGACTACCGATGACTACCCTGCATGTGTCAGCGGAAAATCTACTTGCTCAATACAGTCTCGGTTAAACATAGCCTCGATTACAAAATAATATGCCAGCTCATCTGGCCAGAGTTACAAGCCACAGCATGACTATTTGAAACCAACAAATCTCACTTATTAATATACAGAATGATTAACCTATGATTAAATAAAATAATATGTGTGATACATAATTATATTACAGCATGAATGGTGAAAATCACAATATAAAATCTAATAAATCGGGTTAATAAGTAATAAGTAATAAGTAATAAGTAATAATAATAATAATAATAATAATAATAATAAATACTGAATGAAATCTGTAACCCTGTTGTACGGTTAAAGTATCCCATTGATTTCACCAACATATAATACACCTAGCCGCCACAAGTGATATAATACCAAATGCCTAAGCACTCCACAGTTTGGAGGTCAACCACGTTCCACAAACATAATAATACCATGTTCCACAAACGTTACATCTTCTCTCTTCCGCTGTTTTAAGTCAAGTCCCTCCGTCGTTTCCTTACATGCTTAAATGGATCTCAGCTTCCCCCTTCTCATACATGATACGTCTAGATAGATCCTGGTCATCCAGTCACGTGTAGAAGATCCTCTTGCCATACCAAGACCACGCTCCGAACCTCTTCCGGGGCCCATGACAATAACAATCAGGCCGCGTCATCACACTCTGGGCAGTTCCATGACTCACGCAAAGTTTCCGAGTTGTAAATAGCACTGTTTTCCCATCCGTTTGTACAAAACAGGTTACTCATATCACATATGGAGACTTTCCAGCTTAAAATATTAAGAATCAATATACAAATGAAGAGCCTCCATGGCTCAGGTGGCAGTGCGCCGGCCTCTCACCGCTGGATACCGTGGTTCAAATCCAAGTCACTCCATATGAGATTTGTGCTGGACAAACGGAGGCGGGACAGGTTTTTCTCCTGGTACTCCGGTTTTCCGTCATCTTTCATTCCAGCAACACTTTCCCCTATCATTTCATTTCATCTGTCACTCGATACGGTAATCATTGCCCCAGAGGTGTGCGACAGACTTCGGCAGCCCGCACTATTCCTATACTCGCCGCTAGATGGGGGGCATCAGTCATCCCATCCCTGACCCGGTCATTGACTGGAAAACAGGTTGTAGGTTTTCAATATACAAATGAAATAATAATACGAATAATAACAATAATACCTCTTACTGCTGAATACAGTGCGTGTGTGTGATATATGTACTACCACTAACGTTTTGATGACCGAGCAAGTGGCTGTGCGGTTTGGGTCACGTAGCTATCAGCTTGCATTCGAGAGATAGTGGTTTCGTACCTCACTGTCGGCAGCAGTGAAGATAGTTTGTCCGTGGTTTCCCATTTTCATATCAGGCAAATGTTGGGTTTGTACTTTCATTAAGATCATGGTCGCTTCATTTCCACTCCTAGCCCTCTCATATTCCATCGTCACCATAAGACCTATTGCGTCGATGCGACGTAAAGCAGATTGAAAATGAAATTCTGATGGTGAAATATTTTCCACCAACGGTACTCAAACTGGTTAACCAGGTGTCAGACCGTACAGACTCAACGCCTTAATGGTCATAGCCAACAGGAGGCTGTGGAATAAGATAAGTATTCACCACTACAGTTGTACTATGTGGAGTGTTATTCTTGGATATTGTGTTAGATTAGCCAATAATGATTTTTCAGAGATTTTCTCTAATATTCCGTGATTTTTACTAGAAAAAGGGCAGTGTCCTGGAAGCGTGAGATTTTGGGTTAGGGTATTAATAACAATAATAATAATAATAATAATAATAATAATAATAATAATAATAATAATAAATGAATATCTTATTTCGATCTTCTAGGTCTTTTCGTACTGATTTAAGTATCTTTATTTTTAAAATACGACATTTTGCAGGTCATTTTTGGGCATTTATCAGGCCATCAAACCCAGACCTTGCATTATAACTGTGTTCTTAATTTTCCTCTTCCTTTCGAAAATTAATTCCATTTCCTGTACAGTCCACAAAGACTTCATTAATTAATGCCAGCAAGTTTTGAGACTGGTTGCACTACCATTCGGTCCGTCAAAGTGGCACACTAGAGAGCCGGTCAAGGTCACATTACACGTTCCCCTCCACTAGCGATGCTGTCGGGCTAGTACTACCTAATTTGTACTGCGCTGCCGTGCTGTCATCTTCGCAGGCAGATGGAGTGAAATGCTGAGGAGGGGTTTAGTTGCAGAAAAAAAATATATATTTTTTACCATTTTGCTTTACGACGCACCGACTCAAATAGGCCTAATGGCGACGATGGGATACGAAGGGGCTAGGAGTGGGAAGCAAGTGTGCGTGGCTCTAGCATTTGCCTGGTGTGACGCAGAAAAGAATAGGAAGTTGAACGTTAAAGCTGTTATTCAGTGTACCTTGTCCACCAGAATCTCTCTTCAAATTGTCTTTTTTTGTGTTCTTAATATAGTTCATATTTTCTTCCTGCTTTAAGTTTCATTCAGATGAATTATCTTCCAACAGTCTACTCCCTTACCCGTACGCTTATAAAAGTCATCCTCACTTCATCTTCCGAGGTGCAATTTGACCATGATATAAGAGAGTGCTGTCAAAAACGGCCAGCTCGTTCGGCACATACAGTATGTACCTATTCTATTCGTACGGGCTGTTTGCTTTAGTACTTCCACGCACTGCAAGAAAATAATAAACTGAAAAGGATTTTATTCACTCATACATTCAACAAAGCCTTCAGAAAACATATATCTACTGTATCTGTCTGCAATCATGTTAACCAAACATACAGCTTCTAATAAAGAATAGCGCGCTCATAATCTTGTATAATTCCTATTCGTACAAGCAAACTGAACACTAGGATTAAACAAAAAAAAAAAATAAAGGGTTCCTGGAACATGTTAGCATCTAGTGGAATGTCCTCACGACTTTTTAATTGCCTGAGATCATCGCCGCATAGCATACACTAATTTATTGCACATGCTGGGGCTGATTTTCTGTCATTCCTGAAGAATCACACTTTTAAGTTCCTATTTCGTACGCAAACGTTGCCTACGGAGGTTCCTCTTCAACGTAGCCCAAAGATGTTCGATGGGATTTTAATCCGGAGACTAGGAAGGTGTTCTAAGCTGCTTAGGAATGTTCCAGATCAACCACGTCTTATTAATATCAGCAGTGTGTTTTGGTTCATTATTATGCTGGAATATATAAACAGGTGGCATCCTCATATTTTCAGCACTCTGCTTCACGTTTGCCCATGGGGTTGCATTATAGCCCTCCTTGTTCATTATTCCGTCGATGAAATGTATGTTACGCACACCCCAAAGCATTACAGACCCACCACCGTATTTTATAGTTGGGAGTGTATTCGCCAGATCTTTGTCAGTGCCAATTTGTCTCCATTTTTTGTGGATGCAACCTGACCCAAGAAAGGTTTATGTTTGTCTCATCAGACCAGATAACACCATTCCAGAATTCTTTCTCCTTATTTATATGCTCCTTAGCGAATGTCAGTATAAGCCGTATGCTTTTTATACTTACACATGGCCTTTTCCGAGGGATTTTTCCATAGTACCATGCCGATACAGGATCCGACGGATGGTGGAGTTGCTGATCTTCTTTCCAGTTCGTTCCCCGGTGAGTTGCCTCAATACTGGTGCACTTAATTTCGAATCTGGCTTTATAAGCCGAACAACAAGGCGTTCTTTCCTTTCAGTTAAACACTTTCTCTTGGGTTTCCTTTGGCGTGTTCTTAATACTGCCTTTGTATTTAAATGTATCAACCACATATTGCACCGTAGAATGTGTTCTATTTACCAGCTGTTCAATCTTTCGTAATGAACGTCCTTTAAGTGTCATTTTAAGTATAGTGTTCTTGAGCTCCGTACTTAAATCTGCACCACAGATACACTAGGAAGGAGACTATCGCACTTGACCAGTCGTATGCCGTCACTGAGACTTTTCCGTGCGTCGCAACCAAACGGTGGGCATCATCATGTCCATGTGTATGAATACAACTGATACACCCGTTTGTCGATGCCGGCACATTGATATCGAATCTTCTTGCCTGTATGTAAATAAGTATGGTTTTCACTAACGAATTGTCATTGACAAACCATATGTTTATCCGTAATGTACGTTTTATTTCACTATTTCAATCGTTAATGTGAATATACTGTGATAGTACATATATCACACCCCCGAATTATATGTAGAAGTTATAGATATTATTGTCAGTATTCGATTTATTATTATTATTATTATTATTATTATCATCGGTATTTCATTTGTATGTTTTGTCATTTATATTTATAAGCTGGAAGATATCCACATATGTAGGTATGAGTAATTTGTTTTGCATGAGTGGGAAAACATTGCTTTAATAACTCTGGTAATTTGAATGAGTCATATGGCTGCCCCAGTGCTTGTTGTGATGTACTTGTGTCGGGAAATTCATGAGTCATGTATATATCCCAGCCTGATGAGATGAGCTTGTGGTTGTATTAGGAAAATTTGGTGATTCATGTAAAACTCCCGAGAGTTTGTTATTGTCTTGGGAGGAAGAAGTAGTTCAGGGCTTGGTCTTGACAAGAGGTTCACTCATGATTGGTGGGCAAGCACCAATCAAGACGTCTCATCTGAGAGGAGGGGGATGTTGATGTCTATAAAGGTTGATCATACGGCGGCAACCAGGACATTGTAAGGAACATTGTAAGGGTGATTGTAGAGGTGATTGTAAAGGAACGAGAAGGAAGATAACTACAACTACAACTACAACTGAGGCACTGTACGGGAAGGAAGTGGTGCTGATACACGGTACTGGAGTGACACGGCTGCAATGGACTGGACTTCAAACGTTCGTGGAGCGTAGTCTTGTTATGTTTGTGGAAAGTGGCTGATTGTGGAGAGTGCTTGCGCATTAAGTAGTGTAGCACTTGTGGCGGCCTAGCATTATATGTTGGTGAAAGCTATCTCAGACTTTCCATAAATTTATGTTGAGGATCGACAGACGTGTGTATATATCTCTACAACAAGTGTTAAAATATGTGAACACAGAAGTACAAGGTACAGTATCTGTGTGATGTGATAACTGCCGATTATGAGAATCAGTAAGTCGAATTGATATAGAGACAGTGAAGGGTATTTATCTTCATACATGTACATTGTTCATCGGACTATCTACAAATGGTAGCTTAGTTCTCGCTTTCGTTTTCCCACGATTTTCATTATTTTTGTTGTTGTTGTAAATATGGAGTCTTCCAGCAATATTTTATGTGTGTATTATATGTATAATGTTGTGTGTTGATGAGGTGCTCATGCACGGAATTTGTTAAGAATATAGTTAGCTATTTTAGAATCAGTGTTATTGATGAACCTAGGTGCAGTTCCTACCTAATTAGTCGTTTTCAGGAGGTTAGGTAAGGCCTGCAGCAGATGTACCAATACGCAGCATTATGTACACGCCCTGGGATATAAAGTCTATCATGCTCTTATCTAAATTCGAGGGATCCATTCTGGTGAACTCTGGCGCCCATACTACGGACATTTCGGTTAATTATGCTTATTAATTTTATTAAGTTTTGAGTAATTTTATTTATATATTTTTATTCATGTATTTATTTATTATTATCATCCAAAAAAAGTTACAATACGAGACTTGATAAGAAATTGAAGCCTGTACGAATAACAGAGACACATACTGTAGCTGGCAGGTCACTCCTCTCCCCACGCCAGCTGTTTGACGGCTGTCTGAACATGTGGAAATGAGTCAAACGGAATCTCCATCTTTACGTAATAATAATTAAGCAATTCTCAGTAAGATAAATTATTGCTCTGCACAGTTTCAGAAAATAATATACTATACAATGTTTCATGTGAAAATCTACAGCCTGTTTCCAGTCATTCGACCTGGTCAGGAATGGAATGGAATGAATGAAGCCCCCACCTAGAGGCGAGGATAGGAATTGTGTCGGCTGCCGAAGCCTGTCGCAATTCTCTGGGGCAATGATTGAAGGTCCCCCCGGAATAAGGGTCTATGCCACAAAACTAAAATGTTCAGGAAACAGAAAAAACGTCTGAATAATGAGAAAATGAAAAATATATATTTTGAAATAAATCAGAATGCTTAAGGACCACTTGAAAACCGAATTATCACAAATTAACCTTATTAATGTAGTAAAAAAGCACTTTCTCATTTTGAAATCATGGAATAAGGGTCTAAACCACATGTTCACAGTTTAATACAGTGTTACTTATTGCGAGATGAATCACTTCAAATCACTTCAGACATATAGTCACACATCTTCAGTAGGTCATTCTTTTTTCTTTCTTAATGGGCAGTGTTGAGCCGTAGAGTTGTGGCAATTCTTGAGGCAGGAATAGTAGCTGATTCCGTCTGTTCTTGAACCTTTAACTAAGGTATATCTTTCCCGAGGAGCAATCAAATTGTGGCATCTTCGCATAAACACAGGTGTGGGGTCATTCTTTAGAAAATTTCAGTCACATTGCTTCAGTAACCTTGAATTTAGGGTCTTTGACCAACATTTCGCGTCTTTGAAGTCAGAACTCTGGACAGACAGACTAAACATGTCTGAAAAAGTTATTTTACATACCTGCAGTGAACTGCTGTCACTACCTTTTGCTGGAACGTGGTATTCAAAAGAAGGTTTCCGACGTGAAGTGGCATCTGTTCTCTGATTACACCTCCTTTTCGGTTCAGAGATTTTGAGGCACTTATTCACAAGAAACAAAGACTGCTCATTAGGTCCATGGTATAGTATTCTGTACACTACTCCTCCTTTTCACAGCCAGTGAGCTGAATACAGCCACTCTTGTTACAGAACTCTGGATCATACACACGGCCCCGAAACAACGAAGAAGCAGAAAATTATTAAAATGTTATACCCTATACCATTTCTTTGTTATTTGCTTTACATCGCACCGACACAGGTAGGTCTTGTGGCGACGATGGGATAGGAAAGGCCTAGGAATGGGAAGGAAGCGGCCGTGGCCTTAGTTAACTTACAGCACCAGTATTTGCCTGGTATGAAATGGGAAACCACGGAAAACCTTCTTCAGGGCTGCCGACAGTGGGGTTCGAACCCTCTATCTCCCGATTACTGGATACTGGCCGCACTTAAGCGACTGCAGCTATCGAGCTCGGTCTATACCATTTTACCGTAATGATAATTAAATGAATGGTTTGTATAATGCATTATGTAGCAATGACCAAATTTATTCTAAGGACCTTCCTTAGCACAAGATAACCCATTTATTATAGACCCTTATTCCACTCGCCTGTTGTGGCCTCGTTTTTTCTTCTTTTACAACGTCTTTCGTTGTTGTGTAAGCCTCGCCCCTATTTCGTTTCCTTTTACGTTCATTATCCTTCCAGTTATCCATATTTATCTTAGTTTTTCTGGTTTTATTCAAGGTTTTTAACTCGTTGGACGAAGCATTCAACACACTGGCAGCCATCTTGAATGAGTGGCATAGGCCCTTCTTCCAGGCAAAGAAGTTTTTTAACAGATAAATGACCTATTTCTGTTAAAGTTATGACTATCATAGTTCGCATGCAATAACCTGAGATGATATAGACCCTTATTCCGCAAAAAACTCAACTTGCTGAAAAATGTGGCTTAGACCCTTTTTCCGGGGGGGGGGGCCTTCGATTAATGAATGAAAGTTAAAATGAAATGATATTGGAGAGTGTTGCTGGAATGAAAGATGACAGGGAAAACCGGAGTATCCGGAGGAAAACCTGTCCCGCCTCCGCTTTGTCCAGCACAAATCTCACATGGACTGACAGGGATCTGAACCACGGAACCCAGTGGTGAGAGGCCGGTGCGCTGCCACCTGAGCCACGGAGGCTCCAATGTTTTATACGCAGGCAGTATTGTATTATGATAAGCAGTAGCGTCGCCAGGATCGACCGATGGTGGGGGTTATAGTTACAAAATTATGATAGAACACAATGAAGGTGCTTGTGGGTGTGTGGTGAGCGCATGCACGACTTGTCATACAAGTCAATTATGTTGATATTCAGAATGCAGTACACTACAAAATTTTACATTAAAATGCAGAACATGAACAATACGATCAATGTAAACAGTTTTACAGCAAATGGTATGTTCAGTTTACAATCTAAAATCCAATCTTCCAGCGTTCTTAGAAATTATATTCAACAGATCTGTTGGTTCTACGATTATGTCTCTGAAGGTTTATGTAATTTATTGTTTATGATCAGTTGCTTCTTCTTCTCCTTCCTCTTCTTCTTTATCTGTTTACCCTCCAGGGTCGGTTTTTACCTCGGACTCAGCGAGGGATCCCACCTCTACCACCTCAAGGGCAGTGTCCTGGAGCTTCATACTCTGGGTCGGGGGATACAACTGGGGAGAATGACCAGTACCTTGCCCAGACGGCCTCACCTGCTATGCTGAACAGGGGCCTTGTGGGAGGATGGGAAGATTGGAAGGGAGAGTCAAGGAAGAGGGAAAAAAGGGGCCGTGGACTTAAGTTAGGTACCATCCCGGCATTTGCCTGGAGGAGAAGTGGAAAACCACGGAAAACCACTTCTAGGATGGCTGAGGTGGGAATCGAACCCACCTCTACTCAGTTGACCTCCTGAGGCTGAGCGGACCCCGTTCCAGCCCTCGTACCATTTTTCAAATTTCGTGGCAGAGCCGGGTGGCAGCTAATCGCACTAACCATTACACTGCGGAGGTGGATATTGTCAGTTTCTATTTATTTAATTTTGTAAAATTTCCACTGAATATAAGTCTGACTGGGTAGCTCAGGCGGTGGAGTGAGGTCAAGTTGGCGAGTTCGATCCCGGCTCAGTCCGAATAGTGTTCAAAGACGTTAGCCTCGTGTCGGTAGTAGAGCTGTGCAAACCGACGGATAGATTCGTTCAAGCTAATTTATAAGAAATGGCTCCCGCTCACTCTAGACTCGTTCAGAACTTCCTGCTCGAGCACTTTGTTCAATGAGTGGTCGGAAGGACCAAACTGGAAAAGGCGCTCAGTTTCACTGAACAAATGAGTCTACCGAACTATCCATCACCGAGTGAGTTGGCAGTGAGGTTAGGAGCGCGCAGCTGTGAGCTTGCTTCCGGGAGATGGTGGGTTCGGCTGCCCTGGAGATGGTTTTCCGTGGTTTCCGATTTTCACACCAGGCAAATGCTGGGGCTGTACCTTAATTAAGGCCACGGCCGCTTCCTTCCCATTCCTAGATCTTACCTGTCCCATCGTCGGCATAAGACCTATCTGTGTCGGTGCGACGTAGAGCAAATAATAATAATAGTGAAATGAAAACCTACAACCTGCTTTCCAGTCATTGACCGGGTCAGGGATGGAATAAATGAAACAGATATAGGCTATTATTACAATGGGGTCGCCACTCCCAAGGTGATATTAATGACTGATAAATGCTATGAAATGATAATGGAGAGTGTTGCTGGAATGAAAGATGACAGGGAAAACCGGAGTACCAGGAGAAAAAACCTGTCCCGCCTCCGCTTTGTCCAGCACAAATCTCACATGGAGGGACCGGGATTTGAACCACGGTATCCTGTGGTGAAAGGCCGACGCGCTGCTCCGTCTGAGCCACGGAGGTTCCCCAATAATAATAATAATAATAATAATAATAATAATAATAATAATAATAATAATAATAATAATAGAACTATCCATGCTGTCTGATAACAAGGAGCATAAACGAGTCTGGACAGATCGAGCAGCTCGGAAACTCGAAGTTCAAGTGACTCACTCGTTGGCACAACGTTGCCACATGCATTGGTTCTCCGAACATCATTCTTGTACAGTCACCGCATGTAACACTCGTAACGCACACACGTGAAGTAAAAACAAGGCATTACCTCGCAGTTTGAGTGACTGGACAACTGAGTGGTGTGGTATAGGAAGCCTGTTATCACACTGCTCGCTGTCCAAACATCGCCCATTTCGAGTGAACTGCAGTGAGTCTGGTTCGAGTTTGTCTCTGTTTTAGCAACAGGCTCGTTCTCTGACCAGATGAGCTGAGTAGAGGTATAACCTGATGGTATGAGCTCAGACTCGCCAAATGTACGGCTTTAGTCGGCAGATTTTCTAGCACGTTAACGAACTACTATTACTACTACTTATTATTATTATTATTATTATTATTATTATTATTATTATTATTATTATTATTATTATTATTATTATTAATCTGTTTACCCTCCAGGGTCGGTTTTTCGTCGGACTCAACGAGGGATCCCACCTCTACCGCCTCAAGGGCAGTGTCCTGGAGCTTCATACTCTGGGTCGGGGGATACAACTGGTGAGGATAACCAGTATCTCACCCAGGTGGCCGCACCTGCAATGCTGAACAAGGGCCTTGTGGAGGGATGGGAAGATTGGAAGGGATAGACAAGGAAGAGGGAAGCAAGCGGCCGTGGCCTTAAGTTAGGGACCATCCCGGCATTTGCCTGGAGGAGAAGTGGGAAACCACGGAAAACCACTTCCAGGATGGCTGAGGTGGGAATCGAACCCACCTCTACTCAGTTGACCTCCCGAGACTGAGTGGACCCCGTTCCAGCCCTCGTACCACTTTTCAAATTTCGTGGCAGAGCCAGGAATCGAACCCGGGCCTCCGGGGGTGGCAGCTAATCACACTAACCACTACAGCACAAAGGCGGACATTATTATTATTATTATTATTATTATTATTATTATTATTACGTTGCTGTTGGTTTTACGTCTTAGTACATCAGTCGAACAATGAAAAATTGACGCATGTCTGAAGACGTGAAATGTAAGAATGTCCACTTGGCCATGTTCGGCTTTATACAGTCAGGCGGTTTGAAACACGATCCGTAGTTCTCACTCATTGTATCTGTCGCTCTCGCTCCCGCTGTGCCTTCTCCCCTCTCTTTTCTCTCTACTCCTCGTGATATCCGCTTTCATAAAGCACTAGGAAATTATAAGCGTGTGAAACGATCCTGGGTGGTGTAGTGGGTCAGTGGTAGGCAATAAAAGTCGTATCTACCACAACAACTGAAGTTCGGAACCCAAAGTGAACTTCATCATCATCATCTGTTTACCCTCCAGGTTCGGTTTTTCCCTCGGACTTAGCGAGGGATCCCACCTCTACCGCCTCAAGGGCAGTGTCCTGGAGCTTCAGACTCTTGGTCGGGGGATACAACTGGGGAGTATGACCAGTACCTCGCCCAGGCGGCCTCACCTGCTATGCTGAACAGGGGCCTTGAGGAGGGATGGGAAGATTGGAAGGGATAGGCAAGGAAGAGGGAAGGAAGCGGCCGTGGCCTTAAGTTAGGTACCATCCCGGCATTCGCCTGGAGGAGAAGTGGGAAACCACGGAAAACCACTTCCAGGATGGCTGAGGTGGGAATCGAACCCACCTCTACTCAGTTGACCTCCCGAGGCTGAGTGGACCCCGTTCCAGCCCTCGTACCACTTTTCAAATTTTCGTGGCAGAGCCGGGAATCGAACCCGGGCCTCCGGGGGTGGCAGCTAATCACGCTAACCACTACACCACAGAGGCGGACAGTGAACTTTCTTTTCGTTTTTTATTGTTCCCGAATGAATAAACCGTGATGACATCAGGCAACGAACACACCAAGTTTGGCCGAGTTAACTTCGATGTTAAATGCTTCACTCCATTCCGTATGGCACATTATTCACACGCGTACAGAAAGCAAGTGCTGGCTCTCGTCAAAGACGGCAATTTTAGCATTCGTGATGCAGCAATTGGGTGTGACGTTTCTCCTAGGACTGCTCAGAGATGGATACAGAAGTGACGGGTGTCAGGGGACATAGGACGTCTACCGGGCATTGGTTTACAGCGGGTTTCTGCGAGGAAACTTCACAGGTAAAACCGTTCTTAAACTCGGCGAAGATCATGTAGACGGGGTACGTCGCGCATTCCTATCTACGAAATGTCACTGTAAAATTTGTCACAAATGGAACATAATAATTGCTTTTACACAGCTGAAGTCTAAAATCTGCGGTAAATTAAGAAATATTTTATTTTTGGAGAATATTATGTATACCTACTTTACTACTTTACAAGTACTTTCGGTGCTACGCTCACAGTAACACACGTGTGTCTTTTGGTTATCTTACACTTTCAACAATTTCATATGTGATATCTGTGTTCACCGAAGTTCTTTGCTTTCGTTTCATTGCTTCAGTTGTCAATGGCATCATTTCCTGAATTGTATCGCGATATGCAAGATTTAATAGGCGACAAAAAGCTATGGGCCAATGTACATAAGAAGAATTCTGTGGACTAGTGAATTATTGGTCCAGGGATCATGTTATTTTTCTTTCAACAAAAATCATTTTTGTGGAACTTACGATATTTCTCTGTAATGTGCAGCATCAAGTTGTTGAATGCATCCTTATTTGTTTTTCCGTAGAGTTCTAGCCACATCACTATAACATGGTCATTTGCCTCATTGAAGAACGAAATAACATCGTGAATGCTGTTGACCTCCATTTTGCTGTTTGAACTGGCCGCTCTTGTCATATGGACAAAAATAATGAGAATCCACAGACATAGCACTCCTATTCCTCGGTGCTAGCCCTGGACCTCAAGAAATTAACAAAAGACTGCACCAGCAGCGGAATACGACATAAAGGAGTCCTGTCTACATACGTTAAGTATGTATTCATATTTCCCTAATAACGACGGTATTTCTTAATTTACCGCAGATTTTTCACTTCAAGTAAAAGCAATTATTATGTTCCATTTGTTACAAATTTTACAGCGACATTTTGTAGATAGGAATGCGCGACGTAACCATGTAGGCGAATTTCCGTGGATGTCTATACACGGTCCGTAAACGATTCAGAAAATCCGGACTCAGCTGCAGAAAAGCTGCCGCCAAACATTCTCTCTCCTATGAACAGATGGTCAATCGGAGCGCCTTTGCCGAGATGAAGTTAAAGCTTAATTGGGATCATATATATGATCTTCTTTGACGATACTTCTTTCAGTTCGGCGGAGGTCAAGCCGGTTCATGTTTACAGACTAAAGGGAGACCGATACGACAAGAGATATATCGCCAAGTTTTCATGCAGTGGCCGCATATCTGTGTCGTTTTCGGGGTGGATGTCGTCTGATGGGACTGGAGTGGTCAATCGGATAGATGACCGTCTCACGTCAATGGGCATTCTGCAGAACATAATGGTTCCGATTCTAAGAGAGAGTTATCCAGATGAGGTAATGCATTTCATTCAAGACAACTCCCCAATCCAATCATGAGGTCGTGTTCAGGGCTGATATTCTGACTAGTAGCCCATTGAACTGCTCAGTTGGGTCCCTCGAACTCCGGACTTGAACCCCATTGAACATGTGTGGGCAAGGTGGAAACGCCTTATAAAGAAATACTGGCCTCACCTTCCTCCATGTTCGCATGATGCTTTGTGAGGTGTTATTTTGGACGCATGGAAGGAGATCGCCCTCGACAAGGAATACTTTAGGAAACTTGCTGAGGCAATGCTACGTCGGCTCCACGTCCGCTCTGACAAGTTTTTCAAGACGATCGATTCTGGACGAGATATTAGTTTATGTCTAAAAGAGTCCTTTTTAGGACCACAACGCAAGATTTTACAATAAATATAAATGAACACGCGTATGGTTAACGCAACACTCTAAAAGCTAACAAAAAAGGAATGCGTAGAGTACGACTGCAAACCTGGTTCTCACCGTAACAGATGGGTACGCTTTCTCAGAGCGAAATGTCACGTGAACGAGCGCGCTATTGTAAGGCTATTCCCGGCTGTGCACGTAGCATTATTTACACCTTGAAGGGGCCAATTATGATAAACTATGCGTTAATTGCAAGCATTTGGAGTGGAAAAGCAAATAATGTTAGTGTGGCACAATAGAGGAGGGGTCCTCAAACTTTTTTCGTTCGCGGCACACTGTTTCGCTATGCTGAGTATAGCGGCACACCCCAACGTACAAGTAACTATGCCTGCTTTAGAGAAATTTCGAACCCTACAGAGCAGTCCCGAAAGATTGAGAACCCTAGCGGAGGGTACACGAACCACTGTGACGTTAGTAGAGGAACATGTCGATTACTTCCGAATCCTAGCGAGCATAATATAAATCAATTCACGGTCACCTGCAGTCAGTTCAGTACTTCAGTTGGGAATGGAGAGATGTTTAAATGTAGTACACAACTTAACGCAATTGATTATTGAATAAGTCGTAATATTTGGTGTTATTATAAAATGGAAGTAAATGTAACATAGAGAAGTTTTTAATTAAACATCAGCGATTAAACAGCAGTGAAGAACATCAGAGTGAAAATAGAACACATGAATCACCCGGATCAAGTGTAAGTGAGAAGCTACTTCCGCAGCACAGCAGTTCATCGTCTGGTGCTGTGCGCGGGTGTCGGGATTCTTATTTAAGCTTCGGATTTAGATTTACTGAATCTGGAAATCTTGAACTTTCGAAGTGTGTTGTATGTAGCGAAAAATTAAGCAATGAATGTATGGTTCCAAGCGAACTAAAGAGACACTTGAAAACGAAACACAGTCACTTGGAAAATATAAAGCTTATTTCAGTCGTTTACTTTATTCTCAAATTAAAGAAGGCAGGGCAAAGAATAACATAATTATAACTTCAGTAAATGCGCTAGTAGCTAGCTATAAATTAGCAGAAATAATTGCCAGGAATATGCAGTCACATACAGCAACAGAAACTTTGATTTTACCTGCTTGTAAAGAAATAGTTAAATCCTCCATGTTAGGAGAGGCTGAGGAGAGAGAGATATCTAAAGTACTTTTGTCAATCGATACAATTGTTCGCCGCATAGAAGACATGTCATCTGATATTAAAAAACAGACAGTGGAAAAATTACATGATGTTAAAAAAAATGAACTTCAACGGGATGAATCAACTTAAGTAAAATATGTCAATTAATGAGCTGCATAAGGTTTTTAAACGAAGAATCACTTACTAAACCGTTCCTCTCCTGCAATGAATTACCTCTGACGTCAACAGGATCAGACATATATAATTCTATGACAGCGACATTAGGAGAAAATGGACTGAGTTGGAACAATTGTATTTAAGTGTGCACTGATGGACCCCAGCAATGACTAGTCGAATGAGAGGTATTACTTCAAGTCTGAAGCAAGATTTTCCGCACACTGGATCCACACAGTGGTTTTTTTATATCGGCAATATTTGGTGGCAAAAACCGTTCCTTCACGTCTAAGGAATGTAATGAGCTCCGTTGTTGAAATGGATAATTACATTAAAAGTAGAGCTCTAAAAACTGGACTTCTCAATATCATGTGTCAGGAAGCAGGAGCTGTTCACGAAACTCTGATCCTTCACTCCGAAATTCGCTGGTTGTCCACAGTGTAGTTTACAGATTTTATGAACTTAGAAATGAGTTATTACTAATATTTGCCGCAGAAAAACCTGAGTTTGCTGACCTCTCTAGCGACTAAACTTGATGTTCTAAAGTTGCATACTTAGCTGATATTTTTATACATTTGAATAATCTCAATGCCAGTATGCAGGGAAGGAGAATACACTTACATCAACTGACAAGCTGAATGCGTTCTTGAGAAAAAATCAACTGTGGAAGTCAAAAGTTGAAAAAAGTGATCTTCTCACAGCTGATGCCGACATCTGTTACAGTCAGATTTTACAGCATCATTCTATTTTCGAGAATAAACTGCAAGAATATCTTCCTTCCCTCAACGTGAACGAATGCGACTGGGTTCGCAATCCATTTTCCGTTACTGCTGAGGACACAAAGCATCTACCTTTAGAAGAGGCAGAAGAATTGGCTGAACTTCAAGCCGATCGAACTTTGAAGCTGAAATTTAGGGAAGTTCTGGATTTCAGCGAAAAGAGTGTTCTCTGTGTTGTGAGAGCATATCTGTATTAATACAGATTTCAACAACATATCCATGCGGACAGGGATTTTTGGCACTGACCTGCATTGAAAATAAGAAACCTGAGCGATTTGTTTCTGTAGACCAAGAATTACGGGTGTGTTTGCCAGCGATTCCTCCCCGTATCGAACAGTTGTGCAAAAGTAAAAATGGCCACATTTCACACTAAACTGCAACACTAGTATAACATTATTGACAGAGCATCTTATTTTTGAGTTCTTACTGCATGGAATGTAAGCTTACGTAGATCTGTAATATGAATAAATAGTATTACTAAAATATTGAATACACAAGCAATTTTCTCGCGGCACAGTCCAACAACTTCACGGCACACTACTGTGCCGTGGCACACCCTTTGAGAACCCCTGCAATAGAGTAACGGGGTCCGGTAAAACAAAAACAAAACCCCCGTCTTGTAGTGGTTAGTGTAATTAGCTGCCAACTCCGGAGGTCCAGGTTCGATTCTTGGCTCTGCTAAGAAATTTAAGAAAGTGTTACGAGGGCCGGAACGGGGTCCACTCAGCCTCGGGAGGTCAACTAACAGTGACACGGTGTGAAGGGTTTCACAGCGAGATTCGCTTGCCACGCGTGCCCCTCACTTCAAATACGGTATTTATTTGAACCAGGGGTTCTCAAAGGGTGTGCCGCGGCACAGTAGTGTGCCGTGAAATTGTTGGATTGTGCCGCGGAAAAAATGTTTGTGTATTCAATATTTTAGTAATAATATTTATTAAAATTACAGAACGGCGTAAGCCTACATGCAGTAAGAACTCAAAAAATAAGATGCTCTGTCAATAATATTACACTATTTTTGAAATTTATTGGGAAATGTGGACTTGTTTACTTTTGCAGAACTGTTAGATGCGGGGAGGAATCGCAGACACATACACCTGTAATTCTTGGCCTACAGAAAGAAGTCACGTTTCTTATTTTCAATGCAGGTCAGTGCCGAAAATCCCTGTTTGCATAGATATGTTGTTGAAAACTGTATTAATACAGGTGTGGCATGCTCTGATAACTGAGAACGCTCTTTTCACTGAAATAGTGTTTCTTCCCTAAATTACAGCTTCAAAGTTCGATCGGCTAGAAGTTCAGCCAATGCTTTTGCCTCTTCTAATGGTTGATGTTTTGTGTCCTCAGCAGTAACAGCAAAGGGATTGCAAACCCAGTCGCATTCGTTCACGTAGAGGGAAGGAAAATATTCTTGCAGTTTATTCTCCAAAACAGAAAGATGTTCTAAAATCAGACTGGAATAGATGTCGGTATCAGCTGTGAGAGAAAGCATTTCAATATCAAATTTTCAAATTTTAACTTCCACAGTCGAATTTTTCTTAATAATCCATTCAGTTTGTCAGTTAATGTAAGAATATTCTCTTTCTTTCCATGCATACTGGCATTGAGATTATTCAAATGTCCAAAAATATCACCTAGGTATGCAACTTTGGAACACTAAGTTTCGTCGCTAATGAGGTCAGTAAACTTAGGTTTATCTGTGGCAAATATTTGTAGTAACTCATTTCTAAGTTCATAAAATCTGGAAAGTACACTTCCTTTGGAAAGGCAGCGAATTTAAGAGTGAAGGACCAGAGTTTCAAGAACAGTTCCTGCTTTCTGACACATTACTTTGAGAAGTCTAGTTTTTAGAGCTCTATTTTTAATGTAATTAACCACTTCAACAACGGAGCTCATTACGCTCCTTAGATCTGAAGGAATGGATTTTTCCACCAAAGCTTCTCGATGTAAAAAAACAATGTGTGCATCCAATGTGCGGAAAATATTGCTTCAACCTTGAAGTAAAACCTCTCATTCGACCAGTCATTCCTGGGGCTCCATCAGTGCACGCTGAAATACAATTTTCCAACGTCGCTGTCATAGATTTATGTATGTTTCATCCTGTTGCCGTCAGAGGCAATTCTTAGCAGGATAGGAGCTCTTCAGTATGTGATTCTTCGTTTAAAATTCTTATGTAGCTCATTAATTGACATTTGTATCTGTTAATTTAATCTGTTAATTTATATCTGTCAATTCATCCAGTTAAAGTGCACATTTTTTACCATCATGTAATTTTTCCACTACTTTTTAATATCAGCTGATATGTCTTCTATGCGGCGAACAATTATATCGTTTGTCAAAGGTGCTTTTGATATCTCCCGCTTGGAAGCCTCTCCTAACATGGAGTAACTATTTCTTACAAGCAGCTAAAATAAAATTTTCTCCTGCTGTATGTGACCGCATATTCCTGACAATTATTTCTGCTAACTTTATAGCTAGCTACTAGCGCTTTTTCTGAAGTTGTAATTATTTTATTCATTGCCTTGCCTTCTTTAACTTGAGAAGAGAGTAAACTATTTAAATAAGCGTTATATTTGTTTTCCAAGTGACTGTGTTTCGTTTTCAAGTGTCTCTTTAGTTTGCTTGGAACCATACATTCATTGCTTAATTTTTCGCCACATATAACACACTCAGGAAGTTCACGATTTCCAGATTCAGTAAATGTAATTCAGAAGCATAAATAAGAATCCTGATATCTGCGCACAGCACCAGACGATGCGGAAGTAGCTTCTTACTGTCACTTGATCCGTGTGATTCACTTGTTATATTTTCACTCTGATGTCCTTCACTGCTGTTTAATCGTTGGCATTTAGTTAAAAACTTCTCCATATTACAACACAATATCTGTAAATTTACTTCAGTTTTATAACAACGCCAAATATTGCGACTTATTCAACAATCAATTGCACTACATTTAAACATCTCTCCGAATCCAACTGAAGTATTGAACTGACTGCAGGTGACCACTGATTGGTTTATAGTACGCGAACCTTTTCTTGATCCCTGAGTTCCCTAGTGTTGAATGGGAACTTGGGATCAAGAAAAGGTTTGCGTACTATATGTATGCTCCACATAGGTTTGGGGGTGATCGATATGTTTCTCTACTAACATTCCAGTGGTTCGTATACCTTCCGCTAGGGTTATCAATCTATCGGGACTGCTCTTTATCGTTCGAAATTCCTCTAAAGCAGGCATAGTTACTCGTACGTTAGGGTGTGCCGCTATACTCACCATAGCGAAACAGTGTGCCACGAACGAAAAATGTTTCAGAACCCCTCTTTTAGATGAATAATAATAATAATAATAATAATAATAATAATAATAATAATAATAATAATAATAATAATAATAATAATAATAATAATAATAATAATAATAATAATAATAATAATCCGATGGCACTAGCTGAATAGAAATCTGCTTGCATTACAATATTAATGAATGAATTAACTACACTACAGTGGCATTCGTGCACACACATTAATAGGCTAACAGCTAATGCAATCCCGACTATTATGGGACTGCACTGTTTCACTGATCACAATCACAAGTGATAATAACAACATTCATGAAAACAAACAAAAAAACAAACAAACAAACAAACAAACAAACAAACAGTGCGGGCCGATGACCTAGATGTTAGGCCCCTTTAAACAACAAGCAAGCAAGCAAGCAAATAAACAGTGCACTCCTGAATTTCTCTCTCCTTGCTTAAATTTCAAAGCTTGACAACGTATTTAACAATTTGATCACACTAAAAATAGTGCCGTCACGTTGAAAAAAACCTACAACCTGTTTTCCAGTCATTGACCGGGTCAGGGATGTAATGAATGAAGCAGATATAGGCTGGTAGTACGATGGGGTCGCCACTCCCAAAGTGATTTATTAATGAATGATAGACGCAATGAAATGAGAATGGAGAGTGTTGCTGAAATGAAAGGTGATAGGGAAAACCGGAGTACCCGGAGAAAAACCTGTCCCGCCTCCGCTTTGTCCAGCACAAATCTCACATGGAGTGACCGGGATTTGAACCACGGTATCCAGCGGTGAGAGGCCGACGCGCTGCCGTCTGAGCCACGGAGGCTTTTGTGCCGTCACGTTATGGTTACATTTTGAATCTTTATTTTAGCTTCTTTATAGAACTGAATTGTTTAAATAGTCACTATAATGGAATTCATTATTTTGTAAAATGTTTTGGAATTAATCTCTAACAACAGTTAATATAAGACTTTTGGGGAAAGCCTATGTTCATTGTAAAGTGGTTGGTGATGTGCTGAGGGCTCCGCCGTTCAGCACTGATACCAGCCTGCGCTCTTCGTTCCCCTGACAAGCCGATATCATCCTTCCAGTCTCCTCCCGCTCCCGCACCCAGCACCCTTGCTAAACTCTACTAACCTACTGGGGTCTCTGCCGGACAGACCATACACCCGCCTGCACTCTTCCTTCCCCTGACAGGCCCACATCGTTCTTCCAGGCTCCTCCCGCACCCCGCACACTTGCAAAGTGTGGGGCCTACTCAGGGCTCTGCTGCCACAATCCGAACGCCTCACGACTAAAGAAAAAAAAAAAAACATCGAGCGTGCTGGACAACGGCCACGGTCTGAAAGCCGTTGCTATTTTCTTGAAAATAGAAAAGCAAAACGATTACAGCCGAAATAATAAAGATAACATTGTATAACTGAACAGCACGCCACTATAAGTACGACTTCGCTACATTTGCCCATCTCTTTATGTAATCAATTACAGAGTGAAATAACGTTAAATGTTTTTGAAAAGGCGGTGGGGCGGTGCCCAAAAGCCATGCACGAACCACCACTACTTGCTGTTTCTACTACAGCATCCTTATATGCCACCCATTCTCTTTCGATAGCCTGAACCTGCTTACTGTCCACTGTTCGGAACTTCTCAGGAATCATATCCATGTTCTTATGTCTAATTTCCTCGTCCTGGAGATTTTCTACCCTTATTCATTTGCAGACAGATTTCACTGTCTCTAACCTAGGCCTGGAGCCTCCTTGGCTCAGGCGGCAGCGCGCCGGCCTGTCACTGCTGGGTTCCATGGTTCAAATCCCGGTCACTCCATGTGATATTTGTGCTGGAAAAAGCAGAGGTGCGACAGGTTTTTCTCCGGGTACTCCGGTTTTCTCTGTCACATTCCATTCCAGCAACACTCTCCAATATCATTTCATTTCATCTGTCATTCATTAAGCATTTCCCCAGAAGAGTGCGACAGACTTCGGCAGCCGGCACAATTCCTGTCCTTGCCACTAGTTGGGGGCTTCATTCATTCCATTCCTGACCCGGTCGAATGAATGGAAATAGGCTGTGGATTTTCTTCTTCTCTAACCTAGGCCTAGAGATATTTAACTCAGTACAGATCAGATAGTGGTGTGTATCATCGAAATATCCCCGAAAAACCCGTACATTTCTAACAGCCTTCCTGAATTCGAAGTCGGTCAAGACATAGTCTATTATGGATCTGGTGCCACGTGTAGCGGTGAATAGCCTTATGCTTGAAGAATGTATTTGTAATACCAATATAAATGGTCCATTATAGGACCCGGTCGAATGACTGGAAACAGGCTGTGGATTTTCTTCTTCTCTAACCTAGGCCTAGAGTTACTTAGTTCAGTACAGATCAGATAGTAGTGTGTATCATCGAAATATCCCCGAAAAACCCGTACATTCGTAACAGACTTCCTGAATTCGAAGTCGGTTAAGACATAGTCTTTTATGGATCTGGTGCCTCTACCCTCCCTCGTGTAGCGGTGAATAGCCTTATGCTTGAAGAATGTATTCGTAACTGATAAACTCATACTAGCACTGAAGTCCAGCAGTCGCTTCCTATTTCTATTAGCTTCCATATCGTCCCTACATTTACCAATCACCCTTTCGTATCCTTCAGTTCTATTTCCAACTCTCGCATTGAAATCGCCCATTAGCACTATCCTATCCTTGCTGTAAACCCTGACTACGATGTCACTCACTGCTTCATAAAACTTGTCAATTTCATCCTCATCTGCACCCTCACACGGTGAATACACTGAGGCAATTCTCGTCCTAAATCCTCCAACTGCCAAATCTACCCACATCATTCGCTAGTCTACGTGCCTAACAGAAATTATGTCGCGTGCAGTACCCTGATGAACAACCCTATCCCAGACTCTGCCCTTCCCTTTTTATCACCTGTCAAGTACACTTTATAATCTCCTATCTCTTCCTCGTTATCTCTCCTAACCCGAATATCACTTACTCCTAGCACATCCAGATGCATCCTCTTTGCTGACTCAGCCAACTCTACTTTCTTTCTTCCATAAGCCCAATTAATATTGATAGCTCCCCATCGAATTCCATTTCGTTCGACAAGTTCTTTCCAAGGAGTCCCTCGCCTGCCAAATGGGAGTGGGACTCCGTTACTGCCATAGGTCCGACGCTTGCTTAAAATGTTCTGAGCTCGGTAAATTCGTGAAGCAAGATGCTGCCCTACTTACACAGAGTCCAAGTGAGGATATCTCCTCTAACGGGTTAGGGAACACTGGTGGACTGTATAGTCCTAGCCGCCTGAGCACAAGGAGGGCCAAGACTCAGAATATGTTCGAGATGCCCACTCCAGTTCCATAGCAACTGATATCCCGACTCTCAGGACCACTTACTAGGCAACTCAGCCGTTGCCCATGGTTCACGAACTAGGACGTGACTACAGTAAGCCAAGAAAAGGAAACAAATAACATTTCAAAATTTGTTGTGTTAAGTTCTGCTCTAGTCAATTCCTTGTTCAGCCATTCAAACCAGGCTCTTCTTATCCCTGTGTGAACCACTATATTTCCTTAACAATTATTATTATTATTATTATTATTATTATTATTATTAAGAATTTTAAGTATGAAAGTTACTATATGAGCCCTCATATCAATTGTGATGAGAAGCTTGAACATTTCTTGATATCACGGAAGTGACACGTGGCAAGGAGGGGGCTACCTTCCGTCCCATGCTCTGAGATGTGACGTCATCAGCACTTGTCGACAGTGGAAGGATACAGAAGAAAGTTTATGTTGAATAAATATATTTAAATGAAAGAATTAGTGGTGAACGCAGTATAATGAGGGTCCTGTATTCATCTATAAGACATTGGTCTTTGGTAAGACGGATTTGAGACTGCTAAGCCGATTCGATGGATTATTTCAGAAAGACGCGCGTGTCTAATTTACCCACGCTAAGTCGACAGAAAATAGCGCCTATCCAATGAGGTCATTTAACCGGTTAATTTAATAAGAATAAATGTTAAATGTTCATGAACACTACCGCTAGCAACGTAACAAGTATGTGGTTACATCAAAAACTCTTTTAAATACAGTTCATTTAAGTCGGAAAAGTTACGCAAATTTTCTTGGCGGCAAAGGGAAACTGCCTAGAGAGAGGGGGTACTGTTTATAAATAAGAAGGGACGCCATGGTGAAACCCCTGCATTTATATCGTTGAGGCTGGAGACAGAGGGTTGAACTGTTCTGTAAATCGATCGACAAGAAGCAGACTAAGTCCAACAAACAGATTTTTAGCCGATGTGGCTGGGGTCTTGGCTCCATGTGGAGATAGTTTTTTGAGCAGAAGTAATTGTTAAAAAGGACGGTCAAGATACCGAAGAAGTATTTATAAATTTTTGTGTGGTAAAGAAAGTAATTCGTGTGCGGGTAATAAATACAATCAGACGAGTGCGATAACAAAAACGACAATTGAAGGGAATTTTAATGCTTTATTTCAAGGAAACAGGAAGAAAAATCCTACGTAAGCCAGAAATGTTAAAAATGGCTAAATAAATGACAGAGGATCGCAGGTGAGCCCGAAGATGGAAACTGGCGTAACCTAAGGTAGGTGACATGCCATCTTAACGCCTAACTATATCTTGTTTTATGATGTCAAACTTATATGTATTTGAAATGGGTATTTATGACGCAGTTGGTCACCCATATGTTTTTGGTGAATGCCAGAATATGACGAAAAGGTCATTAGTTTTATTTTCTGCTTGGATAAATTTTTAAATTATTGCGAGCGCCATGTAACGTTGTAAACAGTTATTAATGAGGGTTTCGAAGTGATATCACGTCCAAAGTAGATCGTCATTTCCGAGAATTTATTGCCTATATTTTGTAATGTCAAATTAAGAAGTTTTACCTGACGTAAAATTTTTCTGTTGGAATTTTGATGGAATTGGTGCAAAAAGATCCGTGGTTACCCATTTTCAATCGGGTGGAAGCGCTGTATGTAGTGTTGAGTAATGCAGATCGGCGATTTTGTCACGAAGTGTAACGTTATTTATGTCCGTTTAAACTGGGTCTATGTGACAATGAATAACAGTAAAAATTGTCAGTCATTTTTGTGAAAATCCAAGTTTTAAAATACCAGATCATTCTATGCGAAGTTGTTCATTATTAAAATATTTGTGCGTTATTATGCGTCGTCGATTCTAGTAAGAATTTTTATTCCAGTTCTTTTGTCGGTGAGAGTCGTCGAGTTTATTTGTCGTTTGAGTTGATATGGGATTTGCGAATCAGGTGATTGGAAGCTTGTAGTGAACCCGGGACTTTGGTGTGAGCCCGAGGAAGATTTTATAATGTTTGGGATGGAAGGTAGAGTGCGAGAATCCACGGCGGTATTAATTTGCGACGTGTACAATTATTGTGGGACATTTTAAAGAAAAATCTATGTGCATATTTGTTGGTCAGAAATATCGTACTTTATTCTATTTTGCGAAGTCTAAGGTTTCATTCTTAGAAGCCAGTCAAGCGTGGCGAAAGACATGTGTTTCATATTAAAACTGGCAGACAAGGTGAGGGTCGTTTGTTTTCAATGCCGCCAGCTGATCGGAGTTCGCCGCTCGAAGGTAACGGGGTTGTGCGCTTGCTACGTGTTAAAATGAGATTGTCTTCCTTGGAACAGAGATCATTATTTGCGAGATCTAGTTGAAAAATCATCCGGGAATAACGTGTAGGTTATTAGATACTGTGAATTTGTTTAATTGAGATCGTAATGTATAGTTGAAACCACGAAGTTAGAGTATAATGAGCGAGGTTAGCCAATTTCAGGGTTGTCCAAAATATAGGGAGTGGTAGTGATGATTGTTTTGTTTGTGAGGGGTGCACAAAGCTTTATGGAATGTTATGACAAGATATTACATTGTAATCGGCTTACATTGTACGGCGAGTCACTGATGGTTTTGTACTTAATTATTAGGGTTATCCAAGTAATAATAATGGTTAGTATTAAATTAGATTTAAAGTGTGATGTCATGAAACAAGATATAATACTGGAAATAAATGATGTAAATTTTTTCCAGTTGCACGATAACCACAGATGATAAAACATTAAATATGAACTGAAATTAACTCCGTCAGAATTTGCGTAGGTACTTGTGAAAGAAACCATTCGTCCGTGGAGATAGAATTTGTCTTTCATTAAGATTTCATTAAATCATTTAAATTTATTTAATTATTAGATTCAGTGGAAACCGTATTTGTGAAATAACCTTAAACCAAGCGAATAACTTGAAAATGCATTCTGGAAATCTTAGTTTATTTATCTGGGAATATTCAAATGTTAACGTAACGATTAAGAGGACATATCCGAAGGTAATGGATTTACTGCCGCAAAGTATTGTGAGCGTTGTTGTTGTTGTTGTTGTTGTTGTTGTTGTATTATTTGACTTTGATTGATTGAGCATTAAATGTGCTGGCGTTAGTAAAGTGGAAACTTTGGTCATCAGCCGATATAACTCAATTGTGTTTAGCCTTCAGCTTAGAAACTTGGATGGTCATGGGGTCATCAACCTCAGTGACTTAGATTAGGGCCATCTGCCACTGTTGCATTATTTTCCTTGCGGTCATCGTCCACAATGACTTTAATGTAACTGAGAAGTTTAGAGGTCGGTCCATGACATATTCGCAGGTCACATCGATTCAATTAAGGGTCCATGCCGTATAACCACTGTGTGGCACACACCGATTGAACTTCCTTAATTACAACCAGAGTCCAGAGTTCGTGTTACGAGGGCTGGACCATCAAGAATCATTATGGTGGTACATGTAGTCTCACATGGAAGCCGAATTTAAGGATTTCCAGACTTTCCTTTCTTTATTTAATAATTGAGACAATGGTTTCTAGTAAGGATGCCCATCACGCAGTTACGTCAAAGGCTCAAACCAGCGTTATACTCATCTGTATAAAAATGATTGTGGTGTCAAGTGGACAAGATAGTCCAAATTATATTGATTATAAATTATTATTTATTCAGTAATTACATAAATAAATACGAATATTTTTATATAGACCTTTCATTTGAGTAGATAGATTAGGATTACCGAACCCTACCTTTACCTCAGCAAGTGACGAAGAACCCGAAAGGACCCAAGAGACAGATCTCATGAAAATTTGTTGATAGGTAAGGAAGGTAGGTATCCTTCATAGTGGACCAAAGGGTTCATAATGATGATAATAATAATAATAATAATAATAATAATAATAATAATAATAATAATGTATAATTATAAATAATAATAAATAATTATCATAAATTATTATTATTATTATTATTATTATTATTATTATTATTATTATTATTATTAATATTATTATTATTATTATTATTATTTTCTTTGTTCGTATCGGCCTACTAAGGACCACGTTATTTCAGCTATCTTCTCTGGTCTTTTATCTTTGTCCAGTGCTCCTTCATTCGTTGCCGCTGTTGCTCTATCCTTTCCTTTCCTTTCCTTTCCTTTCCTTTCCTTTCCTTTCCTCCGTCCACGTCTTTCCCTTCTTCAACTTTGGCCTTTCTTGAAAACCCTGGTGGTCTTTTAGTTTCCTCCTGAGTGGGTTGCGTTCTTGTTTATCTTCGAAGTGATCCCTATCTCCTGTAGGTCCCTTCCCACCTCCTTGAACCAAGCTATTATTATTATTATTATTATTATTATTATTATTATTATTATTATTATTATTATTATTATTATTATTATTATTATTATTATGTCACACCGACACAGAAATGTCTTGTGGCGACGATGAGATAGGACAGAGCTATGATTAGAAAGGAAGTGTCAGTGGCCTTAGTTAGAGCCCCAGCTTCAAACATTTGCCTGGTTTGAAAACTGGTATGGTTCGCCGAATCTCTCAGCTTACAACTACACGACCCCTACCGTCTAGCCTTCTCTGCTCAAATCAGTCAAGAAAGAAGTAGCATTCCATGGCATTGGTGAGAAGGCTGCTTAGCATTTGATAACCTTGCAGAGGACAGCTGCCTCATAGTTTCTCAGTTATAATAGGTTTGTCAATGGAATATTGAACAGTTGACGAATGCAGCCGAGTGCTTCCGAAGAGAAATGGATAAGATGTGAGGCGAATACTGGGACCTCGATAATTGTGTTAACTTGTTATGACGCGTACATGAAAGCGCTGGAATGTCGAGTACTGCAATTAGTAATTACTAATTAGACCACGGGCTATGATGACATTCTGTGATCATCCTGAGGTGAAACCCTCCTATAATATTTTCCTCCACAATAACGCTTGGCAAATAGACTATGGTCCGCCTCTATTGTTTAGTGGTTAGGGTGATTAGCTGCCACCCCCGGAGGCCAGGGTCCAATTCCCAGCTTTGCCACGAAATTTGAAAAAGTGGTACGAGGGCTGGAACGGGGTCCACTCAGCCTTGGGAGGTCAACTGAGTAGAGGAGGGTTCGATTCCCACCTTAACCATCCTCGAAGTGGTTTTCCGTAGTTTCCCACTTCTCCTCCAGGCAAATGCCGGGATGGGACTCAACTTAAGGCCACGGCCACTTCCTTCGCTCTTCCTTGTATATTCCTTCCAATCTTCCCTTCCCCCCCACAAGGCCCCTGTTCAGCATACCAGGTGAGGCCACCTGGGCGAGGTACTGGTCTTCCTTCCCAGTTGTACCCCCGACCCAAAGTCTAGCGCTCCAGAACACTGCTCTTGAGGCGGTAAAGATAGGATATCTCGCTGAATCCGAGGGAAAATCCATCCATAGAGGAAGAACTGATTAAGAATAAAATAAAATAGACTACGAACGTGGTACCTTGTTTCAAATCCCGGCGCACTTTCCTCCAAAATCTAATCCCACAGTTAAGGGTTAATTTACTGTAAAAGACTTTACTACCATGCACAATTTCAGGTAGTATCCCTAAAGTTCATGCAGCTGACCACTGCATCATCCATTATCCTAATGTAGCTGCCAAAATAACAAGAATAACAAAAAGCAACGATAAGAAATGTGTCAGGTGAACAGAACGGTACTATTTTTCTTTTGAACAATGAAATAAGTTTGCAATGTTACGTGACTATTGATATTGTGATCATAGCCACGATACCTCCAGGTTTACGTAGACTCTGAATCACAGGAGCCGGGCTGAGTAGCTCAGACGGTTGAGGCGCTGGCCTTCTGACTCCAACTTGGCAGGTTTGATCCTGGCTCAGTCCGGTGGTATTTGAAGGTGCTCAAATACGACAGCCTTGTGTCGGTAGATTTACTGGCACATTAAAGAACTCCTGCGGGAATAAAGTCCGGTACCTCGGCGTCTCCGAAAACCGTAAAAGTAGTTAGTGGGACGTAAATCAAATAACATTATTATTACTGACTCACAGGAACGTTACTTTTCTTTGTGAAAATTCTTCCAGAGTGGTGTCCGGCTCCATGGCTAAAAGGTCAGCGTGCTGACCTTTGGTCACAAGGGTCCCGAGTTCGACTCCCAGCAGGGTCATTGGTTAATTTCGCTGGCACGGGGACTGGGAGTTTGTGTCGTCTTCATCATCCTTTCATCCTCATCACGACGCGCAGGTCGCCTACGGCCGTCAAATCAAAAGGTCTGCATCTGGGGAGCCAAATATTTCCTCGGACACTCCCGGCACTAAAAGCCACACGTCATTTCATTTTCCTCCAGAGTGGTAAGCAAACTGCGACAAGCCGTGGGCTTCTTTATTTATCTTTCCTATTTGTTTTACGTCGCACCGATACAGACAACCGGGCGAGTTGGCCGTGCGGTTAGGAGCGTGCAGCTGTGAGCTCGTATCCGGGAGATAGTAGGTTCGAACCCCACTGTCGGCAACCGTGAGAATGGTTTTCTGTGGTCTCCCATTTTCACACCAGGCAAATGCTGGGGCTGTACCTTAATTAAGGCCACGGCCGATTCCTTCCCATTCCTAGGCCTTTCCTCTCCCATCGTCGCCATAAGACCTATCTGTGTCGGTGAGACGTAAAGCAACTAGCGACACATACAGGTCTTACGACGACGGTGAGGAATGAACGGAACTTGGGTTTAATTATGGTACAACCTCAGCATATTCTTGGTGTAAACGTCGGAAACCACGAAAAACCATCTTCACGGCTGCCGACAGTGGAGTTCGAATCCACTATCCCCCGAATGCAAATTCTCAGCTACGTGAGCCAAACTACATAGTCAACTCGCTCAGTAATATGACATATTAAAATAACTATAAATATGTGAGACAGTCTCCCGTTGCTTTCCTCACTGAGCCAGAACGTGCTGTTACACATCAATTTGTCAAGCACACTGAAGAGCATACATCATTCGACCCTATGGGCGACACTCTCACTCCATTCGTCACAGCGATTGGCAGCTTAAGGGATGGCATCACGGATCATTAGTATCCTCAGACCTCATTCACTTTCAAATTGTCAAAGGCAGGTCACTGAAAGCTATAAATCTGTTCTTGTCCATACCACAGGGCTTAGTGTATTTTAACAATTGTCGTACGAGGAATGGATCAGGGCTTCGCTTATTATATACACGATCAGTCTCTCCTCTATGGTATAGTGCAGGGCCTCTCAGGGTGCATGCACCAGCATGCACTGTTCACGGTGTAAAAGACGACTTCGCTTGGTTGACCAGACTGCAGACCCCCACTCCTCGATTTGGAGCAATAGCGCTGTCTCTCTCTTTCCCCACGCCTGTCTCGCCCGCTCTGCCTGTCTCCCTCTTCCTCACTTGTTCCGTAGCGCTCCAAATCCGAGCCGAGTTGAGCCGAATTTAGCTGAGTAGCACAGAGACGAAGCGTTGGTCCGAGCAGAGCCGAGTGGGACCGATGCACTGTGCACAGGAACTCTGCGCCTCAGTTTGCACGCGTGAGATTTTGGGCGTTTGAGAGGCCCTGGTATAGAGCAAGGAGATGATTCGGAAGATGGTAAGGAAGATAGCAAGGCCAAGATGTATGGTACAATTCATTACCATTTTTGTTCTTCAACTGTAAGCTGCTAAGACAGTGAAATGAACATCCAGGCCTGCATCTGATGACGCTAGAGCAACTGTCAGCCCTTAGTAACTCCCATAACACATGGAATTTTGGCGAAACTGTGAATAGTGGTTGCGTCTTGCACTAGACCTCTTCGTACTGCAATCTGCGGACAGAAAGTTGATGAGTGTGCCTCGTGTAACAGAGACTACGCTGCGCCAGGCGAGTAAATACCACTTGATCGAAGTATATTCCGTCGGCACGCACGCAAGCTGCACAGCGCCGTCTGATTGAGCGGACAACATTGCTTACCAGCAAAGCCTAACGTCTGATATTATTACCTGCAGCATTCCGTGTGCGTCTGAGGAGGTCTCCGTGAGAACGAACGTCCGTGGCGTAGATCGTTTCCTTCATCGTGCCCCACAGAATGAAATCCAAAGGGGTTAAATCAGTGCTTCTGTGGGGCTAGACGACTGGTCCTCCACGACCAAACCATCTTCCGGGATAGGTCGTGCTCGTCCAAAGAAGAACATGGTGCTGGGAATGGGGAGGTGCACCCTCATTTTGAGACCACATGCGGGGGCGTACATTGAGAGGAACCTCCCTAAAGAACCCCGTCAATAACTTTTCAAGGAAGTGAAGATGGTGATTACTATCGACATGTCCTTCCAGCAAGTAAGATCCAATCAAAGTACTCCGCAATACTTTCGTACGGACGTTAACTGAAAAATATTTTCTGATATTAGAAATATGGCACAGAGTGAAGGTTTTTCAGGGCCAACATGAGTACATTATGGACTGTACTGCTTTCTCGTATGTTGTAGTGCACTGTCTCAAACACATGTCTATTAAATTGGCATGTGTTCGGAAATCGACACCGATATTCCCTTACGGCTGATGGGCATTTCTATCACACAAACTGTACATGTAATGAATATCAGCCACATTTGTGAACCTTGTCATCTTTCCCTGCGTTCCGTGTGAGATACTTGGAAATGTCTGGCTCACAGCACAGTGAAGTGGGGAAGAGAGAGATTTCTGTTCCCCTGAGCTATGTGCAGTCGAGTATGGAGAATTTTGCTGATATACACTGCCGGAAAAATGTAAAAAAAAAACCGTGAAATAATGAATGTAGATTACGGGCATTTTGGCAATATATTTGTCGAGGTAACATTTTTAATTTATTAAAGGTACAAGACCACAGATTAATTTCCGCGCTAGGAAAGCCATCGCAAATGTATCGTGCTGGTCCAATGATAACCGGCGGTGTAATCGCCTGACTGTTGAATGCAGGGATGCAAACCTGCATGCAATGTTTCGTACAGGTGCCGGATGTTAGTTTGTGGGATGGAGTTCCATGCCTGTTGCACTTGGTAGGTCAATACAGGAACAGTTAATGCAAGTTGTGGATGACGTTGGAGTTGTCGTCCAATGATGTCGTATTGGGGACAGATCGGGGATCGAGCAGGCCAAGGCAACATGTCGACACTCTATAGATTACGTTGGGTTACAACAGCAGCATGGGGGCGTGCATTATCCTGTTGAAAAACACCCCCGGGAATGCTATTCATGAATGGCAACACAACAGGTCGAATCACCAGACGGACGTACACATCTGCAGCCAGGATGCGTGAGATAACCACGAGAGTGTTCCTGCTGTCATAGGAAATAGCTCTCTAGACCAGATTTCCCGGTGTAGGTCCAATGTGTCGACGCCGTAGACAGGTTGAATTCAGGCGCTCAACTGGCCTCCTTCTAACCAACACACGGGCATTACTGGCACCAAGGCAGAACCGGCTATCATCGGAAAATACAACGGACCTCCATTCCATCCTCTAATGAGCTCTCGCTTGACACCATTGAAGTCGCAGACGGCGGTGGTTTGGTGTGTGTAGAATGAATGAACACCGGAGGGCGTCTGGCTCGGAGCTTTCCTTCAAGTAACCGATTTCAAACAGTTCGTTGCGTCACTGTGGTGCCGACTGCCACTCGAATTGCTGCTGCAGACGCAGTCCGCTGCGCCACAGCCATACACCGAATACGGCGGTCCTCGCTCTCGGTGGTGCCAGGGGGACGTCCGGAGCCCGGTCTTCTTGCGAGCGTACCTTCTCGTGACCACTGCTGCCAGCACATATGCATAGTGGAGACATGCATGCCAAGTCATTCTGCAATAGCGCCGAAGGAAAATCCACCATCACGTAGCCCTATTATACGGCCTCGTTCAATCGCAGTGAGCTGTTGATTCTGGCTTCTTCGAATTCGTAAAGGCATTGACCCACTCACAGTCACTCCGTCCTATCTCACAGGTAACTAACGCTCTCGCACAGTACAGCCCATATTTAAATCAAGCCTGATGTGCAACGTCATGTGGCCGCGGCTAGCATCACACTAATGCGATTTGCGGGAAATTTGAATCAACTTCATCTTTCAGATGTATCAACATGCCTACAAACGTTCGTTAATCTAACACAACCCCTTCTTGGTGTTTATTTATTTTTTCCTTCAGTGTAGAAACAATGATTTATGTTGGTAATGGAATGTTACAATGCCTCTGCTCCACTCAGGGCCAGCACCGTATATGGTTCTAGCAATTCCCTTGTGTTGAATGGGAGCTTGCTCTTACCTCAGGTTCGCAGAGCCTAGTGAGATCAAGATAGCTAAACGATCAAGCTATAGCACGTTTAATGCTGGAAACCTTAACGAGTACTGAAAATTAATCACGTATCTTCGTTTAATTATATGTTAACTGATTTGCAAGAAAGTGAATTGAAAGCGAGTACTTGAATTCCGTCTATGTAGTGCAACGCAGTGTCACTGCGTCTCATTGGGATGAAACCGCTGACGTATTAGATTATACAATTAAACATATAATTTGCAATAGTCTTATTCCTTTATATACCCGCCCCGCGGTGTAGGTGTAGCGTGCCTGCCTCTTATCCGTAGGCCCCGGGTTTGATTCGCGGCCAGGTCAGGGATTTCTACCTGGATCTGAGGGCTGGTTACACTCAGCCTACATGATTACAATTGAGGCGATATCTGACAGTGAGATGGCGGCCCCGGTCTAGAGAGCCAAGAACAACGGCCGAGGAGCTTCGTCGTGCTGATCACACGACATCTCACAATCTGCAGGCCTTCGGGCTGAGCAGCGGTCGCTTGGTAGGCCATGCGCCTTCGGGGCTGTTTCACTATGGGGTTTGGTTTTGGTTATTCCTTTATATGACTGGAATACCAAGTAAATACATTTTAAAGAAATTTAATTATATTTTAATTATAATTGTTTGTTAGAAACCTTTCACTGTCGAAGGCATGATCTACAATTCGTAGTATTGAAAATGTAAACCTACAACCTGTTTTCCAGTCTTTGACCGGGCCAGGGATGTAATGAATGAACCATATAGGCTATTATTACAATGGCGTCGCCACTCCCGAGGTGATATTAATGACTGATAAATGCTATGAAATGATAATGGAGAGTGTTGCAGGAATGAAAGATGACAGGGAAAACCGGAGTACCCGGAGAAAAACCTGTCCCGCCTCCGCTTTGTCCAGCACAAATCTCACATGGAGTGACCGGGATTTGAACTACGGTATCCAGCGGTGAGAGGCCGACGCGCTGCCGTCTGAGCCACGGAGGCTCAATTTATAGTATTATAAATCATTATTGTTTCGTTTCACAGAAGAATATATACAACGAATATGACTACACGATCCATTACTGTTACGGCGAACCTCACTCCGTCGCATGCCTGTTTGTGTGTATGTCACTGAGCTACTGTAGAGGGTACCTCTTCTCTCGCCTTCAGAGTACTTTTCCACGGGCTTGGTGTAGACACCACTTTAAAGGCAGTGCATTTCAACCACTCAACTTTCTCTTTACTCTTCCCTTTTCACTTCTCACCTAGGGCTGACTTCTGTTCATAGGTTAGTGTTTATGTGCCATTAAGAGACAGGCTCATCAAGGGGCTGGTTTGGCCAACAAATGTTAAGGAGGTTCTACCAACATTAGACAAGAGATAATACTATTGGAAACGAGATGCATCGGCACGATTCCATGCTCTGGACTGCACGTGACGTGGACCAGGCTGGTGCACAGCTCAAAGAAGTTCTCATGTGCACTTTTATGTTTTCGATGAGCTCGTGGTTTAATGGTACATGCGCGCTATGATGAGCAAATTTCGAGCAACGTTGAGGTATCTTCCGCAGTAAGCAACGTCCGCTTGCCAGAGGCAACGGAGCACGATGCGCATTCTCCTCCAACATTGGTAAACTGTAATTAACTAAGTGGTAGTGTATTGGATCACAATTCTTGGCTTAATATCCTCCTTATCATGTCTCTAGTCATCCCCCAGCGTTTTGCCATGGAGGAGAGACTCATTCTATGTAGGCACTATAACAGGGCCTTACATATAGCAGTAGCAAATTTTGATTTCGGAATCTTGGTGACCAATGTCTTACTTGTGTTTCATCTGGGGAAAAGCAACCCAAAATAACTTAAATAATTTTGAGGTCTTACACAGCTGGGTTATCAGATTTATGTATGGATACCATCAACTATATCCTCGAAATAAAATGTACTCTGAAACCAATGTATTACCACTTACGCAATTCATCTCATTAAATTCATCACTTGTTGTTCATAAGGTCTTGCACATGTTCACCAACTCTGAATTTCCTAAAGTCATTGATATCCATTCATATAAGACAAGGCAAAAAAAATTACACTTAGTTCAAAATTATACAACAAAGTTAGGCACTAAGGGAGTGCAACACTTACTAATATCTGAATATAACAGCTTTCCTGATAATATAGCAATCATCTCTAAAACTGTGCCATTTCGCAATAAGCTTAAGAAGTACCTGTTAGGCACTCTAAATGTGTAATAGTTCTTTCTCAATTTTTTTTTCTATTTCCAAAGTCACCTTAAAAGTCGAAACAGTTGTTCCTCCTGTATTGTTACTTTGACAATAATCCACTTAATGTAATCCACTCCATTAGGTAAATAGTGATAGTCAAAGCATACGTAAAACCACTATTATTACTATTTCATTTTTAAATCCTTAGACCCTAATCCACCATTGATGTGATTGTCTATGTATTGTTCCTCTTGACAGAGCTTGTGACGTATCCACTCGGCCCACAGATGTTTGACAAAATATAACGTGGCGGGTCACTTTAATATTAAAATAAATAAATGATTTTTCATTGTTTTACCATAAACAGTATCCCAAGGGCGCCAGTCTTCAAGCTTATGGCTTGAAAACAAAAGTTGATAATTAATAATAATAATAATAATAATAATAATAATAATAATAATAATAATAATAATAATAATAATAATAATAATAATAATAATAATAATAATAATAAGTAATGAGACTCAAAAACTCCCAGGGGTGAGGTGAACGGAACACAAATCATTAAGTACACTAACTTGGAATTTAAGGATCATTAATAATAATTTCAGAACATACAAATTAAAACAGCTATTTATTAGGATGAAAACGTGACGTAACGGCATATTAACGAAATCTGAACTTACGGAAGCAAAAGAAAAATTGAATGAAATTAACTCTAAGAAAATGAACTGTTGCGCGAAGACTTGCAGTAACTTATGCCGTAAGCTCACCATATGTAGATTCTGTTGTCTTGAAGCTGAAGATGGGTGTATCTCTCGTACAGGCTGCCTCATCTATTGTTGGATTCCAGTCCTACTTCTACATTTCCTGTCCTTAACACTTCCTACTGTACTCCTTACATAAAGTCGTAATGAATCCTAATTTTAAATGCAAAACCACCATGGGTTATGTTCATGGAGAGAATACACTTGTATTCTTCCGTATTACGGAACAGTAGCGTAGCTAAATTCATAATAAAAGCTCTCCTGCCCTATACTAGTCAAAACCGGTCTCCCGTTGACTACCTCTCGTCATTGAGATAACAAGTCCCAATGAGAGTAACTTTTGAGTAGTATATGCGAAGTGAACTAAGTTAAAATCTTCTCCGATGTGCAGACGTAGAATCGCAGTAAGAGTGTCTTCCAAGAGTGAGAATCAGAATCAGAGTCCGAATACAAGTGACAATCTGCTCACGAGTAAGAATAAGAGTTTGAATAAGAATGTCCACTCCAGCTCTTGTCAGCGGGTATATATCGGTTCAAAATTCTCCTTCCATCAACCATATCATATGGTCCAGTAATATTCGAGGTCTCATCCCTTCTCCTATGTATTGTTGTGAATCCATCAAGTTGCTTCATTACGTTCATTCACATAGGCTGAACTTTCCCGCTGAAATAAAGCGTCAGCTCTCCAAGTTCGAAAAGTTGGCGTATATAATGTATCAACTGTCTCGTCATTAGGTAGAGAGGGTAAGGTCTCTAGTAACCTAGATGACATACTTTTCCTGGAATTGGGCTGAAATTAGCCTGCTGACTCTTGTCACCTCACAACGGCTATTGGAAAATTTACTACAAGTTATAAATACGAATGATGTTGAAATACTTTATCCAATAATTTGTTCGTTCAGAATACGTTATAGCCGCGATACAAACAAAATGAAATGAAGATTGAAATGGATGATAAAACCCTATATATATATATACATATTAATTTAAACATGACCTATCAGTTATTAAATATATACCTCTTATCAATTAATTATATAGTTCAATAATTGAAAACATGCAGTGATGTCCCAAACATCACAAGCTGTTACTCTCTGGACCCCAATTTATAAATAAAAAATATAAAAAAGTTCTCGATTGTTTATGACTTACCTAGTCTACATCAAAGTTTACAGAACAAGATGATGATGATGATGATGACGATTATTATTATTATTATTATTATTATTATTATTATTATTATTATTATTATTATTATTACGGATCTTCCGTGGAGCATGGAGGTGTAAGAAGGTGAGGGCTTGAATGGGTGAACAGAGAAAAGATCGAAATAAAATTTAAAACTCTAAAATTTGACATTTAATTTCTTTCTTTTTTTCTGTATTGACCTAGATGAACAACACCAAACAATAATTGGCCAGGTAAAGGTTTGCTTGTCAGCTCTAGTAACGGTATTAGAGAACCCTAGAACAATCCGGTACAGAATGAGCTTGAAGCTCCCAAGTTACAAATGTCAAAAGAACGTCTTTGCTTCACACAATGAACTCTCTAGGAGACTACTCTCCAAAACTTATTACAATCAAGCCTCTCCTAGGCGCAATCTGAATTTTTACATTAGGTAAAGTAGAAACAATTTTCACTGTCTTACTCACTCGACAGCCTAAGTTACATTTAAATAGGAAGTTAAACTTTAACAGAGGCAATAATTTCCCATTCTACATGGCCTTAGTGATCAACAGAAAAGGTTAAAGTTATCGGCCGTAAACCAAAATGCTAGGAGGCGAACACTTGCACTCCTGTGAAATACACTTGAAAATTCTAAAAAAAAAAACTTATGTGGGCTTATGGCCCGAAGTAACAGAGGCTAAGCCTATACTACAGAGGTGACTAGATGGAGAGAAAATGTAAAGTCCAAAAAGAAGAGATAAATATTGAATTTTATGAAATCATAGTCCCGTAATACCAAGTTCAATGGGAAATAAAAGAGGGTTCACACTCTTTATTCCCTTAGAATACACTCTTTAGACTTCTTTGAAAGTTTACACTGAAAGATATAGTTTTACATTAAGAAAGAATTTTGAAACCTTCCCCTCAAGTTAGCTTTCTGAAACTATGACATGATTAAAATATTTCTGCCATTACCTTGAGCGGGTGGTCCTTCCGGAGATGGGCAAGGCTTGCCCCCTGCCTCCTCTACGAACACACTCTAAACCTCTTGACTGGAGCGATGGAAAGACAACATGGCCCAAAATGTCCCAGCTTTTATAGCGAAGAGGAAGGCTCCAGAACTCTCTGGGTTGTAGCCCTCTATACACCCACCATTCTCATTCACTAACTTAATAAATATCCAAAATTCCTAATTGCTCGAAAATTCAGAAGAAGTAGGAAGGGACAGCAGTGCTAGTAAACTAAGAACACAAAAATAATATATAAACGCTTAAGTTTAGCAAACTAATACATACCAAACTTCTCTTGAAAATTAATTGTCCATCCTCTCACCGGAGGGGGCACATAAGTCGACAGTAGAGGGATATGAAGACAAAGTTCAAAACTTCAACTAGATTGTTCACTGGTCGTATTACAGATGGCCTTCTAAAAGGCGCTCACTTCAAAAGAACGAAGTTGGTGTACCTCCGGTACAATTATTATTATTATTATTATTATTATTATTATTATTATTATTATTATTATAACCACATTTCTCTCCCGCAAATCGTCCTAGCGTATTATCTTCAGAGGCTTTGTGTAATCAGTGACTTCTTGTTCTGAATTTGAACTCGTCCTCTGTCCGTTCCATCTAGTCGGCAATATGGGATGGTGACCAGAATTTCAGACATAGAAAGCAGGACCTTTTTGTGAAAGTGGTTAAGTGAAATGTGGACTTAGGTGTTTACCAATTGCGTTTTCGTAATGTATCATAATACATAAACTAGTTTTATAAAGCAATAATCAATACAACATAAGGCAGGTATAAAAATGCAGTATTTAACAAAAGAAATAATGTGGGCCTAACTATTAATAGTAATAAATAGTGTAGGGCCTACCTAATCTCGTTATGAAGAAATGTACATTCATACATATTCATGATTCATGTTCATAATTTTCATTCAGTGACACTACAAAAATATAAAAATGCATTATTATTCTATGACAAACAGTGAATAAATTATTCTCATCGGGGCGGGGTTACAAGGAACAGCGTATTCTCTTCCTTGGTCAGTCGCTGTTGACTTTAGAAGGCAATGAGTCATTCTAGTAACAATATAATTTGCCCTCCACTGAACAAGGAAGAGTGTACGCTGTTCCCATAAAGAAACCCCACCCCTGCACCAGGCGAAATTGTATTTTTTTTTTACATCGTCCGACCATAGCTGACGATGTATGCATATCGTATTGCTTTCAACGACTGTCGCTATCCAAGAATTAAGCCGTGGACTTCGTAGATTACACTTTGCCTTTAATTGTCGGCATGGTTATGAGTGTACATACATTGAATAACTTTCCGATGTTTAGAATTATAAGGCTGAGGATGACCCCTGGTTAGGTTGAAACCGGTCCCTTAAATTGTAACATGGTCTAAAAAGTCTCTTTGCCATTTTACTTGTAGTGTATTGAAAGGTGGATGACCTCATACCTATTCTTCTACCTAATGTGATATAGGACCACCCTTTGCCCTCAGAACCACTGCACTCTGTAAGGCATCAATTCACAAGGTGGCCGAAGATATCCGAGATATCTGGTACCACAAGCGCAACAGCAGGTCCTCCAGTTGACGTACATTGCTGGGCGATGGTGATGTAGTACGAACCCGCTTCTCCAAGTCGAAACACAACTGTTCGATGGGGTTCATATCGGGATTATCTGGGGGCCACGGCATTAAAGCACATTCGCCAACATGTTCCTAGAACAAGTCCTTCACAATCCTGGCAGTGTGGCATGACGCATTGTCCTGTTGGAAGTGAGCGTCACCATCAGGGAACACTGTTGACACCGAATGAAAGGACTTAGTTCCCAATAACGTCCAAATAACGGATAGCTGTTAGGTATTGGTCTACCGGAATAGTGGTCCCCATTGTGTCTCATGAGAACATCGCCCAGATCATAATACCTTCTCTACCAGCCTGTCTCCACCCGACTGTGCAACCTCTTGTCATAGCCTCCAATGGAGATAGGCGTACATGCGCTCGGCCTTCGACGTGATGAACCAGGAATGTGGATTCGTCGGACCAGACGACCTTTTTCCAATCATCCACCGTCAAGTCAGTCAGCGTTGTGGTACGATTGGATCGTCGAATCCGCAGTCCAGTGTTCAGTTAATCGTGTGCTGGAATACATTGGCCTGGTCATCACCATTGTACCTGTTAGTGATTCCTCGAACTGTGGTCCCGCGGTCGCACCGAACAATTCGTGACAGCCTCCGCTGGCCTCTGGCACCAATTAGCCGCTGACGATCCACGGCTGGACGACGTGTCGTTGTTTGCCCATCGTTCCGCCACTTTCGATTCGTGCTCACAACAGTAGCACGAGAGCAGCACATAAGCCACGCCGTTTCAAAGATGCTGGCACCAAGGCACCGTGCCATCACAATCTGCCCTGTATTAAACGCGGAGAGATCGGCCACTTTACCATTCTTACGCCGGAGACACTACTAACAGTAAATATTTAGACGTGTCCTATATCTACCACGCTACTAGCATGTCACGTGTTACTCTCCCCGCTCCAGGCGCGCTTAATGTTCCCGGGTCAAGGTGGTCACAATGCAATGGCTCATTGGTGTATCTTTGCATGGATAAGGACAGATCCAGTACCACAAATGCTGTGCATAAGCACACCGGAGCCATGGCAATTGCTTGTTTTCGCTCCTTAGATAGCTGGTTATAAGTGGCGCCTGGCATCAAGTATTGTTTTCTCGAACTATATAACAATAATAATAATAATTATTATTAAGTTATTATTAATTTCGTGTGGCTATTTATAGCCTGGTGCAGATCTTGTAAGGCGGATCCTCCAACGATGGTGGACGGCATCCGCATGTATAGGAACCTGCGTGATATTGTAGTGGAGGATAGTGTTGAGTGTGATGTGAAAATTACAGGGATGTTGGGAACAGTACAAAAACCCAGCCTCCGAGCTAAGGGAATTAACCATTTAAGGTTGTTACCGTGGTTTGGTGGATTAGCAGAGGTGAAAGAAGGTGCTGGGATGAATAGGTCTCAATATACGAAATTAAAGTTAATTTAAAATTTAACAAGGTTATATTTTCTTTTCAAAATCAAGAAATAACAAATATAACAGGTACTCGGTAGCATAGCAATAAATCAAGAATGTACAATTACAGTGTTACAGGATTTGGGCTCCGAGAGCCAGACACATAATTCTTGAGCAATTAGCCCAACTTTAGCCAGATACCAGGTTTGACAAAGGGGCAGAAAACCCCAATCATGCCCAGGAGCTCTTGCTCCCTATTACTCAGTAAAGCCTGCTCGAGGCACACAGAAATCAAAATTTTAAGAAAGAGCAACCCGCTCTTAAAGTTCAAGCCTATCAAAGGCCACACCAAACTCCACCTTCAAGCTGACCTCCAAGCACATGAAAACAGGGGTAAAAATACCCAACCTACTGAGGCCTACTCAATAAAGAAACAGGACAATTACATGGCCTCCAAAATACCAACTTGAGAGGAGGCGTCCTTGCACTCCTAATACACTTTATTTAAAACCTATTTGGCACTAGGCCGCATATGCAAGGGCTAATTCCACACTAAATAGGTGACACGATAGGAAAACGTATTACATTACGAAACGAAGAAAAATGGTTGAGAAAACGTAGTCACCTCAAAACAATATGAAAGGGAGCTCGAGAGGGTTAGGCACTCTCTATCCCAATTTGTAGTTTAAAGAAATAGAATTTATACCAAGAGTCTATTATATTTTAGAGGAAAGTTACATGATAAAAGGTATCGAACCTGCCCCGAGAGTTAAACTGCTGAGCTAGCAAGAAAATAAGTTATTAAAAGGCCATTACCTTATTGATGAACCGCTGCCCGACGAAAGAGGCGCTTCCCGATCCCTGCTACATAATTTACACAATGATAGATAGATAGGGTAAAACTGGGGAGGAGGACCAGTACCTCGCCCAGGCGAACCCACAGGGGCCTTGTGGTTGATGGGAATATTGGAAGGGATAGGCAAGGAAGAGGGGAGGAAGCGGTACCATCCCGGTATTTTCCTGGAGAAGTGGGAAACCACGGGAAACCCCTTCGAGGATGGTTGAGGAGGGATTCGAAACCCCTCTACTCAGTTGACCTCTCGAGGCTGAATTTACCCCGTTCCAGTCCTCGTACCACTTACCAAATTTCTTGGCATAGTCAGGAATCAAACCAGGACCTCCGGAGGTTGCAGCTAACCACACTAACCACTACACCACAGAGGCGGACTTTACAACTATAGTAATACATAAATTATTTAAACCACAGCAGATGTCTACGTTGTTACCAGTAGTAAATGAACCGGAGCACAAAATCAGTTGCTCATAGCATGGATCGAACCTGTATGATTGGTAACCGAGTGCTGTTGGGAAGTACCATAGACCACGAAATTTTCTTGTTTTCGTCTCTTAAAGAGGTAAAACCCTAGGCTAGCTATATTCAAACATCTGTAATGTATTTATAGAATATCCACAAATAAACAAATTATTAATATGTTCTCTGCCTCGGCTATGTAGCGCCCTGAGATCTAGCAAATGTCTTTCGAAAAGAAAGTCGGAATCATCGATATCTGGATGTATGGAGATCAATTTCTAAATATAACTGGCTGGAGTAGACCTATAAGCAGTTTTAAACCCATTCTATTGGATATGTTAAACGATGGCAGCTTCAGATTTAGGAAACTATAAGCTACGTTCTAGAAGACAATCACCCCATCCGCACCCCGTTGCGCTCACCGGAGAAATATTTTTGGAAAGAATGTTGTTTATATCCCATCGTCGCCATAAGACCTATCTGTGTCTGTGCGACATAAAGCAAGTTCTAAAAGAAAAACTTCCCATTAACTACTTTTTCGGTTTTCGGAGACGCAGAGATGCCGCAATTTTGTCTACCGACACGAGGCTGACGTATTTGTGCACCTTCAAATACCACAGGACTGAACCTGGATCGAACCCGTAAACTTGAGCTTAGAAGGCCAGCGCTCTACTGTCAATTTTATTTCTAGCCTCGATGCTTGGTTCTTAATTAGTGCCCCATGATAATTACAGTACACATCTATTCCCATTAATACAGGCACCATTCTTTCTTTTCTTTAAAAAAATGCTATTTGTTCGGGACGTCGACCCATGTGGATCTTTTGCCCCTACTGGCACCATATTTTATGAACCTGCGTGTAATTGGAATGACGGTAGTGTGGAATGTTGTGTGTGAGGAAAGGAAGATTAAGGACGTCACAAACACAAGTCCCCAGGCCAGGGATATTAATCATTACAATTAAAAACGCCTGACCCGTTCGGGAATCGAACCCGGGGCCGCCAGGTGACAGGCGGACGCGTTGCCCCCTACACGGCGGCGCCGGACACAGACACCATTACTTGAAGGAAGTGAATATTTTACCCATGGCAGATACTCAGTCGGGCTGTCTAGCCGAGGTAGTAAAGGTGTATTCGTTTTCCCCAGATCCTTCGCCGTCCAACGGTTTTCAACACTGCAAGTCAGTTACGTAGGGCATTTCCTACTGAAAAGGTGAACTGAACTGGTGGACACAAGAAAACCTGGGAGGTTTCACCTCAGGACCCCAACACAGGTAGAATAATCTGCCCTGAACTCTCTCCAGTCTATTGGAACATACATAATTACCATGTTTCCATATTTGCCTCACTGTCTGGTCACCACAACAGCAACAACTAGTACCACCACAACTACCACCATCACCGAACTCAGCCAATCAGACGCAGTTGCCTACCACTCGGTGGTAATGTTCAGTTACGCTGCGCACAGTTACCAAGCCAGATTCATCCGAGCGCCTCCAGCTCCACAATGGGACACCTACAGATTCCAGTCTCAATTTACGAGATTGACGCCACATTCTACGGCAGCAGAGGAACGAGCTCAACACCAATCGGCACCTCCAACAGCGACGAGAACTGACCCACCGCTAACCATGGACACCTCAGTTCAGAATATTCCTCCTACTGCCACCACCGCCCCCACTGCCTACACTCCTCCCAAACTTGCATTTTCTGCGGTATCCGGTACTAGACGCCTTATCAGTCGCTCCCGTTTCCTTCAACCCGCTCCACCAGGAATACATTCATTCTTACTTTCCAATCCCTCCCCTGACTTCCAGTCACCCCATACCATTTTCTCGACCCTACTCAGATATAACATGCGCCGAGAAGATATAGCGGACATCAGAAGAACTACAAATGGAGTCATCATACAGGTCAACGGGGACGCTGCTGCCAATCATCTCACCACTGCCATAGGTTCTCAACGACTAGGATCCAGCACCCCACTTCAATCCCTACCACCGCCACCTATAAAAATAAATCCACCTCCCCTCCACTCCACAGACTGCTCAGTTGCGTCATACGAGGGGTCGACCTCTCTATTGCTGAAGACACCATATTCTCCGTGCTCAACACAGAAGGCATCCCTGCAAAATGGGCATTCCTAATCAAGAACGCAACGGGTCCAAATACATGGTACGGATTCTTCTACCATCACCAGAAAACATAGACCGGGTACTGGCCAGCGGAGTCTCCATTCACCGACACCACCATAAAGTTGAACCATCTCGTGTACCACCTCCCCAATCCATTAGATGCGAGAGGTGCCCCGCCTACAACAATCATCCCACCACTCACTGCACTGCTCCAAGTCCAGTATGTGGACACTGTAATCAACAACATACTACGCCCAGATATCCCAGCACACACAAACCACCCCAGTGTCACACCTGTGGAGGCGCTCACCCAGTATTCTCACGCCGTTGCAGAAGCCGCCCTCCACCTCTCCAAAATCTACCAGAACTTATAGCCCCTATTAGAACCATTGACCCACCCACATCGCCCAACTGTTCCCTTTTCTCACCCCCCACAGTTGATTTCATCCGTTTCCTAACTATCTCACTGCTCAATATTCACCCCTACAACAGATCCCTAGTCCTCAGTCACCTACAAGCCGCAGCAAATCAAACATTAAACCTCCATTTTTCGTTTTACCAGGAAGGCCGCGGGTTCGATTCCGTGTTAGGAAGTCAGAAATATTAGAAACGAGGTTTGCAGTTCTGGAGAGGCTCATAGCCCAGACTACGCCAAAAATAAAACTTGGTAGGATGATCAATTACATCAGAACATTGCTGCACGCTGCCTCTGTTACACACGCTGTCTACAGAACGTTAAAATGAGTGACTCTGAATAGGAATCCGGCAGTTTCCTTGTTTAGTTACACTGAAGTAACTTCTAATCCAGTGAAGATATCGATATTCTATTTCAAGATTCTTAAATGGTATTAAGGGGCTCGTGAAACATTTGTGCTACTTTTTCTCGTGTACTTATTAATGACGGAAATATCGACACAAGCTTTGTCTCATCAAATAGAATTATAGCAATTTCGAAAACCATCAGGAAACTTCAAACTGTTACGACTTCAGATGTGTAATTAATCCATTTATCGAACAAATATTTTTTGAAATACCAATAGTATTTCAAATTTCCATTTTAGTGTCTTAGAGCGGGCGCTGGTCTTGCCATGTCAGAGAGCGTTCACGACGTAAAGACGTGTTGGCATGCAAGCTGTTTCCTTATTGTGATCCCAGTCAAACAACTGGTACTGTCCAGTATACACATGCATGCCTCGTTAATGTAATGCGATATATCCATTGGGCTTGGAACGTTCTTATGGCGGCCCCGTGGTGTAGGGGTAGCATGCCTGCCTCTTACCCAGAGGCCCCGGGTTCGATTCCCGGCCAGGTCAGGGATTTTTACCTAGATCTGAGGGCTGGTTCGAGGTCCTACGTGATTACAATTGAGGAGCTCTCTGACGGTGAGGTAGCGATCCCGGTCTAGAAAGCCTAGAATAACGACCGAGAGGATGTTGAGCAGCGGTCGCTTGGTAGGCCAAGGCCCTTCACGGCTGTAGTGCCATGGGGTTAGGTTGTAACGTTCTTATGACAGGTGAACTAAAGACGGAAAAGGGAGGTTTATGTTTCTAACTGAAATAAAATAATGGTTTTCGTTAGTATCATCGCAGCACGTGCTGCAATATCGGTCTGTAGCATCATCCCTTGAGAAAAGACTGCAAATGTGCATTGCCGTTGATGATCAAGATTTCGAGCACATAAGTATTATCGGCACACTTTTTAGCGATAGATTTACACCCTAGTGCTGAATCGGCAAACCTCGGCAATCTTCGAGATTCGTATTGACAACCTTTAAACACAAACTATGAATCGATTATGCATCGCCGTGTGACGTCTGGCGTACACTTTACGTACTAGTACTGTTGTTGTTTACACAGCAAAGCCAAACTATAGAATTCATGCTAGGAACAAGATTCGCATCGAGAAATGTTATAAAATGTTATATAATGTGTGTGTAACACAGTTGTTGGCTTAAGATAATACAGGTTTAGACAATTCATATCGATCGATCAATACTATCGATTAAATTCAGATTTCATTTCCATTCAGTTGGCAGTAGTACCGGAACCGGGAGAGCTCCCTCCTTACTCCTCAACCCCGTGCACAAATATATCGCTAAAAAGTGTGCCATTAATAAATAGGATCACTAATTGATGAGCTCCTTCTGAAACATCTCTTAATTGTTTTTGGGATAATTCCACGACTCACCGCGAGCAGAGAATCAGCGTAATGCCCTTATCACACAAAGAAAAAGTCTCGTTGCCTACGCCTCTAAAGGTAAAACTCCCGTTAGTGTTCTAACAATTAAACAGACGATACTGAATTATGTTCCCGTGCCCAGCCTACTCCGATCCTTACCAATGAAGTCTAAATCGGACATTATTCATTTGCTTGTCTAAATGGGGCTATGGAGTTCTGCTGTGTTATTTTCTTTTTTCACTTCAAATGCCCCCATGTTCTCAAAACTGAGGCAATGAAGCTTTTATTACATTGCTTTATAACCAACACTATTATTTTATTTATTACAAAAACATCAACCCCTCTTTCTCGTCTTAAGTTCGCCTGTCTAAACACGTCGCAAACTCAAGAGATATACAGTATCACACTGTATGTACTTGATTTGCTTGTACGTAGATTACTGTAGAGTACTAATTTGGCGGTGTTTTAGTATTTTCAGAGAAATCTGCCCTGTAATCGATAGTGTACGTTAGATTCGACTTAGTGACTGGGATCACAAGAAAAATGCTTGCATGTCAACATGTCCTTGCGCCAGTGAACGCTGTCTGATACATTAAGACCTTTTTTCAATTTTCTATACGTCGCGCTCCGACACAGATAGGTTTTATGGCGACGATGGGATAGGAAGGGCCTAGGAGTGGGAAGGAAGCCGCGGCCTTAATTAGGGTTCAGCCCCAGGCTTTCCTGGTGTGAAAATTGGAAACCACGGAAAATCATCTTCAGGACTGCCGACAGTGGGGTTCGAACTCACGATCACGATAGTTCCGTATACAAATACGAAGTTCACGTCGATATCTTCGTTAGTAATGATCTCACGGAAATACGTAGCCCAGTGATTCACGAGCCCCGTAATCCCATTTAGCTTCATCGTGACTCAAACCGCGCAGCCACTCACTCGGTTACATTAAGTCCCCTCTCTCGCTATTTGCTTTAGGTCGCACCGACACAGATATGTCTTATGGCGACGATGGGATAGGAAAGGCCTAGGAGTGGGAAGGAAGCGGCCGTGGCCCTAATTAAAGTAGAGCCTCGGCATTTGCCTGGTGTGAAAACGAGAAACCACGGAAAACCATCTTCAGGGCTGCCGACAGTGGGGTTCGAACCCACTATCTCCCGGATGCAAGCTCACAGCTGCGTGACCCTAACCACACGGCCAACTCGCCGGTACATTAATACCATCGCAAAATGAAGTATTATTGATATTTTTAACAAATGCTCCATGTATGAATTAAGTACTAGTATGAACTATTTTTGTTAGAGTCAGTAATTGTTATAGTTCCGTATACAAATACGAAGTTCACGTCGATATCTTCGTTAGTAATGATCTCACGGAAATACGTAGCCCAATGATTCACGAGCCCCGTAATCCCAGTTAAGAACACGAAAACATTATGGATGGATTAGAAGTTATTTCGGTATAACATTTTAGGTGGATAAATTGTATAAAAATGACAAATATCTCATACTGCATAATATTTTAGCTTCAATCGTAAACGGTACAACACTTTGCTATACACGATGTTTGTGAGAAGAGTACACATGACTTTACGGGAGGTGGGGATGAATGCCCGCAGTTCGTAAAATACGATTTTTTTTAAATTTAGCGTAAGGATTATCCGAGGGAGAAGCTTGAAGTAGAGTGTGATGTTTATGAAGTAGATAGTAGCTTCGTTTGCCCCTCAGCTTATAGCACCCACCGTACCATACTTAAAGCAGTACAAGCGTAAGGTATGAAACAAGTACATCACTGCACTGCAGCTGTACACATCACCACACTGCGAATTCAGGACGTATTCTGCATGCGTGATGTGTAAGAAACAATACTAAGTACATTACTTCACTGCAGCTTCAGGATTCATGCATGCATAATGTGTAGAGATAGGAATTTAAGGTGCGAAATTGTGGTTAAAAGGGTGCAAAAGGGTGCTTTACTTTAGTCAAAAAAGTTGCAAAGAAGGTGTAAATTTTAAAATGTAAATATTCATACAAACATCACCTAAACCAACTCTACATCATATATAAGAACACAAAATTCACTTCAGCAGCCCTGAAAATGGTTTTCCGTGGTTTCCCATTTTCACACCAGGCAAATGCTGGAGCTGTACCTTAATTAAGGCCACGGCCGCTTCCTTCCCATTCCTAGGCCGTTCTTATCCCTTCGTTGCCATAAGACCTATTTGTGCCGGTGCGACGTAAAACAAATAGCAAAAAAGTCACTTATACTGTCATGTATTACAAATCGGTCTAAAACAAGTCGCAGAACCCAATGTTATTAAAATCACCCGTCCAAAAATCTGCAAACTAATAGTTCAACAAGCACTTAAGCTCCCGATTTAGAGCAGTATAGGGAGCTTACGATCCTAGCGACGAATTGAGGAACTACATAGAACCAAGCTTTACAGACGCAACGTTCGGTTTTTCTTGTTTAATTTTTTAGGAGTAAAATGCGGCAAAATATCCAAAAATGTATTAACCATGTGAGAAAAGGTGCTGGCATTAAGAAAAAGTGAAAAAAAAATGCTTGCACCGAGAATACATGCAAAAATGTGCAACTAAAACACAGTTAAGGGTGTTCATGTCATGTCTTCTTTGCATGTCAAGCTAATTTGGGCATTGTGATAGCGAAAAAGAATTAAGGTGCAGCACCTAAAATTCCTACCTCTAATAATGTGCAAGAAGCAATTCCAAGTAGGCTATATCACCGCACTGTATCTTCAGGTAGTATGCATGCGTAAGTTGTATGAAAACGTCCTACGCACAAGAAGCGAACGTTTTCACACTGGAAAATATTGCAGTGTATGTCAACAGAGCCCTAAGACGCTCGTCATTAAATACTGCCCGAGCTACAAATATCAAATTTTCAACTTCTTTCTTTTTATTTTTAAAAGTGGACGTTATTTTAAACCTTACTAATATATCAGGTTGACCTCCACCCCACATACCAACGTGCATATCCCGGTCCGTGAACGTAATGATTTTCAGCTATAAATGAAGTGTATCCCAGGACTCCTTTCTTATCTGAAGAGTTTGGGAAGACTACGCATTGAATGACTATCGAAGATAACGGTTGCTCTGACTTACAAGGTCTTACATCACCCCTCATAGTAAGCGAATATGCGTTCAGGCCCCTACCATACATCAGGCAAGAAATTCCCACCAGAAAAATATATTTATACTTACCCAAACACCGTGTAATTATATACTCAACGTGTAAGTACATTAAGGAGTTTGAGCGTGAAATTCTCTCTGCGTTATCAAAATCTCAATTTGGTGTAGTGATTTTGGAATATTAAAGTACTGTATCGGTATAATTCTACAGGACGTATGCCATCATCGGCTAACTGCTCAGAGCCGCCCAGTTATTTTTCAGCGATTAATCATAACTCTATCCCAGAGTTTACGGGAAAATTATTATTGTATTTGAAGTGGAGGAAGTGTATGAACAACTGGAAGAAGTGTTACTAAAGGTCCAGGATGAAGAAAATCTTATCATCCTTGGAGATATGAACGCAGTTGTTGGAGAGGGCAGAGAAGATAATATGGTGGGCGATTATGGTCTTGGTTTCAGAAACAAAAGGGGAGAAAAGCTCATCGAATTTTGTCGAAGTCACTCCCTTGTAATTACAAATACTCTCTTCGAACAGCCAAAAAGGAGAAGATATACATGGACAATGCCTGGAAATGGTAATAGATATCAAATAGACTAAATAATAGTTAGAGAGCGGTATCGAAATCAAGTAAAATCATGTAAAAGCTACCCTGGGGCTGACATTGACTCCGATCACAACCCCGTGGTAATGACAGGCCAACTGAAACTTAAGAAAAGAAGAATAGAAAGACGCCCACCAAAATGGAATTTGAGTAAGTTAAAGAAAGACAGCGAGGCTATCAAAATGTTTAAAGAAGAAACTAATAACAAAATTAATACTGAAGTACTGGCTGGAAATAGTGCTCAAGAAAAATGGGAAGAAATCAAGAAACAAATAATTGATGCAGCAGAAGATAGTTTTGGAAAAGAAGAGAGAAAAATCTATAAGCCATGGGTTACACCCTACATTTTGGAACTAATGAACACGCGCCAGATGGCCAAAAGGAAAGGAAATCATGAAGAATACAAGAAAATAATAAATAAAAAAGCAAAGGAAGAATGGATCGAAGCACAATGTAAACAGATAGATGAAAATATAACCAAAGGTAACACCGAAAAAGCTTTTACAGAAGTCCGGAGGCAGTTCCAAAGAAAGATAAAGCCCTTGAGTACTATAAAAGGAAGCAATGGAGATGTGATAATAGAACAGGATTAGATAGCTATAATTTGGAAAGAATATGTAGAAGGCCTGTATGAAGGACAAATAGATGACGATGTAATAGAAAATGAAAGTGAGTAAGAACAAGGTGATTTGGGACCATGTGTACTTAGAGAGGAATTTGATAATGCTCTGAATGAGCTAAAACAAAGGAAAGTTCCTGGAGTAGACTCAATTCCAGGTGAAATACTACAAGCTCTAGCGGATAAGGCAAACTATTCCTTATATCAACTAGTAAATGATATTTATACTAGCGGAGAAATACCGGAAGATTTTGAGAAAACTATATTGATACCTATCCCAAAAAGTAATCATGCAAGATTATAGAACGTTAAGCCTAGTAACACATGCCTCCAAAATTATTACAAGAATTGTCTACCATCGCATGGAGAAAAGAATAGAAGAAAATCTCTCAGAAGATCAATTCGGGTTTAGAAGAAACAGAGGAACAAGAGAAGCAATTCTGAGCCTTAGAACAATTATTGAACAAACCCTAAGAATCAATAAGAACATCCTAATTGCTTTCATTGATATAGAGAAAGCGTTTGATAATGTTAACTGGAATATTATATTTAAAGCCCTTAGAAGTCTGAAAGTGGACTATAGAGATCGGAAAATCATCTATCAGCTGTACAAGAACCAGACAGCGCTTATAGGAAAGGAGCAAATCAACGCGAAAATAAGAAAAGGAGTAAGGCAAGGGTGTGGTCTGTCGCCTCTATTATTCAATGTGTATTTAGAAGAAGCAATGAAAGAGTTTTCAGCCACCTCCACCCATGGAATAAAAATAAATGGCCAACTATATCAAACAATACGTTTCGCGAATGATATTGTCCTCATAGCTGAAACTGAGAAAGAAATAGAGACCTCACTAAAGAAACTGAATGATCTACTAAAACTAAAATGCAATATGAAGGTTAACGAAACAAAAACCAAGATAAGGAAATGTACTCCGGATGGTAAACAGGTTATTAATGTTTGGTTGGAAAGAGAAAAATTGACTCAAGTAAATCAGTTCAGTTATTTGGGAAGCATCATTACATCTGATGGGAGGTGTGAAAAAGACGTATGTTCTCGAATAGCCCAGGCTAAAGAAGCTTTCAATAAAAAAGAAGCCTATTGACCTCCAAGTCAATATTCCTACCAGTAAGAAAGCATTTCATTAAGAGCTTCATTTGGAGCATTGCGACCTATGGCTCTGAAACCTGGACTCCATTAAAGGCTGATAAGAAAAGAATAAATGCATTTGAAATGTGGTGCTGGCGTCGAATGTTACGAATTCCCTGGACTCATAGGCTAACAAATGAAGAAGTTCTCAAGAGAGCTGAAGAAACCATCAGTCTAGAGAAAATGATACCGAAAAGAAGATGTAGTTGGATAGGTCATTTACTCCGGCATTCATCATGGTGCACCACACTGCTTGAAGGGGAAACTGGAAGGAAAGACTAGAAGAGAACGACCAAGAGCAGGGTTCCTCGATGGCATTAAAGGGCGACGTCCATATCAACTAATCAAGCTGCTGGCTCAGGATAGAAGGTCGTTGGACGAGGACACTCATGCTACCCACCAACCATCAGGTTGAGGAGAATGAGAGAGAGTTACAGTAAACTCAAGATTTGTTTCTTGATCGTTAAGTTTCATTGACGTCTCTTTGGTCCAATGAAAACTGTTCTCTCGTTAGTGTCGAGGTTACGGTTACTGGGAGCCTTTTCCCTCCACTCCTCAAACGGCCTTCGTGACCTGTATGGACATGACTTTGTTTTGCTTGCTAGATATCAAAGTCCCACCTTAGTTATGTATTATATTACTTGAATGATTGCTTCAGGGGACCGTTGTCACAGGAATTGTGATATGAACCTGTCGTGTGGCTTGCGGTATTTGGAACCTCAAACAAATTGACTATAATTTGAAAAGTTCTTTTAAGATTTTTTTCTTTTTTTCTTTTTTAAAGATCGAATTACTATCTTGTTCTTTGTTCTCTGGACCAAAGTTACGTTATATAAACTAAATTGACTGCTGTTGAACTCTCCAAGGCCAGCAGCCACATCGAGTGTCTGTTACTCACTTATGACGGGCGCGGGCGGCGTGAAGCTTGTAATTCAGAGCAACCGTTATCCTCGATAATCATTCAATGTGTAGTCTTCACATACTCTTCAGATAGGAAAGAGGAACCCTCATTTTAAGTCCTAGGATACATTTCAATTCTAGCTGATAATTTTTCTTTACAAGTTGCTTTACGTCGCACCAACACAGATAGGTCGTATGGCGACGACGGGACAGGAAAGGGCTAGGAGTGGAAACGAAGCGGCCGTGGCCTTAATTAAGGTACAGCCCCTGCATTTTTGGTGTGAAAATGGGAAACCACGGAAAACCATCTTCAGGGCTGCCGAATACTGCATACTGGCCGCACTTAAGCGACTGCAGCTATCGAGCTCGGTCTAGCTGATAATAATCACGTTCACGAACAAAGGTCTGCACGTTTGTATTTGAGGTGGAACATCAAGATGATATGGTGGTAGGGTTCCCGGACGGTATCTCACTATCAAAAGCCGGTTCAAAAAATATTAAAGGTATCGTACTTGGTGCAGTATAAATACTTAGTAGCATAACTTACCGGTGGATGTTGTCTAGTCGAAGCGTTAAAGCAGGCGCATAGTTAATGGGGGTTTACTGGTGGTTAGAACCCTCCCCCCATGGAAGTTTTACAAGAAGAAAGTAAATAGAAAATAACAATAAGTTGAACAAACTTTCAGAGAAATTATTGTAAAACTAACAGATCTGTTGAATCTATTTTCTGAGAAGCCTCGAAAATTGGATACTATATTGTAAACTCAACATACTGTACAACTCGCTGTAAGACTGTTGACCTTGACCATATTGTTCTTGTTCTGTATTTTAATGTAACATTTTGTAGTGTACTGCAATCTGAATATCAACATAATTTACTTGTTTCAATGTCCTTATAATGACAAGTCTTGCATGTGCCCACCACACACGCACCTTCATTATGTTCTATCAGCATTTTGTAACTATAAAGCCCCCCCCCCCGCCCGAATCGGTCGATCCTATCTACCCTACTGCGTTAAAGACTTACATGCGTGGCCATTCCTCGTCAGTCAAGAATTTTCCAAACGACGTTACAATTTCTGGAGAGATACATGAACTTTGCTAAGCCTCCCACAGCAATGAGTACCAGTTTAATTTCGGGGACCCACCATTGCCGGACGTACAGTTGGCCACTTTATCCAACTTGTTGCCACGACCATGAAAAACGGATGGGTTTACCTCCCTCTACTCCAGGAGCTTTTATGACCTGCACGTAGACGGCCTTTCTTTTACTCATACATACATACATACATACATACATACATACATACATACATACATACATACATACATACATACATACATACATACATACATACATACATACATACATACATACATACATACATACATACATACATACATAAATACATACATACATACATACATACATACATACATACATACATACATACATACATACATACATCATTAGAAGCGAAATCTAACCATCGTCACCTTGGTCTCTCTCTACTCCTCTTGCCCTTCATGACTGAGTTTATTATTTCCTAGGTAACTTATCCTCCTCCGTTCGCCTCCGTAATTTTGACGATAATCCATCACTACAGGTAGGAAAAGAGCAGTATCTAACATCGTCTAGTGATTATCAAGAAAGCAGTGGTTCTTCATATGCCTCACCACCACCAAGAAACAAGAGGACAAAATTCCCTGAAAATTACTTGAATTTCGACAAGGCAGCCAAGAGAAAACGATCCACCCCCACCGTGTCTTCTTCGATTGGCAATTGACATGTCGCCTCATGTGAACTTCACGTCTGTGATGTCACAGAAAAGGAGGATAAAAAATAAGACAGCCTTGCAGAAATTTGTAAAGACGCTCCAAACCCCTCGCAGGCACAGCGCAGTTCTAATACAAGAAATAATCAACAAAGAAGTACGTGATCTTTTCATTGCAAGAAGACAAGAACATGCAATTATCCATGACCGAATGTTACGTATCTGGGCGATGAATATATATATTCTTCTATTTGCTTTACGTCGCACCGACACAGATATGTCTTACGGCGACGATGGGATAGGAAAGGCCTAGGAATTGGAAGGAAGCGGCCGTGGCCTTAATTAAGGTACAGCTCCGGCATTTGCCTGGTGTGAAAATGGGAAACCACGGAAAACCATCTTCAGGGCTGCCGACAGTGGGGCTCGAACCCACTATCTCCCGATTACTGGATACTGACCGCACTTAAGCGACTGCAACTATCGATGGCGATGATTATTAAGAAACATGTTGACCCAAATAAAACCAAAACTAAACCAAACCCCATTGCACTACAGCCCTTGAATGGCCTTGGCCTACCAAGCGACCGCTGCTCAGCCCGAAGGCCTGCAGAATTCGAGGTGTCGTGTGGTCAGCACGACGGATCCTCTCGGCCGTTATTCTTGGCTTTCTAGACCGGGGCCGCTATCTCACCGCCAGATAGCTTCTCAATTCTAATCACGTAGGCTGAGTGGACCTCGAACCAGCCCTCAGGTCCAGGTAAAAATCCCTGGCCTGGCCGGGAATCGAACCCGGGGCCTCCGGGTAAGAGGCAGGCACGCTACCCCTACACCTCGGTTGGCCCAAATAACACTTCATTATATAAAGCGTCCAAAACTTGGGTCAAAAATTCAGAAGAGAAATAAAATAGTTTCTCGTAAAATTACACATGGATTCAGCAAAAGATTTTCAGTTGAAGATTCTGTCATACGTAGAAAAGCCGAGGAATGTTTTGATGAATTGCTGCATTTCATTGTAGAACACAACTTTACTCCAGAGCAGATAATCAACGGAGATCAATCCTGATTTGATAACGAGCTACATTCTGGAAGAACTTTTGCTGTTAAAGAAAGCTTGGTAGTCTGTGGTGTTGCGGGTTTCATTGCAGCAACTGCCAACTACACATTCATATATAATAAGGCCAGGTATAGAAATGGATGGCATACTATTTCTACATACGTATTTTCTTGTCTCGGAGCCCAGTGGTCAATTTCCATCTAGCATTACAGTTTAATTTCCTAATGTGAAAGCCAATACAACGAAATCAGCCAACATGACCAGACAGGATTTCATAGTATTCCTGGAGGAGATACTGTGGCCAGATTTTCAAGGTAGGGAAAGCATTCTTCTGCTGGTTTATTCCTGGGCCTCAGACAAGGACGATAATCTTTACAATAGGCCTACAGAACCTGAAGGCGTGACGTTCCATAAGAAGTTGATTCCGGCGAAATGTATAGCGACCGAGCTCGATAGCTGCAGTCGGTTAAGTGCGGGCAGTATCCAGTAATCGGGAGATAGTGGATTTGAGCCCCATTGTCGGCAGCCCTGAACATGGTCTTCCGTGGTTTCCCATTTTCATACGAGGCAAATGCCGAGGCTGTACCTCAATTAAGGCCACGGCTACTTCCTTCCACTTCCTAGGCCTTTCCTATCCCATCGTCGCCATAAGACATGTCGGTGCGACGTAAAGCAAATAGCAAAAAAATGTATAGCGACCGAGCGAGATGGCCGTGCGGTTAGGGGCGCGCAGCTGTGAGCTTTCATTCGGGAGATAGTGGGTTCTAACCTCATGTCGGCTGCCCTGAAGAAGGTTTTCCGTGATTTCCCATTTTCACACCAGGCAAATGCTGGGGCCGTACGTTAATTAAGACCACGGCCGCTTCCTTCCCACTCCTAGCCTTTTCCTATCCCATCGTCGCCATAAGACCTATCTGTGTCGGGGCGACGTAAAGCCAATTGTAAAAAAAAATTGTACAGTATTTATACAACCAGCAGACGTTTTCTTTTTTCGTCCATTCACAACCATTGTACACTTCATTACAGATGCACTGACAGTGTCTTCTGACATTAAAGTGCAGCATAGAGATAATTTTCTCCGCCTTCAATCATTGGTACATTTCCAATTTTCGGCCAGCAGATTCAAACCTACGATCCAATTTTCTTCCTTCGAAAGTGGATATTTAATGGAACGTCCAGAGCCATTTCAAACGCCTTCAAAGTATTTTGACAGTGGACTTGCAGAGTGTTAAAGAGACAGCTGTGGCCAGCTTGCTTTCATCCGATGTGCTCACTGCGAAAGATGTTTCTGTGTTGACCATGCCTTAATAGTGGATATTCATGTAGGCCTATATTGTTTAAATTAAACTACTGTGCTTAAGTAATGTGGTACATATTCATGTTATTAACAATTTATCTTATAATTATATAGTCATATTCATTCCTTTGCACTGTACTAGTGTGTGTATACACTGAGTGGCCATAAGTCATGGGAATATACTGAAAGTGATGTTCATAACGAGTTGCTCCTCCACGAGCTCTCAAAACGGCTGCTATACGGTAAAGCATCGACTCTACAAGGCGTTGGAATCGTTCTGGAGGGATCTGGAGCCACGAATCTTGCACTGCTACCCACAATAAATTGGTCTTGTGTAATTGGTGCAGGGTTCATGGAGCGTATAGCAGCATCGACAGAATCCCATAAATGTTCGATTGGATTAAGATCGGGGCAACTGGAGGGCCATTCCATGGTCGTAACTTCACTGGAGTGCTCCTCCAATCACCTGCGTGCCACCACAGAGCGGTGACATGGCACATGGCACATGGCATATCCATCGGGGTACTCTAGGGCCAGAAAGGTATGCAGATGGTGTGAAAGAATGTCCACATAACGTGCACCTGTCGGCGCTCCCTACAGCCGGACAATGGGGCCTAATTGCGACCATGAGAACGCTGCCCGGACCAGAAATGAGCCTCCTCCCGCTTGGACACAGCCCGACACCCAGGATCCATAGTTTCATGGGGCATACGCCAAACTCTCATCCGTCCATCTGCTCGATACAACTGGAACCGGAATTCATCGGAAAAAACCATACCCCGCCACTGCTCCATGGCCCATTGCCGATGTTCGCGGGCCCATACACGTCGTTAAGCTCGGTGTCGAGGTGTCAGCAAAGAGACACGAGTTGGTCGTCGGCTGGTGAACTCTATGCGGTGTACTTCCTCTTAAAACTAAAATCACCACCACCACCTCACGGTTTTGTGCCTGTTCTGTTTTGATGTGTTTGTGTTCACGTTTCCTAGGCTTTTAAAACTTTCCCTGTGATTAAGAGTGCCGTAGTGAGTTGAAGGTATTATTACTGAAAGGGTGGATAGGCGTAATTATCTTGTATTTGTGTTCAGGTTCTCTAAGCATTTTAAAGTTCTCCTGTGATTTATAAGAGTATCGTAGTGAGTTGAAGATATTATTACTAAAGGTGTGGACAGGCGTAATTTATCTCGTAATTATGGATAGGTATAATTGTAATTTCTGCAGTGAGTCATTTAGTGTAAATAAAAACTTACTGAGGCACATCAGTACCAAACATCGTGGCAAACAAAATCAGAGTTTTAAGTTCAACTTCTCCACTGTAAGATGTGACTCTCTTAAGTGGCATACATTCAGCATACGTGAACAGGTCTCCGCAAAAGTTGAGTCAAAAATACTTTGTCCATTATGTAAATATTACAGTGCGTCACGAAGCGAGATGCTTCGGCATTACTCGTCGCAACATGATATAGACGTAGTTAATGGAACTGTGGAATTTTCTAGTGAGAGAGATTTTTATAAGTGGAAATCTGAGGTCGAAAAAGATCATCTAAGCGTGTTTGTATGCAGCAGGGGACGGTGGCTTAGAGCTAAAGATAACTTCTCAAAATTGTCATTCCACTGTCATCGTAATGGTGTTTATAAATCCAGAGGGCTAAACGAGCGCCCCCAGAAAATATTGGGAAGTAACAAAATTGATCGATACTGCCCAGCCAGCATGGATGTCACATGTCGTCCTTCTGGCAAAGTTGAGACTTCATTCTGCAAAACGTACGTAAGTCATCCGGCTGAGCTAGGCTGGTCAAGACTTTCAAAATCAGAAAGGGACGAAATTGAAAGGAAAATATCACTGCAGTTTCCCTTTGACTGCATTTTAGACTCTGTTAGGTCTTCAATTAAAAGCAACGAATTAGAACGCCGCATTTAATCTCAAAAAACGATCTTCACAACATAGCGAGAGATTATAATTTAAAAGTCGAGGCAGTTAGACATGCGAATGACAGCACGAGTGTGGACTCTTGGGTGAAGGAAATGCAAGAAATAGATTCTGTAGTCCGGTTCTACAGACCTCAGGGAGTTAGTTTGGAAGCCCATCCACAGTTGCGCGAAGAAGACTTTGTCTTAATTATAATGAATGAGGCGCAGATTGAAATGTTTCGCGATTATTGAAATAATTGTATTTGCATGGGTAGCACACATGGATTTAATTCTTACGTATTTGAACTGACAACTCTTTTTATGTTAGACGAGTTATTTCAAGGCATTCCTTGCTCCTTAATGTTTTCCAACAGAGGATATCGTCCTAGCAGTCGTTCTGGATACTCTCCGTGCTCCACTTCAACCAAACGCACTTATGTCTGATATGGCAGAAGTATTTCATAATGCCTGGTTGAAAGTTATGAAACCACCTCAACATCGACTGTTCTGCTCGTGGCATGTAGATAGAACGTGGAGGAAAAGTCTTTGCAAGATTAAAGGCCGTGAAAAACAAGCCGAAATCTATAAAATCATTAGAACGAGAGATGAAGAGGCCTTTCGAAAGATGTTTGAGGAGGCTCTACGGCTACTGAACGGAGACCCAGACACTTTAGAATTCGGTATATATTTTGAAAATAATTATCGGGCTTCTGAATTCGGTATATATTTTGAAAATAATTATCGGGCTTCTGCTCCAAGCTGGGCGTCTTGTTATTGTCAACACTCAAGTCTCAATACGAACATGGAGTGCATGGAGTGATCAAACATATATACCTAAAGAGAAACAAACCCAAACGATTAGATATTGCCATCCATACTCATATGAGGTATCTAAGGGACAAACTCTACGATAGACTTACTCATGTGAATAAAGGTAAAGTGACCTCAAAGCTCTCGGCCATAAGGCTGTTGTATGTCCGGCGCTCCCTTTCTCGCTCCACCAGCCAGCTGCACGCGCGCCTGTGTATCATTCTGCTAGCTTCGACGCGCAGCCCTCAGTGCGCGTGCCTGACCATCGAGTGTACTATAAATAGGAGCTCCCTGCCTGCTCAATTGCCCACTTGCCCCGGTGTCCAGCTCCAGAATACACCCTACGTCGAGCACGGAGGCTACTCCTCTTGAAAATGTGCTTCGACCAGGTGGACTGAATTTCTGGCAGTACGAGGTCTCACCTCTGGTCACCGCTCCCTTACCTGTTTCCGCTGCCTATGTTCCGTAATTCTTTTACAAGCCATTTTCATTCCCTAAGTTATGCAAGCTCCCTTAGTTTCGCTAGGTGGAATTTCTTCAATCAATTGAACTTGCTTTTTAGGAATTCAGGCACTTCAACAAACAAGGACTCTCAAAGACATTTATGTTAGTGTGCCAGATAGTTCTCGACTATCAACGTGTCAATTCACATAGACTATCTTTTCAAGATAGGAGTGTATATAAAGACTGTAAACCTGTACATATTGTATAAAGACAAACTTTTCTCAAGATTCAATATTCCTTTTTGCTTCAAAATAAATTTCAGTTATTTGTGTAAATATCATAAAGTGAAGCAATAAAAGTTGTGTTTGTAAATTTCAACCTTGGTTACAACAAAGGCAACGCCACAAATCGTCATTTCAGCTCGATCCTGAAGATGCAATATATGACAGTAATGTGTGAATAGTGCAGTTAAAACATTCCAATGAACTGTACGAAATAAGACGAATGAGGGAAAGGCTGTGCAAATGCGAATTGCTTTGTACAGAGTGCGAGACATGCCTCCACACATTCACTTGCAGCTGTCCAGATTCAGCAATCAAGTTCAACATGTGTAAACACGTTCATTTGATATGAAGAATAGCAAGTAGAGAGTTTTCCAGTGCAGCTGAATCTACAGACAATAATTTAATAATCCACGAGGCATCCACTACAGATCACCAACAACTTGCAATAATCCAAGAACTACAATGCCCTGGAGCAGCAAAGTCCTGTGAGAGTAAAGCGAAGAGGCGGGAAATGTTGCTGTATAAATTTATGCACATCCTAAATAAGGCTGAATTTGACGAAGACTTCGTCATTATTGACAAACGTCTGCAAAATTTATTGCTAACCATTCAGGCCCGAAAATCTGCATCTTCATTACCTCCAGTTTCACAAATAAAAAATCTAAATTTGAACCTCAGAGAAGGTTTAAGCCTATCAAGAAACCCTCATAAAAAGACGTCATTATCCATCGCAAAGCCCACAGACAGAGAAGAGCAAGACATTGCAATGAAATTACTGTTATCTTAATCTGAACTCAGTGATCAATCACGGGTCTTCTAAACAGGATAGTAGGCGGTAAATAGCAATATTTATGTTATTGGTAGGAGTGTACTTCAAAAATATTTCTTAATTAGCTACTAATAGACCGATAATTACGTTAGTGAAGTGTGTGGTTTGTAAATTTCCAAACTCTAACCTACATACATACAATATAACGTACATACAGTATAAGCTTAAACTATGTCATCTGGAATCATCTTTCTTCAGTGGGGTTCATCGAACTGACAACTGGATCTCAAGTCCATGGTGACAAAAGGTGCATCCTAATTTTTTGACATTCTTCATTTTTCAGGGACTTGAAAAAGTTTTAAAATAGAGTTAAGTAGTTAAAACTATAGGTTATAAAGTTATATAAACATGTATGGCGTCTGGAGGGACAGATTTTTATTTGTACTATTGTTTAAGAAAGAAGGAATTCATACTTAAACATGGCGCGCTAAGCAGCCTGCAAGTGCCACATACACCGCGACAACTGACGTATGCAGTGTATAGTTCGTGGAACCGAAGAGTGCCGAAACGTTCCGAGTGGCTCCACACGCTGCGCTCCCCAGACACAAGTGTGATTGTCTAGGGATTTATTTAGTGCCGGGAGTGTCCAAGGACATGTTCGACTCACCTAGTGCAGTCCTTGTAAGGTGGACCCTTCAACGACGGTGGGCGGCATGTGTCGTGTATGGGAACTGCGTGTTTTTGTAGTGGAGGATAGTGTTGTGTGAGAGTCGCAGGAATGTTGGGGACATTACAAATCCCCAGTCCCCGAGCCAGGGAACATAACCATTTAAGGTTGAAATCTTCGACCCGGGGCCCTCTGATCATTCAGCCAAGAATCCGGACGTACAGCCGTTAATGATTGCACAGTCATAATACAGACAGCAAACAGTAGAGACACCTGTTCCGTCGAGGTACTTTCTTTACACATGTCATTTACGATACAGACGTGTAAATGCCATTAGTAAGGTTCGGAAGTTAAGGAAATATCACTTTTCTTTCCTGAGCTCATTTTATCCGAAATCTGTAAAATAACTGTGAATGATAGGTCCGTAACCCCGTTTAAAGGAATTTGATGTTGCAAATAAATGCATATTTTGCCCATTTTTATTGTTTTGTTCATATATTGCTCAATTCAGTGATATAAGATCATATTCTTTCTTTTTTCTTTCTTAATCTGTTTACCCTCCAGGGTTGGCTTTTCCCTCGGACTCAGCGAGGGATCCCACCTCTACTGCCTCAAGGGCAGTGTCCTGGAGCCTCAGACTCTGGGTCTTGATACAAATGGGGAGGATGAGCAGTACCTCGCCCAGGCGGCTTCACTTGCTCTGCTGAACATGGGCCTTGCGGGGAGGTGGGAAGATTGGAAGGGATAGACAAGAAAGAGGGAAGGAAGCGGCAGTGGACTTAAGTTAGGTACCATTACGACATTTGCCTGGAGGACAAGTGGGAAACCACGGAAAACCACTTCCAGGATGGCTCAGGTGGGAATCGAACCCACGTCTACTCAGTTGACCTCCCAAGGCTGAGTGGACCCCATTCCAGCCCTCGTACCACTTTTCAAATTTCGTGACAGAGCCGGGAATCGAACCCGGGCATCCGGGGGTGGCAGCTAATCACACTAACCACAACACCACAGTGGTGGACTAGGAACTAATCAATGAAGGTTAAAATATCCTACCTAGCCGAGAATCGAACCCGGAGGCCCTTGGTTCATATTCTACCACGCTAACCATTTAGCCATGGAAGCGGAGAGTGCCTGAGTAAAGTGAAGGACTGCGAGTAGATTATAAAGAAGTGGACGTATCGTCGTTAGTTGATCAGCAGGCGAAGTATGTCCCGATTCAAACTTCGAGATAGGATTACGAGTCATGGACTGCATCAGTTGCTCGAAATGCATCGAGAGCTTTGCATCAAGCAACCCATCACTATTATTTAGCTCAGAAGCAATTATCAGTCACGGAAATCGCATGTTACAGCTGTCTTCCCCTTTCACTACTAACGAATTTCAAAAGATTTGTCACACTTGTAGTATTGCAGTTAACCCCATCATGCCGAAAGTGAAGTGCAGTGAAGGTATAAAATTAAGAAATAATGTGAAAGAGTTCGATGAAGAGATCTTCAGTACTGATGGAACAATTCTCTTTTGTAAAGCGTGTGAAGTTAAGGTGGCGGCGGTAAAGAGATTGAATTTGCAACATTACTGCACTGCGTCGGAAGTCTTCGAAAAAGAACAGGCAGGCTCTTTTGTTGATACAGCAAAATCTTCGTCTATCAAACTTTCCGATTTCTCACAAGACCTGTGCGAAATGTTTGTATCTACCAATATTCTGCTTAATAAAGTGAACAACGAGCACTTCGAAAATTCTTAACTTAATACACAACGCAGGCGATCCCGGACGAGGCAACATGGCTAAAAGTTATTTTCCCTTCTGTTTCAAAGACTCAAAATTAGAACAAATGCAGGCAACAAAACGTTCTGGATATCCGTTGATGAAACTACGGATGTTTATGGGAGGTATGTTACGAATGGTATAATTGACACACTTCTCGTGGATCGTCCGGGCGATGTACTGTGTATTTGCTTCATTCAGAAGTTCTAGATGCTGCTAAACATTTCACATTTGTACTACCTTTTGAAAATAACATGACGCTTTTGTGGGATGGTCAAGTTAAGCGAGAACGAATCTTGTTGTCAGTAACCGATGCTGCACCATATATGGTGAAATCAGCAAGGGGACTTGCTATAACGGTCTATTTAACGTGTCTTGCTCACGGGTTGCACAGAGTTGCTTAATAAATACGGCAGAATTTTTCTGATGTTGTCCGGTTAATATCAAACGTTAAGAAAATATTTGTGAAGGTTCCTCTGAGGGGTGGCAACATTCAAACCTCACGCGCCTTCACCTCCTCTTTCTCCTCAGCCAGTGCTCATCCGGTTGGGAACGTGGCTTAACGCAGTGTAGTACTACTGTAAGGTAAGGGTTATTCTGCCCGGAGGCAGGTCCGAACCTCCGCAGAGGTGTTTCTGAGCCGGAGTTTACATGCGGTAGGGTGGCCAGTTCCTTTCCGCTCCTCCATTCCCTTACCCCCAACCAACAGCGCGTGACAACCCATCCAACTCCTGACCACGCCCAATGTTGCTTAACTTCGGAGATCTCACGGGGATCCGGTGTTTAAACACGGCTACGGCGGTTGGCTAGTACTACTGTGAAGACTACGGAACTGTGCGAGAAATTGATTCTGCATTCGACAGTAGTGACGCATTGTCAATTAAAATTGCACAGGGACTGTTTTCTGATGATTTGTCGGGAAAATTATTATATATTACTTCAAATGGTAGTGATCTATCGCCTATAGTTGGGCCCACGAGAGTTGGAGTCTGACATTTGAGTGGTGAAAGCAGCAACTACGAAATATACTACGTTGTCATAGTTATCTCTATCTGTGGCATATCACCCTTTCATGGAGGCTGAATATTTAATCAATTATGTAGGCTTAATGCAAATCAGTAAAATTTGACCCATTCCCAAGCTCGTGCTAATCCAGCATTTAAGACAGAACACCTCATTGCCGATAAATAAGAGATTCCATAATCACCAAACTGACATTAATCTCAACAAACGCACATGTTAAATAGATAATTGAACTGTATAACTAGTCACTGATTAACTTACAAACAAATAAACAAGGTAACGAAGAAAATAATATTCAGGAAACAAACACGTAAATAAGTTCGAATAATAACAAAAAAGCGACTGAGATCAAGCCAAACCACGTGGCGATAGCTTCTTTAAATATGGCGTCTCTGTTATCGTTGCCATAGCAACAGACCCTTTTCGAGCAGCGTTAGTCAACTTTTTCTCGCCGGTGGCGCTAAACGTCGGACTCCAACTCTCGTGGGCCCAACTATAGAAACTACTGGTTTAAAATTAGGCATATGAGAGTTTGGGAATAGTAAAGGGCGACATATCCAAAGTAGAACAAGCAAGAGGTAGAGTACCATTTACATGAAGGATAAACTCAGGTCTGAGTGGAAACGAGAGATACGCAACAATGTGCAGAATTAGTGCTATTTTAGAGGGCAGTGAATCTGGTATAGGCGAATACGATCCGCAGCTAAGCAGCAGTGAATCGTGATGTGCGATGCTGGTGGAGAAGAGGACTAAAAGGTACTTACTGTGCCGTTCCATTGTCCTGATTGCTAATACACGGAGTCAGTTTACCGCGAATGATATTAAACAGTGCGCATTTAATAGCCAGAAAAATACAAGTTATATGATACAGCTGCAATTCGAACCATAGTGGCTGTGACCGAGACAAAAATGTATCTTTTAAAATTGTTAGCACCAACACTGAGAACAAGAGAGAATTGATTTTTGAGAAGACAGGCGAAAGAAAACTGCAGATACAATTTCAAGGAGAGAAGAGTTATATAGAAGTGAAACAACAAATTAATGTGAAGAAAGTCGAAGGAACAGCAATTATATACACCCACACGTATCATACAAGTATAATTTAATATTTAAGACCGGGAACAAGTTAAATAGAATAATAGAATTCATATAGAACAGTAGAAGGGAAAAGAAAAAAGCTATTGAACGGACCTGACTTGCATTAAAAAAAAGTTTTGTTGGGAAGAAGATTAAGAAAACGCAATTGTATTGCAAATACTATTGAATTAAACGAGATAAAGTCACGTCAGACATTTTGGTAGCCTGTATAATAACTTACACGCAGGCGTTATATAAGCCAACATAAAACAAGACGGGCTTTGCATCTGACAAAATGTTTTCATTAATATTGTCTTCTGTGTTTCCTGAATGTGCAAGAAACCGACGTAATGGACCTGTAAATCGAGAGTGGGGTTGACGACCAGAGGAGACCAGCCGACATAACGGGCAGAAGAGAGCTCTTTTCCCGCAGAAGGAATGCCAGATGATCGAGCCCGTAACACCAAGGGACGACCAGTGCAGCTGATGGTGTAGCTGAACCAACATCAATCCCGGCAGACTAATACAGAATACGATAAGTTGTCAGAATACTATCAAGTGAGTTTTATATTTTCTTCGTAGAATGTAGATTGAGTATATTTATTTGGAAGGGAATATGTCGTTATATCTTCATAATATAATTCAATATCGTGTATTTCTTCACAAGTGATCCAAAAAGTGACGTATTTAGGAAGGTGATAGGTAGTCTTCAGCATGAATACAATTTATCTTAAGATAGAGAAGTGACCATATAACAGTATAATTTTACGTCAGCGATATTCAGTCAATCATAATAAACCTTGCCATTAATAGGAATATGTGATGAGAATAGAATGTATTAGATAATAATATTGAATTGTAGGATATCAAGTTCGTAAAGACTGATCATTTATTGCCAGTAATAAATCAGAAGAGGTTAAATATGGATGCATATGTATATATAAGATACATATGGGGAGAAATGAGAGATACATGTTGATCCGTGAAATGATATTGTTTTGTGAGAAGTGAATTGAATTATGCGTTACTGTGAATTAAATAAGAAATACTGACATGTGATGCGGTAAAAATATTTAAAAAGAAATATGAGGAAGGAAGTGTGAAATGGTATAATATTGTTATATGAAGGAAAGAATTGATGAATTATGTTAAATGTGATGAAATATGAGAAAGGATTTATATATATTAATAAATAAAGAGTAGTTTAGCAGCGCAGACGCGGATCAATGTTAGATTTTGTGGTGATAATGATGTTTACCTCCCCGCGGTGGGGAGACTTGCGTGTCCCAATGAAGCAGATAGCTGAGCCGCAGGTGCAACCATATCGGATGGGTATCTGTTGAGAGACCAGACTGACGAATGGTTCATCGAAAGGGGGGTAGCAGCCTTTTGGAAGTTGCAAGGGCGACAGTCTGGATGATTGACTGATATGGCCTTGTAATAATACTCAACATGGTTTAGCTGTGTTGATACTGCTACACGGCTGAAAGCAACGGGAAACTACAGCCGAAACTAACTCCCGAGGACATGCAGCTCTCTCTGTATGAATGATGTACGGATGATGGCTTCCTCCTGGGTAAAATATTCTGGAGGTAAACTAGTCCCCCATTCGGATCTCAGGGTGGGGACTACACGAGAGGGGGCAATCATCAGGAAGATGGATACTGACATTCTGCGAGTCGGAGCGTGGAATGTTAGAAGTTTGAATCGTTGTGGTAGATTAGAGAATCTGAAAAAGGAGGTGGATAGACTAAAGTTAGATGTATTTGGTATAAGTGAAGTACGTTGGCAGGGAACATGACAAGCAGATTAGAGCAGATGTAGGATGTGGTAGTTACGTAGAAGTGAAAAGGTTAGCACGGTATAGGGTGGCATGGAGAGCTGCATCAAACCAGTCTATGGACTGATGACTCAAACAACAACAATGATGTTTACGTAATAAATAATAAAAACTTACGAGCTATTGATAAGTATTGGTCATAAAAATATTCCAGTAACCCATGATCTTCAATCACATGGCAATTTCAATGATAAATTCATATCATTTAAGTGGCTTAAGGTGGTCGTAGCTAATATAACAAGTTATTAGTGAAAAATATATAGTCTTTAATGTCTTCTTAATAATATCTTATAACTAATAAGGATTTAGAATTTTCATCCATGGTATTCCCTACAAACCTATACGAGATTGATTGAATTTTATGAGATAATAGATCAGTATTGCAATTTAATTATGAAGCTACCGTAACTATTTAGAACAATCTCACTCATTTCCAAAATAGATATTTAATATGTTGACGATTATATTATAATTTAGAAGATATTAAATGATATGTAGTCAAGAACAATCTCACTCATTTCCAAAATAGATATTTAATATGTTGACGATTATATTATAATTTAGAAGATATTAAATTATATGTAGCCAATGAATGCTACACAGGAACGAAACTAATCTTATTCTGTATGCGTCCAGTTTATGAAGACAGATCAAAACAATCGTTCTTAATATCAGGAAGTTAGCTCGTGAATAAGTGAGAGACATTTTTGTTAAAGAGAATCAATCTAGTTTAACAAGTCTAATCCACGCAGACTTGTAAAATGTGATCCATGTAATGTTAAAAAGAAACATTAAAGCTAAGCTGAATTAACTACCTTTTTCAATGAATATTGTGACAATTTCTATGATAAAAATATTATTGAACAAATAATTTAAAAGATAATATTTCAATTTCGTCAATAATTTCAAGCTTCAAGCAAATCATATATTTAATTTATCCATCATATTCATTTCTTGAATAAATGACAGTAAGATATAACTTATTATCATTTATAGATTTTGGTATAGTATGTAAGTTATGATTATGGCAGTGTTAAGATATAAACCAATACCGCAATTGATAAGCGATAGAGACATCAATCAGATTTATCTCGGGTGAATGGAAGCGTTGCGTTGAATAATCCTCTCTGAATTCAAGTGAAAAAAATTACATATTATTTGTTACAAACCCTGAGATGCCCACCGACCCTATCCGTGGATTTTTCTTTGACGCCACGAGACTTGGACTCGGGAAACGGCACAGTACGATAATGAACTCAATAAACTTTCGGTTAGGCAGTGTCTACTGACTTACGCCGACAGAGTGCCCGACTCGTTGGCTGAACGGTCAGCGTACTGGCCTTCGGTTCAGAGGGTCCCGGGTTGGATTCCCGGCCGGGTCGGGGATTTTAACATTAATTGGTTAATTCCAGTGGCACGGGGGCTGGGTGTATGTGTTGTCTTCATCATCATTTCATCCTCATCACGACGCGCAGGTCGCCTACGGAAGTCAAATAGAAAGACTTGCACCTGGCGAGCCGAACCCGTCCTGGGATACCCCGGCACTAAAAGCCATACGACATTTCATTACGCCGACAGACACCATAATTCATGCTAATACACCTACTTCGCTTTTGTGGTATTTTTGTAGGAAAACCGAACGAGAACTAGACTTCAAGGAAACTGAATAAATGTTGTAGCTCTCTGTCAGTTTGTGTCTGATGTATTATCGCTAATCACGTGTTGGTGCTCGAAACGTTTAATGTTAGTAATACTCTAATGCTTGCTAACTATCCCTAAAATTCGTACGTCATATGTTATCGTTTATTATGTCATGTTTAACTAGTTTTATGGGTATATTTGTTTGAATATTTTGTACTTCCTTAGATCATAAACTTCCGAAGCCTAGTCATTACATACGTTTTGTTTTCATCTACACGCACTACACTTCCAACAACCACAGAAACACGTAAAAGTAACTATATCCCTCAACATAGGGTTGGTGTCAGGAAGGGCATCCGGTCTTAAATCTGGTCCAAATTCACGTCAAGTGCCAAATTTGGAAAAGGGAAGGAAGACGAAGGAGAATCAGACACCACAGTAGCAGGGGTTTTCTAAACAGTATGTACGCCGGGGTCCGCTGTAGTGGTTAGTGTGATTAGCTGCCATCCCCGGAGTCCCGGGTTCAAAATTCGAAAAGTGGTACGAGGACTGGAACGGGGTTCTCTCAGCCTCGGGAGGTCAACTGAGTAGAGGGGGTTTGATTCCCTCCTCAGCCATCCCCAAGTGGTTTTCCGTTGTTTCCCACTTCTCCTTTAGGCAAATGCCGACATGGTACCCAAATTAAGGTCACGGCCTCTTCCTTCCCTCTTCCTTATCTATCGCTTTAAATCTCCCCCCCCCCCCGACAAGACCCCATTTCAGCTCAGCAAGTGAGCCCTCCTGGACGAGTTACTTGTCCTCCTCCCCAGTTTTATCCAAGACCCAAAGTCTCACGCCCCAAGACACTGCCTTTGAGGCGGTAGAGGTGGGATCCCCAAACCTGGAAGTTAAACGAATAACAAAATGAAATGAAGTACCCTAGGATGTCGTCATATCAAAATCATAAATGAGAAAAAAAAATTGTTACGGTGTTTTTGTGGTGGACTGAGATGAAAGAAGGTGCGGGCATGAATGGGTCTATCTACTACAATCAAAAGATTAATTAAAAGATTTAAAATTAAAGTTATATTTCATTTCTCCTCTCTTTTTTCCAAAGCCAAAATATTAACAAGTCGCTCAGCGACGGAACAAGATTTCAGGTACATAGTCATAAACATCGACGAATTGCGAATTAACAGTACGAGCTTAACGCTCCCAATCTTACAAGGGTTACTTGAGCAATATGCTTCATCCACTTAACAGTCAAGGAGACAAGTCTCCCATTTTCATTTACAAAGTGTACTAACACCTCCACAGAAAATAGAAAGAGCGTCTGCGCTCTAGGGATTTATCTAGGAGACTACGCTCCAAACCTTAAACCTTTACTGCCTTATCATGGCAACCTTCAACAACCAGAGCATATTTGCTCACTAAAAGTTACACTTTCCAGGCCTCTCGAGGCACAGCCTACACTTTACAATTCGAACGTTATTCACTGTCTTAAACTCTCAACAGTCTAACCACTCAACATAAAGAACTTTACAGGAGTATCGAATACTCATTCTACCGGGTCTTTGTGGGAAAAAACTTAGGTTAAGATTACTGGCCCCAAATTCAAAATGATACGGAGGCGGAGATTCGAATTCCTTGAAATTTGCTACTGGTCCGAAGTTACAGAGGCTAATCTTATTCTACTGAGGTGACTAGGTGGAGAAAATTTAAGTTACGAGGCTACAGAGAGAAAACGATTACAAACATAGTCACCTCAAATACAAGTTGATAGGGAACTCGAGAGGGTGTCACACTCTCTACTCCCGAATTTCGGCTAAGTTTCTAGGCTAGTTTTGAGATTTACATGTGAAGAAGAAGTTTACACTATTGAAGACTGGAAATTAAAGGTTACATAATTAAATACAGGAAACCTTCCCCTCGAGCTAGCTTTCAGAGGCTCTCACATAGATATTAAATGGCTGCCATTGCCTTAATCTGCAGAAAAGCTTGATGAATGGTAAGACGCCTCCGCATCCACTGTTCGCACACACTCAAAAACAGAACGATCAAGAAGGCAAGGTGACTCGAAAAGGTCCCAGCTTTTATACCCGAGAGGAATGTTCGAGAGAGATCTGGGCTAAGGCCTGACACATCCCCAATTTTTATTGGATAATTAAATATGTAGAAGAAAACGCTGATTGGTTGAAAATAAAATACACAAGATTTTCTATTGGCCAATTTTGAAGCTGGCGGAAGGAGATCGAAGTATTGACAATTGTGATACACAAAAAACAGGGACAAATCAACTCAATTTAGGAAACCTTAAAATAACAAATTACTTTAGAATTTTAATAGTTCCTCTTCACACTAGAGGGCATAACATGCGTTCTTTTGGTAGAGACATCTGTGAAGAAAAGTCCAAACATCTTGCATAAGTTGTTGCCTGTTTATTTTGAAGATGGCGTTCTTCAAGGCGCTTCATTTGAATAAAAGGGGTGAGTGTACCCTCGCGGTATAATAATAATAATAATAATAATAATAATAATAATAATAATAATAATAATAATAATAATAATAATAATAAATTCCCATTAAAATTCCTTGGCTGAATGATCAGTGGAACGGCGTTGGTTAGGAGAGTCCAGAATTCGATTCCCAGCTGGGCCAGGGATGTTAGCCGCATCTGTTCTAATTAATTTTTCTGGCCAGGGGCCTGGATGTTTTTGTTTTACATAGCACATACCTCTTCATTTATTATTGTGCTTTTCTAAACGTGACCGTGCGGCGTGCTTTGACACTTCAGTAGACTTTGACTCAAGCCGCACTAGTGAGAACCCTGCAGTATCCAATGGAAACCTGATAATGCTTGATTATAATGATCGCAGTTTCTTGTCAAGTCTGCGTGGAATGACGCGCTAGGTTGCGATATCTTGTCGTCGTGTTCCATATTGTGCTAGTTCGCTTGAGAACATGAGGGGTGTCATTAGCTGCATTGCAGAAAGAAAACTGACAAACCAAGCAAATGTCAGTGCTGTTTGGGTCACGTAGCTATCAGCTTGCATTGTGAGATAGTTGGTTCGAAACCCATTTTCGGCCGCTCTGAAGATGGTTTTCCGTGGTTTGCAATTTTCACACCCGGAAAATGCTGGGGATGTGCCTTAATTAAAACTAGGGTCACGCCCTTCTCACTCCTAGCCTTTTCCTATCTCATCGTCGCCATAAGACCTATCTGTGTCGGTGCGACGTAAAGCTGATTGTAAAAAACAAAATAAAAACTGACATCTCCGCTTCCTCCTCTTCACATCCCACTCGCTTCTAGTCAGCCCTTTGATGTGCTGGTTGTTAACCTATAGAGAAGCAAAATAATTCACGCAACTCACCATACTACCAACTACGACAGAAGCACGTAATATTTGTTTACTTCACTCCATATAGGGTTGACGTTAGGACGAGCATCGGAACGTAATACTAGGCAAACCAAACTTGTCGCACCCTCCCCTCCACGCGGTGTGGAAAAAGTGCCAGAGAAGCAAAAATCTCTATTCGAATGTGAATTGACCCCTTTTCTACGAAAACTGTTATCTACTTCGTAAGTTCAATTTCTAATTTCTATTCCAAATGAACCAAAAACCACTTTAATATACGAGTTCTTATGTCTGTTACAGACGTACTGCAGTTATATTTCTTACATTGACTAGTATTTGTTCGTTTTATTTTCCTTGTAACAAAATATATATCATTAAACTGGCAGTTTTCAAATGTAATATTTCCTTAAACTTCTCCTCAAATTCTTCAAGTTGAGGGGGGTAATGTATTGAGATAATATCCCTAGGTATTGATGGTGACCACAACAGTGGCTCTGTAATAGTATGTATATATATATGTCTGTTACAGACGTACTGCATTTATATTTCTTACATTGACTAGTATTTGTTCATTTTATCTTCCTTGTAACAAAATATATATCATTAAACTGGCAATTATATATATATAAGGCAAAGTTATCAATCGTATAAATTGAGTGACTTTACTTGAATTGAGTCTGAACTTTTAGACCGTAATTATAGAATGCAATGCATGACTCTTAACTTTTCACCTTAATATCCTCAATTTTCGGTAAACCGAAGATTATGTGTGTACGCCTACCACCTGGTCCCGTTTTCTGATTATGTTACCGTTCATCACATCATCAAGAGTATATTATGGCACTCTACAGTTCGAATATGCCATTTTCCTTGCTATTCTATGTTAATTAGTGCGCAAGTTAGCACACGATTACACGTCCCGGGCTGCGAGTGGCGCACCACCGACCCGAGAGGCTTGGCTCTAATTACGCGTACGCACCGTAAATGACTCATACTTTAGCCTGCAAACGACACGCGCTCTCACTTTGTGAACAGAGAAGAGGATAGCAACGCAAAGCTGGGAGAGCAAAGTAGGTCACGGAGCCCTGCGCTCAACTTTGGAAACATAATTTCTTTGCCTTTTAACTGCAGATTTACCACTAACAATCCATAGACTTCAACTGTTTCAAAAAGATTAATTACAGAAATCTCAAAATACGTGATGAATTTTCAAGAGTTAAGGCTCATAAGAATCGCCTAATTTTATGCAGATTTATATTATGAGAAGTGTTGTATATAATTGAAATGTAACCAAGTACGCAGCAAACAAATACCCAGCCAGGTGCGGACCAGATGTTGAAAGCGGACAGCAACAGCGAAATCAGAAGTTCGCCGAGCTTAAAACCCTCCCACACGAAGCTACCAAAGGACGCTTTTGAGATCACGTCAAAATTTTCGATGCGATGGTGATGATAATCGATCAGTGGAAACTGGGGTGATCGAGCTTCTATTTGACACCTCAACTAATATTGAGAACCGCCGATTAGCGGAGCGGATTTTCGTAAAGGGGCAGGGTTAGCCCTCTCCACCGGATCTAACACAGTTTCCCTATTTAAGAAAGGTGATTCAGAGCAAGCCATGGTACTTCGATATTTACAGTTGCGGTCTGATGTTGTACGTTGTGAATAACTCTTCAACGATAGTCTTTGTTATAATGTTATGAAGTGACTGATATTTCAGTGATTATTCGTTAGTGTCCACGAATCTAATAATAAGAATAATATTGGCGGTGAAGTAATTGTACAGTAATGTGTGAAGTTAGTCGTACTCTCAGAGGACGGGACAAAGATGTGGCAATGATTATTCACATAACGTGTGAAACCATAAATTAAAGTACACGGGAGTTACTTAAATGTGGATCAAATGCTAGTAGGCTACGCTATCGTAAAATCCCATATTTCAGTTTATTAAGGTCAATGAATTCGTGAAGGAGCTTATTAAATGTGTAATATTGAATGATAATTTGGGATACGAACGAGCGGCTCACTGATAGTGAGTTCGAAAAGGGCAGTATCAGCTCAATTACCCTAGTGCAGTAATTAACTCTGTATCCCATAAAGACTAGTGTTGAATTAGGCCGAGCTGAAATTTCACCTGTTATGACAGTATCAAGTAACCAATGATAGTGAAATTCCGATCGTTTTTGACTTAGGACCTAACTGCTGATAGGGGATTTGATAGGCAAATGAGGATGAAGTAGTGGGCTACAGGAACATTACCACTACTTGGTCAGGAAATTTGAGTATATGAGTTTTATCTGATCGGATGGTCGTATAATGTGTCGCAAATTTACACAGTTATACTAAGTTAAATCCCCTCATTTGTGTTGTGTATCAGCGACGTCATCATCCTTGGGAGAAGACCGACATACAGGAGGTCTGCACATATCCAACCCATCGTAGAACATCGAGACCTTCTCAACACGAATGTGATCCAAGCCACCATGGGAGCAGCCCACCTAGAATCGAACTCCGGACTCTATGCTCTTGATGCTGTCGTGATGTTCAACTAAGGACACCATGTAGTACCTGCCGGGGTGCTGTTGGCGTGAACCAGACATGCGTTGAGTACCCATTTTAAAGTATTTGAAAGTCGTAATCTCCTTTAAAATGTAAATATATTAAATTTCACTTTATACACACACATCCCTATACACACAATTAGATGAAGGCATATCTTGCGTATATTTACGTAGTTCAAACTATTAATTTACATAATCAAAAGGACAAATCGTGTCGTCGTGCTGTCAAGTGAACTGAGGTTTAAGACAAGTTTAATTGTGAGCACATTTTAAAGTCGAGTACACTTTATAATCTCCTATCTCTTCCTCGTTATCTCCCTTTACCCGAATATCACTTACTCCTAGCACATCCAGATGCATCCTCTTTGCTGACTCAGCCGGTTCTACTTTCTTTCTCCCATAAGTCCCATTAATATTGATAGCTCCCCATGGAATTCCATTTCGTTCGCCAAGTTGTTTCCAAGGAGTCCCTCGCCTGTCAAATGGGAGTGGGGCTCCGCTACTCCCATAGGTTCGAGGCTTGCTTAAAATGTTCTGTGCTCGGTAAATTCATGAAGCAGGATGCTACGCTACTTGCACATAGTCCAAATGAGGATCTCTCCTCTAACGGGTTGTGGACCACCGGTGAATTGTATAGTCCTAGCCGCCTGAGCACAAGGAGGGCCATGACTCAGAATATGTCCGAGATGCCCACTCCCATTCCATAGCAACCGGTATCCCGACTCTGAGGACCACTTACTAGGCCACTCAGCCGTTGCCCATGGTTCACGAACTAGGACGTGACTGCAGTAACCCACAAACATGAACCACCGACTTCTAAATTCTTGCATATTTTCTGAGCAAAATGCGATTACAGCGATAAGACTATACAGACGTTAATGCGTCAAGAAAATTATAGTGTATAATTCATGTGTTGATGTTGTGGCATATCTATGCAGAGATTAAATCATGTGCTTTATTAGTAATTAAATTTTTATTGTGGAAGAAAAAGGAATTCATTCTTCTCATTGCTTAGTTTGATAATATTCCTCTCATTATTAAGATTGCCCTACTATAGAGATTATTAGATTATTGCTCCATTAGGACAAACCACAGACCCGTAATGTTCTATCGAATTAGGTAGCGCCGTATTATTCTAGTAGGGGAGATGGGACTTCTATGCCGGGCTTTGTTGAAGATCTCATCCAAGGTATTCCATTCTAATGTCATGTTACAGGACTATCTTAAAATAATGATGTACTGATACCACGAAAAGCGTACAATACGGAGTCGAGGATGAGGTGAGATGATTTAATACGGCGTGATTTTTACGGCCGGGTGGTAACACGGAGTACTGGAGTACTCTCCCTTATTTTTTTAGTGGATGTGTGATCCTGAATTCGTGGTGTCGGTAACTAAATCACGCTCTAGTTCGTGAACCATGCGAAACGGCTGAGCGGCCTACTAAGTGGTCCTGTGAGTCGGAACATCTGTTGCAATGGAATAGGAGTAGGCTCTCGGACATATTCTGATTCTGCTCAGGCGACTAGGACTATACACTCCACCAATGATCCCTAATCCGTTAGAGGAGAGATTCTCACTGGGATTGTGTGTGAGTAGGGCAGCATCCAGCTTCACATAATTTTCTATAATTATGCTCAGAACGTTTTAAGCAAGCCTCGGACCTATGGGATTAACTGAGTCCCCACATCCATTTGACTGGCGAGGGACTCCTTTGGGTAAGTTTATGCTGTATTTTTGCTGCTGTAACACAGATGCTCGCCCGAGCACCTCACTGCTGGCGATAGACAGGCTGCTCGCAACGGAGCTTTTTCTTTTTTGCAATTGGCTTTACGTCGCACCGACACAGATAGGTTTTATTGCGATGATGGGACACGAAAGGGCTAGAAGTGGGAAGGAAGCGACCGTGGCCTTAATTAAGGTACAGCCTCAGCATTTGCCTGGTGTGAAAATGGAAAATCACGGGAAAATATCTTCAGGTCTGCCGACAATGGGGTTCGAACCCACTATCTTCCGAATGCAAGCTCACAGCCGCGCGCCCCTAACCGCACGGCCATCTCGCTCGATCCAACAGAGTTTTCACCCTGCAGTAGTCCCGTGCTCACGCTTCTGGCAGCTCTCTGCTTTGGTCGAAAATTAAGAACAGCGGAACTGATAGTTAAGGCTGTTTGTATTTTGCATAATGTGATTATAGATATATATGGGCTGAACACTTGGACTACGAAGACGTATTTCCAAGAGCTATCCCGTCAAGAAGGAACAACGCACCTCCAGCTGAACCTATTGAAGTGCAGAATAAATTCAGAATTTTTTTAACGAGTGCGTCACTGTTTTGTTGACGAGTATATCTTAAAATAATCTGGTGTGTTGAATGTGAAATAAAAAGTGTAAATGGCTTCCTCTGGATTTTTCAGTACTTGTCTACTGCGGGAGCTGGTTGAAAAATGAAGTTACAAATACTTCATTTCGTAATCTAATAGTGCACTTTTGAATGGGCCTAATGTACAATAAGGGGTTATTGAGTACCTCATTTCGACTTTAGTTAGGTCTCTTAAAATATATTTACAGTTTACGAAAATAGCAGTCGGTCTTTCCATGAAAAATTGGTACTTCATATAAATCACTTACTTGTAATAATAGAGGTCCCCTAAATAGCACGAATAAAAATCAAAGTTGGCTTATACGTTCCGCATTCTTTTGCCAGCTTCATTCCATAGTTCGGTGATGATGATTGTTGTTTAAAGCGGACTAACATCTAGGTCATCGGCCTCTGATGGTATCATATGAGATGAAATAATAGATTAAAATGTAAAATTAACCCACTGACTAGCATTAGAAAAAGTATAATGATGAGAAAAATGATTATGAATTTAAAATAATAACTGAATCTGATTCGAAATGCCTTTTCCTTAACTTCCGAATCTTAGTCATGACGATCACGAACATCCAGTTCCCAAGCCAGAGGATTTTACCAAATGCAGTTAGTCCACTGCCTGGCCGGAAATCGAACTCAGGACCCTCTTTACCGAAGACCAGTTTGCTGATCGTCAAGCCAAGGAGCTGAACACTGTTGTGTCTATTCATCCAGAATTAATGTGCATAGCCTTATATGTTAACGTATTATAAACATTGTATTATAATATGCTGCAGTATTCAGTGCGGTTCACTATTAACACAGCTGCATACTTCAAGCATGAACACTTGAAAAATGGACAGAAATCTCATAAGATCGTTCGTTACCAAACGTCAGTGTATTTTATCTATGTGTACTGTGCATATTAACAACTTAAAATAGATCAAAATAATAACAATATGTGCTTAACGTCTCTTCAACTGCTGCTGGATTTAATAGACGCCATAGTGCACTGAAAAGAAGTAAATCTACTTACACTGGTAGTAAATCTCCGCATTTACGGCTTGACCTAAAATGTACATATGAGGCGCTGCGAAGATAAAGATATTGGCAATATTCTTTCCACATTTTTTGAATTATGAGTCTTTGATAACATCAACGTGAGCCAAATTCACACTTATTTCCTTTTCATGATAAGAACAGAAAGAAACGAGCGACGTTTTTGAGACACGTGGCTGTAAATATGATAGGTAAACACAACGGTTCGTCCGCCTCTGTGATGTAGTGGTTAATGTGATTAACTGCCACCCCCGCAGGCCCGGGTTCGATTCCCCGCTCTGCCACGAAATTTGAAAAGTGGTACGAGGGCTGAAACGGGGTTCAAGCAGCCTCCGGAGGTCAACTGAGTAGAAGTGGGTTCGATTCCCACCTCACAGCCATCCTGCAAGTGGTTTTCCGTGGTTTCTCACTTCTCTTCCAGGCAAATGCGTGATGGTACCTAACTTTAGGCCACGGCCGCTTCCTTTCCTCTTCCTTGTCTATCCCTTACAATCTTCCCATCCCCCACCAAGGCCCCTGTTAAGTATAGGAGGTGAGGCCACCTGGGCGGGGTACTGGTCATCCTCCCCAGTTGAATCCCCGGCCCAAAATCTGAACCTCCAGGACACTACCCTTGAGGCGGTAGAGATGGGATTCGTCGCTGAGTCCGAGGGGAAAAACCGACCCTGGAGGGTAAACAGATAAAGAAGAAGAAGAAAAACACAACGGTTCTCCTCGTTGTTTACGTAAGCGTCTGAGCGCTTCCGAGTGCACCCACCCGTTCTTTTTCGGCTGCTCAAGCTAGAAATTGCGACCCTGGAAAATTATGTCTTGCATATGAATTTTTTTTCTTAATCTGTTTACCGTGCAGGGTTGTTTTCTCTCGGACTCAGCGAGGGATCCCATCTCTACCGCCTCAAGGGCACTGTCCTGGAGCGTGAGACTTTGGGTCGGGAGATACAAATGGGAAGGAGGACCAGTATCTCTCTCAGGCGGCCTCACCTGCTGAGTTGAACACGAGCCTTGTAGGGGGATGGGAAGAACGGAAGGGATAGACAAGGAAGAGGGAAGGAAGCGGCCGTGGCCTTAAGTTAGGTAGCCTACCATCCCGACATTTGCCTGGAGGAGAAGTGGAAAACCATGGAAAACCACGTTGTGCAGTCCTACAGGTTATCCTTACCTAACATAAATTACGTATAAATTCACACTTTAACAAGAGAAGTCACATCATATTATAATAGAAAACAAAAACACAATGATATAACAATGCACTGTTAAACGCGGTGGAATGAACGGACGGAACAATTCAGCACCGACGTTATAAGATTTGTTTCCACTTTCCACTATGGTAACACGAGCGGAGAACGTAGTTGGTTACATCCCAGTGCCGAGGGGGAAGGTGCCTTGCTTAGCGCAGGCGCCTAGCTGTTAGAAGAGATTCAACGCGTAACCACTGCATGGACTGGTAACAACCTCTCGCTCAGCTTTGACGGTGGCAGACTGCTGCAATAGAGTTCTTGCGACAGGTCCAGGCGAAGAAACAAAAATATAAATATTAATATTAAAGAATATTCGATTTTTATATTTTCAAACTGTTACCTGTGTTAACAATGGATACTAGCACTCTTCACGACTGCTAATTTCTAGAGTGTCTTGTCATAAAAGGTACATATGCTAATTAATGGGTGTCCTCTTACCTGTTACACCGAAACTGGGAGAAAAGGTTATTTTATTCTATTTTGTACAGAAATTTCATGAAAAGGTAAATTATCATATCACTGAGGATAGTAAGGTAGAAGAAATTTGGAATTAATCATCAAAATTAGGTCAGCGTATGTTAAAATTTTAAATTGTAAGCCTCGGACCTATGGGAGTAACGGAGTCCCACTCCCACATAACAGGTGTGGGACTGCTCGGAAACAACTTGGCGAACGAAATGGAATTCGATGGGGAGCTATCATTATTAACGGGGCTTATGGAAGAAAGAAAGGAGAACTGGCTGAGTCAGCAAAGAGCGTGCGTCTGGATATGCTAGGAGTAAATGATATACGGGTAAGGGGAGATAACGAGGAAGAGTTTATAAAGTGTACATGCCGGGTGTTAAAAAGGGAAGGGCAGAGTGTGGGGTAGGGCTGTTCATCAGGAATACTATTGCACGCACACAGTTTCTGTTAAGCACGTAAATGAACGAATGGTGTGGTGTGGCTGTTGGTGGAATTAGGGCGAGAACTGTCACAGTTTGTTCACCGTGTGAGGTTGCAGATGAGGATGAAGTTGACAATTTTTATGAAGCATTGAGTGACATCGAAGTCAGGGTTAACAGCAAGGATACGATAGTGCTAATGGGCGATTTCAATGCGAGAGTTGGAAATAGAAATTAAGGATACGAAAGGTTGATTGGTAAATGTGGGTAAGATATGGAAGCTAATGGGAATGGGAAGCGTTTGTTCGGCTTCCGTGTTTGAATGTGTTTAGCAGTTACAAATACATTCTTCAAGCAGAATGCTACTCACCACTACACATAGAGGGGTAGAATTACCAAACACATAGTACACTATATCTTAACCGACTTCGAATTCAGGAAATATGTTAGGAATGTGCGGGTTTTCCGGAGAATTTTCGATGATACAGACCACTATCTGATCTATAATGAACTATGTATCTCTAGGCCTAGGATAGAGAAAGTGAAATCTGTATGCAAACGAATGAGGATAGAAAATCTCCAGGAGGAGGAAATTAGACAGAAGTGCATGGATATGATTAGTGAGAGCTTCCAAACAATGGACAGTGAGCAGGTTCAGGAAGTAGAAAAGGAATGGGTGGCATACAGGGATGCTGTAGTAGAAACAGCAAACGAAATCCTAGGAAAACCTGTGTGTAAAGATGGGAAAAAGCGAACATCTTGGTGGAATGATCAAGTAAGAGCAGCTTGTAATCGTAAAGAAAAAGCTTATCAGAAGTGGCTCCAAACGAGGACTGATGCAGACAGGGAATTGTACGTAGATGAAAGAAATAGAAGGAAACAAGTAATTGCTCAACACAAGAAGTAGTCTAGGGAAGATTTCGGTAATAACTGGGAGGAGCTTGGTTAAGGGGTATGAAATCGTTTCTGGAAGTAATAAATAATCTTAGGAAGGAATGGAAAAAGGGAATGAATAGTGTTTTGGACAAATCAGGCGAACTTATAGTATATCCGAGAGAATCACTGGACAGGTGGAAGGAATATTTTGAAAATCTTCTCAATGTAAAATGAAACATTTTTCTTGACGTTGCAAACAGCCGCGTTCATGGAGAGGACAATGGTATTAGTGAAGTTACACTTGATGAAATGGAAAGAATGGTAAATCCGAGAGAAACAAATTGTGTTGGATCAAAAAAGTAGTCGTGGGAAGATTTTGGTAATAAACTTGGAAGGCTAGGTCAAGCAGCAGGGAAAGCTTTCTGGGCAGTAATAAAGATTCTTAAGAAGGGAGGGAAAAAAGGAAGTGAAAAGTGTTTTGGTGATTCAGGTTAACTCATCATAGATCCCAGGGAATCACTGGACAGGTGGAGAAATATTTTGAAAATCTTCCTGGAGGTGTCGCGAACAACCGAGCTGAAGTGGAGGAGGAAAATGAAGTTGGTGAAATTACGCTTGAGGAGGTGGAAAAGGTGGTAAATAAACTCCATTGCCATAAAGAAGCAGGAATGGATGAAATTACACCTGAAATGGTGAAGTATAGTGGGAAGGCAGAGATAAAATGGCTTCATAGAGTAAGATTAGCATGGAGTGTTGGTAATGTACCTTCAGATTGGAGAAAGGCAGTAATTGCACCTATCTTTAAGCAAGGGAACAGGAAGGATTGCAACAGCTATCGAGGTATCTCATTGATTAGTATACCAAACAAAGTATTCACTGGCATCTTGGAAGGGAGGGTGCGATCAGTGGTTGAAAGTAAGTTGGACGAAAACTAGTGCTGTTTCAGACCACAGGACGGCAGTCAGGATCAGATTTTCAGTATGCGTCAGGTAATTGAAAAATGCTGCATGAGGAAGAGACAGGTATGTTTATGTTTCGTAGATCTAGAGAAAGCATATGACAAGGTACCGAGGAAAAAGATGTTCGCCATACTGGGGGAGTATGGGATTGAGGGCAGATTAATAAAACCAAAAAAGGCATTTATAATGACAATTGGGCTGCAGTGAGAATTGATGGTAGAATGAGATCTTGGTTCATGGTACTTACAAGGATTAGGCAAGGCTGTACTCTTTCACCTTTGCTGTTCGTACTTTACATGGATCATCTGCTGAAAGGTATGAAGTGGCAGGGAGGGATTCAGTTAGGTGAAAATTTAGTAAGTAGTCTGGTCTATGCTGACGACTTGGTCTTAATGGCAGATTGTGCCGAAAGCCTGCAGTGTAATATCTTGGAACTTGAAAATAGGTTCAATGGAATGAAAATTAGCCCATCGAAGACTAAATTGATGTCAGTAGGTAAGACATCCAAGAGAACTGAATGTCATCTTGATGATACAAAGCAGGATCAGGTAGATAATTTCAAGTATTTTTGATGTGTGTTCTCCCAGGATGGTGAGATTGAATCAATGTGCAGTAAAGCTAATGCAGTGAGCTCGCAGATGGGATCAACAGTATTCTGTAAGAAGGAAGTCAGCTCATGGACGAAACTATCTTTATATCGATCTGTTTTCGGACCAACTTTGCCCTACGGGAGCGAAAGCTGGGTGGACTCGGGATATCTTATTCATACGTTAGAAGTAACAAATCTGAAAGTAGCGAGGATGATTGCAGGTACAAACAGGTGGGAACAATGGCAGTAGGGTACTCGGAATGAGGAGATAAAGGCTAAGTTGTGAATGGACTCTATGGATGAAGCTGTACGCGTAAACCGGCTTCAGTAGTGTGGTCATGTGAGGCGAATGCAGGAGAATAGGTTTCCTTGGAGAATAATGGACTCTGTTGTGGAGAATAAGAGAAGTAGAGAGAGACCAAGACGACGATTGTTAGACTCAGTTTCTAATGGTTTAAAGATAAGAGGTATAGAACTAAATGAGGCTACAGCACTAGTTGCAAATAGAGGATTGTGGCGACGTTTAGTAAATTCACAGAGGCTTGCAGACTGAACACTGAAAGACATAACGGTCTATACTGATGAGGTACGTATGTAATATAACAAATTACAATAGTATAGGTCAATTTCGATTCGGTTAAGGATAGAGCATGATTAAAGTAAAGTGTCCACACCTAAAAACAAAATTTAAAACATTCGATGAATTGAACACAGTAGAAAAGTAGAACACATTATTTTGCACCGATTATCTTTATTTCCGCATCCATTGGTGTTGATGGTACAACGGAGAATCAAGACCTCGTTAACTGGTCACAGGAGTCTGAGTCATTGGAACTATCTTCTGTCATACGCATCACAATTGTTTCGACGGCCACATCACGAATACACGTCTTATAAGGCTTCTGCGTGTTGGTCACATTTCATCCAGTCCTCTGTAGTCACTCTCTCAATGGCGTCATGCTGCAGTTTTTCAACATGTGTTATTTTAAAAAAAATTTTGTGATCAGCCAAATTATTTTCGCTGCTGTGATTTTGGTTCAGAAATGTTTCATCTAAATAAAATATTCGTACCTTGCAAGTGGCTGCACTGTTTCGGTCGCGTAGCTGTCAGCTTGCATTCTGGGGAGAGTGGGTTCGAACCCCATTGTCGGCAGTCCTAATTATAGTTTTCCGTGGTTTCCCATTTTCCCACTAGACAAATGCTGGGCCTGTACCTTAATCAAGGCCACGGACGTTTCCTTGCTACTATTTTCCTTTTCATATCCCATCGTCGCCACAAAACTTACCTGTGTCGGTGTGACTTAAAGCAAATTGTAAAATCTAAGTTATTATATAGGTGTACCAAGAGCGTCATTCTTCACAGCATTCATTTTACGGGGAAATATTGCGCGTGCACAAGCTATGTCTCTTCTTCCCATCAAAACCCTTCGTCGTATCATTGCACTAACCCCACACTTTTCATGGAACGTAACACGGACTTCTTTGAACCCTGAAAGTCATTTTTTTTCAACTGAATCGAGTCTGACTTTCTCGGCTGTTGGATACTCTCCACGATCATAAAAACTGAAGTCAGATTTAGGCACTGCTTACTTATCGAAATAATCTAATTCGGTTACTTTCAGCATTCTCTATAGTCCTTTTAATGTCTTGAAAGATTGATCTACATACTCCATACGCATCTCCAGTCTTTTTTTAACTTGCGTGAAATTTGCAGTATTTAAAATGTCTGGATTATCTGCTAAAGTTTGGAAAAATATGTACACATCTGTACACTGTTTATTAAAGCCTTTCTTGCCGAGTCGTTTCCCGGGCCTTTCCGGCCTTTCCGGCGGTGGCGTACGATGAACATACTCATTATCACTGTCACAATTACACATAGCAGAACAAACTTTAATAAGATCACTGCTGACAAGCAACTGCGCGTTCTGGCATCTAGGTAAAGTAGGCTACTGAAGGTGTGGTAAAATAGCGTGGCATCATCACCGTACCAGGGTGGAGAGCGGAACGTTTAGTCGTGTGACCATCAGGCCGAGCCATAGTCAAGTTATTATTTGATGTTTGTGACACGTCATGGGAGGTATTTGAGGTCCTCAGTTTTCCTGTTTCGTATTACTTTAACTTCGTGTGTAGAATGATTACGCTTGTCGTTTATTAGACCAGGTGTTGAGGTCACAAGTTAACTTGGTAATAATATTTCGTTGTGTTGATATACGGAGTGTCCCAAAAAAAACCACCGACAACCCTTAGTATATTGTGTGGGAAGGCAAACAGATCCGTTTTTAAGAAGGAACCCATATCCACAAACACACATCTTGGACGTTGTAGCTCATCGAATTGTGAGATGGATGTGCGTTCCACATGTTGTCAATAAACCCAACATGAATAGCACATAGGGCTCATTACAACAGGGTTCGAACTGTGTACATCCTACGTCATTGCATAGCCTACATCGGCGGTGCTGCGTCTCACGAATATGACCCAGTACGTGCGGTTGTCTTTGAAAAACATTCAATCGCTCCGTGGACTCGAGCGATAAGGTCTTCCGCAAACGTTACAGGAATGTCATACACCATACTCTTCATACTACCTACGTGGAACTGCCCGGATTCTCTTAGTCGTCTCTCGATGGCCACGAACGTGGAATGATGTCCGGTACGTCTGTTTGGAAAACATTCCGCATACAATCTTGTAGCAGCTCTACCAATGCAATCCGCTTTGCCGTATGCAAGCACTATGTCGGTCATTTCCACAGCTATGAACTGGTACATGTCGCACGCTGTCAACATCGTCACTGCAATGGCAGGCTACAGTACACAAGTAACGCGGTAGGATGTGCATCAAGGACTGTGTGGAGGAATGTAACGCATGCGGAGGAATGTTATTAGGCTGAAGTCGTCCATCCGCAGTACACATATGACTAAAGGGTTGCATACCTTCCGTATTAAGACACCAAATCGGAATAAATTGCCACAACCGTTCTCAAAATTCGACGATCCCCAGCGCCTAAACCGTGCATTTCCGGGCAGGGGCTCCTTCGTGAAAACCGATCAGTCCGCCATCCCGCACAACATACTAAGCCTTGTCGGTGTTTTGGGGGACACTGTGTAGAATCAGAGTAATACTGAGTCGTCAGTGTTGTAAATACTTTTAATTTGTGTTAACGACAACGTAGGTTTTGTGACAGGACTGAGGTGTTATAAATATTCGCATTTCAGTTTTCATTTTGATTTCGATATTCGTGGCTAGTGTTAGTGTCTAGAGGTGTGGACTAGGTCTAGGAAAGTGAGTTAGTGGGACTCAGTATTTGATCTTCTTTCGGCTTGACTTATTTACTAGCTGCAAAGTGTCTCCATAGTAGTGTTGCACTAGCCAGCGTAAATGTGTCAACCCACATGAAAGGCCAATTAACGGAGACTTCTCCCTACCACCAAGCTACCGATATTCAAATTAACTGTTTGTTCCTTTTCACATTTTCTATTTTCTACGGGATTATGTTGTGAGAATCGTTGAGAGATTGAGCATTGCTCTTTGACATATATTTGATTGCCTGGACATTGCTAGTGCGGGTTGGATTCAACAGCTGTTACTGAATATTTTATCTTCTCCGCACGCGTGTATTTATTTTATTTTAGTCTGATCTTGAGTTAGCTCGTTAAGTAGATTACGGGGATAATCTTAATTACGCAAACCTGTAGTTGTAGAATTTAGAAAAGGAAGAGATTCACATGTTCTATTTGTTCTTCGATGAGCCGCGCGCGTGTAATGAAATAAGTGTCATTGGTATTAATTCCATATAACCTGAATGTTGATTAATTAGTCAATTTTCAGTTGAGTTACACATTTCTTTAACTTCATTTTTTTTGCGTTCCTTCTGAACGTCTTATCAATTAAATATTTGCTTTGGCTTCATTTTTTTTCCTTCTGAACACGGTAAAATCATTTCTTAAACATTGGTTAGTTCCGTCAGAACATATTTCTTGATAATGCGTATTTGAGCATTGGATTAACAGTAGCCTAAGGGTGGACTGTGGTGGCATTATATGGTGCTATTTCATTGTTGTTGTTACAACTGAACCTTTATGAGTACCCTATCATACTTTGCAATAAATAATTTATAACATGTTCAAAGTGACTGAAGGTTAGTTTGCTTTGATTAAGGATCCATTCGATGTGATATCCTGCGTTGGTAATTATAATCGGTGGACAACCCTAATTAAGCGTGAATTTTATGTTCAATTGTGAAAGCAAGATTTTCCACGGATCGTGCAGATTAACCCACTGATTTTGATTTGGGTTCTAACTTCCCGATTTTCAGGTTTATCGCGCTTTCTTTATGGTTTTGCTCTTTCCATTATTTTTCATTTACTTCAAACACCATTTTATCAAATGTAACCGTTTTCTTTCATTTTTCAATGTCAGATTTATACAACAATTTAACTTAATCTAAAGCCTTTTTTTATTTCAATAAATTTCAGTAAGCACATTTTTTTGCCTATCATTTGATGTACAGGCTGACCCAGAATCCGTTAAGATTTGGCGATGCAGTACTTCACAGAATATTGAAGGTAGAGAGTTAATAATTGATAAACATGATTGGTATGGTATGGGGTTTTATTGACACCAAAATGAACTACACTTGATGTCGCAAGTCTACCGCGATAGTCCGACCTCATTAGGCATGCTAAAAGACAACATCCGACGGAAAATTCTCACCATACCTACGGATATGCTACACAGATGGACAGTTTGGGGCGGGGTCTCGAGATTTCTCGAGTCTAGCGCAGGAACTGTTTCTCGAGAGAAATTTTGAGAGATCTCGAGAGCTTTGTCCCCGTGTTGCGTGGCGAGCAGCGTGTCTTAGGTTACAGGTAGACGGAGCTGAATGTTGTTTGTGCCGAGTATGAGAATAGCCAACCATGGGCCTTCTCCATTCCGTAAATGCATGTCAACAAGCGACAAGGGCGTTCATTTCTTTCATTTCTACCGAGGACTGTTTTGACGCAGTTATAACTTAATTATAAGGGGTACGGATTCTGCCATTGTATGCAGCGGTAAGTACACCAAGGAGTAGGCTAAGTACAGAAACTGACAGCTACTCTAGGTACACTTACCAGGATACTCGAGGCGTGCGTTATTCGAACTCGAGACGGGGCAAGATGCGCCTTGCTGTATATGCAACCACCATTACGCATGAGTGGAACGTGTAATCTAAAACACCTGAGTTTGCTCCAATTCTTTCGACAGCAGGTGTACATCGTTACCAGATCCCATTTTTAATATCATGACCACTACTTGTGTTTAAAGATATATCAGTGACGAGGAAATAATTCCTTAAAATGTAATAGAGTATTCGTTATAATTAGGTACTTTGGTATGGGCGGGTGCAATGTGTAATTGTGTCTAATTGTGCACGACAACTTTTAGAAGAGGTCCGAAACACAGCGTAAGTCGTGGAAGTATAATATTTTGAAGAGATGCCACATAGCACAGCCCGCTGTGTTGTTTATTCAAAAGAAGAAAAAATCGTCAACAGAGATACTTCTGGGATAATCCGGCACTTGAAAACATATAATATCACTGAAGGTGAATCGTCACCGAAAACACCTCCGGCCTGGCCTGTATCACAAGAGTATTACAAGAAGCTATCTTGTCGATAACAATTGTGAGGTATCCAGGTAGGTGCGCATCATATCTACAGTTATTCACAAATTATGTTGGGTTATTCAGCTAATATGTCCACCTCAAATAACTCGTGAATCGCTAAAGATACTGACATTCAGTTTTCACATTCGCTAATGGTATTAAGGGGCTCATAGTTGAACATGCAGTACTTTTCTAAGCTTTTGACAAAATTTATCGGCACACACGTTTCAATTATGAAAACGCTGATGGTATATTATGAAGCTCACGCTCGTAGTTACTGGAACTTCGCACAGATCGCAGCACGTGAAAATCGGTATCGAAAGCCTTGCCCATCACTACCCCGTCGACAGTGGCGTTTTCTGGGATCAAGCCGTGGGCTACCGCTCGACTTAATTACTCTTTTTCGATGGGTGGTTTAGTGAACGTCAAATCTTAAAGCGTTTTGAGCTGCAGCCAATAGCCGACGGAGAAGCCTGCTGTGTTGTCAAGGCTGCTTCACAAGCTACTGCCCTGGCCTCTGCTACTGTCTATACTCAGCACCTGATCAGTAGAGATGGTAACCTAAGGTTTAGCAAATTAATGTCCGCCTTTGTAGCTAAATGAATAGAATGCTTGCCTTTGGTCCGATGGCCCCGGTTCCGTTCTCAGAAAACAACCCCCTGTACTGTTATTTCCCCTGGCTTGGGAAATGGTTGTTTATGACGTCTTCGCCATTCATTTCATCCTCATTAGGTCACCGCCGTGCCTATACAGATGATTATTATGATTATTAAATTAAAATTTTGAATAATATAGCATTACCAGCGGTCGTACCTATGGTTGATTGGTTTGGTAGCTTCCTATGGAGATCAGTAATTGCGTCCGACCCATGATCACGGGTTCGATACCAGCCAACAAGAAAGCACTAATCTTGGAAGGCTGCATTTCAATTTAGCAGATCTACGTATAAAAAGAAAACTATATTAATCCTATAACAGCAGCCCTGCAGTACCTTCCTGTAAGGATGTAGAAGTGAACGGGAGTGAAATACCAGCACTCTGGTATCTATAGGCTATAATTAAGTCAGAAGTATGAGGTAAGGAAGAATATACGAAGAAGGCATGGTTGTTAGACAGCAGTGGCGATCTGAGGGAGCGAAGCCTAGCACAGCTATCGCCCCGCACATATCGTACATTCAGCAGCAAGCTGCGCGAAGTGCAAGATCAGTCTCCGATGCCTTGCTCTCAGAAATACGTGCGGCGTTTTTTTCTCATTGGTTTCAAGTTTTGTAAATGGAACAATGTGTCAGATACTTGCATTATAATGTGCTTTAAATTTCCATCGTTTTCATTTGAGATTTGGGTTTCACCGATAGCCTTGGTAGCCCTCGGTATCCGCCACTGCCTCTCGAGAGAAATGGAGCAAACTCAGGCATTTTAGATTCTACGTTCCAATCATGCGTAATGGTGGTTGCATATGCAGAAGACCAATCTTGCCCCGTCTCACGTTCGAATAATGCACGCCTCTAGTATATAGTATGACATGTGTAAAGAAGTGGTATCAGAGATATGGTATCGCAGATGATGTTATTCTGTACATAGTAATAAATAAGTTACAAAATTGTGAGCAACTGCAAAATGACCTCGATAATGTTGTGTGATGGACCGTAGGCAATGGTATGATGGTAAACGGGGATAAAAGCCAGGTTGTGAGTTTCACAAATAGGAAAAGTCCTCTCAGTTTTAATTACTGCGTTGATGGGGTGAAAGTTCCCTTTGGAGATCATTGTAAATACCTAGGTATTAATATAAGGAAAGATCTTCATTGGGGTAATCACATAAATATGATTGTAAATAAAGGGTATAGATCTCTGCGCATGGTTATGAGAGTATTTAGGGGTTGTAGTAAGGATGTAAAGGAGAGGGCATATAAGTCTCTGGTAATACCCCAACTAGTGTATGGTTCCAGTGTATGGGACCCTTACCAGGATTACTTGATTCAGGAACTGGAAAAAATCCGAAGAAAAGCAGCTCGATTTGTTCTGGGCGATTTCCGACAAAAGAGTAGCGTTACAAAAATGTTGCAAAGTTTGGGCTGGGAAGACTTGGGAAAAAGGAGACGAGCCACTCGACTAAGTGGTATGTTCCAAGCTGTCAGTGGAGAGATGGCGTGGGAGGACATCAGTAGACGAATAAGTTTGGATGGTGTCTTTAAAAGTAGGAAAGATCACAATATGAAGATAAAGTTGGAATTCAAGAGGACAAATTGGGGCAAATATTCGTTTATAGGAAGGGGAGTTAGGGATTGGAATAACTTACCGAGGGAGATGTTCAATAAATTTCCAATTTCTTTGCAATCATTTAAGAAAAGTCTAGGAAAACAACAGGTAGGGAATCTGCCACCTGGGCGACTGCCCTAAATGCAGATCAGTAGTGATTGATTGATTGATTGATTGATTGATTGATTGATTGATTGATTGATTGATTGATTGATCGATTGATTGATTGATTGATTGATTGATTGATTGATTGATTGATTGATTGATTGATTGATTGATTGATTGATTGATTGTTTGATTGATTGATAAGTGTAGCTCGTATCTACAGTTATTCATTAATTATGTAGGGTTATTCGGCTAAGTCAGCGAACAGTTTAAGATACTGACATGCTGTTTTCACTTTCGTTAATGGTATTAAGGGGTTCAGAGTTGAACATGCTGTACTTTTCCAGGCTTTTGACAATATATCTCGGCACACACCGTTCCGTATGAGAACGTTATTTGATGAAATAACTGCCGATATACTATCAAGCTTACACTCGTATTACTGGAACATCGCAGAGGTCGCAGCGCAGGAGAATCGGTCTCGAGATTCTCGCGAGATTCTCGAGATCTGTGTCTTCAGTCCCGGAAGTCTCGAGCGAGAGCGTTGCTTATCACTACAGTACTGCACAGTGCTCTTCGCAACAGTGTCCCTCGACGACAGGTACTGTTGATGAATATCGGCCGACATGCTAAGCTTGTGTTATTTAAAAAAAAATCTTGTCCTGCCGACGTCGTGCAGCTCTTTTCAGGCACACCCACAATGGGGATGAGCTGCATGTACCACTTGAACCACAAACCAGCCCACCTGCAATTCTTCAATTTCTGGCAGTACTGGTATTCGAACCTGAGACCCCGAGAACGGCACCTAATAACACTAACAGTTACGCTACGGAGGCGGAGCAAAATGTAAGTTCGTGTACTCATCCCGAGGTGGTGCAGCTGTTTTGAGGCACACCCCCAATGGAGGTGAGCTACGTGTACCATTTGAACCATATACCAGATCTCCTGCCATTCTTAAATTTCCGGCAGTACCAGAAATCGAACCCGGGCACCCGAGACGGCAGCTAGTAACACTAACCGTTACGCTACGGAGGCTTTGCTAAACCTGGATTGTTATGCTAGTTATTGCTTGTGTAACGTATGAAGCGCCATCTGTTGGTCATTTCGTGTACTTTATTTTGGTGTCAAAACCCCATGTCATGCTCATTATGTGTGTCAATATTCCATGAAGTACTGCTTCTTATGTTAACGGACTTTTGGGCCACTCTGTAGTTATGCCTTCCTCTGGACCCTGTTCACCGATCACTGAAGTGACAAGAAAGATTCGTTATGACCCCATGGTCTCAAGAGTTGAATGTTACTACCCGATCAGCTGTGGCAAATGACCGACAATCGACGGGTGATCAAACGTTTCAATACTTAATGGATTTAGCAATTGTTTGGAATGAGAGGGAAATCAGCATGAACACCTTTCTTAAATTTCCCAGCAGTGAGAGGTGGTTTTTTGTTACGTATTTAACGTCGCACATCGAAGGTATTCGGCTACGGAGGGATGGCAGACGGGTAGGATTGGACAGGTAGCGGCCGTGGTCTGAATTACGGTACAGCCCCAGCAGCCTGGTGTGAAAATGGGAAACCGCAGGAAACCATCTTCAGGACAGCTGACGGTGAGATTCGAACCAACAAACTCCAGAATGCAAGGTAACCGTAGCGGGACCCTAACCGCACGGCCATCTTGCTCGGTATATGAGGTGACACACATTGATATTTTCGTATGTGTTAAATGTCTACTTTGTTCAACGTACAGTTGATAGATGCCCCATTGAACTGGCACACTCTCCAATACAGTGTAAGGGATTGTGCATAAAAGAGCTTATTTAAAGTTTATGGAGAATAGCTGATAACCATATTATTACTAGTGATAAAGTCTAGGTCACGCCGTGCTGCCTCTGCACGTGGATTTCATTGCCAACGGTAAAAATTAATTATCCTTATAGTTTTCTGATTCAATTTATGGCCGATGTTCCATGTCCAGCCTAGTTGTTGTACGGGACGCCAATTACCATACATTCCATCCAGAGTCAGGTTTCTGTGTACAGGGTGACCCAGAAGCCGTTCAAATTTTACGAGGCAATAGTTCACGGAATATTCGAGGTAGAAGGGTAAAAACTAACACACATGATTGGCATGCCACGGGGTTTTATTTACACCAAAATAAAGTATAATAAAGCTTCACTCACAGTGTCTTTTCTGGTAACGTCAACATGCCGCGATTGCAGGCGCATCTGACGCCCTTTCAATTCAATTGAGAGGTTTTCATTACCCTCCTCGAAGGTGAAGAGGCGGGCCATGTGACGCCTTCTCTCTGGCCAGGAGATTTGGCGCGTTTGGGGGTTTGCAGGAGTAGGGTGATGGGTGGTGTAGTTCGACTTGGTAGAGGAGGGTGAGGAGGGGCATTTTGACCTCTCAATGCTTTATTTTCTTGGAGTTGATTACAATTTAGGTTACATAATTTTGATATTTATATTGTCTTAATGAGAGTTTTGCTGTTCCTCTGAAATTATACGGTGATATTTATATCTATATCTCAAAACTTAACAGTTTAAAAGACGTGAAAATTGATATTTGGAGTCTCCTTTAAAAATAAAGAAACGCGTATTTTTTCGATAAATCCACTTATGGGGGATTAAAATAAGTGAAAATGGAATTGAATAATTTTTAGAGGTTACTTATATCTCAAAACCTGCAGATGTTACAGACGTGAAAATTGGTACATAGAATCTACTTTAAAAATAAAGAAACACGTCTATTTTTTCGGAAAATCCACTTAATGGGGGGGATGAGTGAAAAGACTGAAAAGGGGGTTGAATATTTTAATGGGGTAACTTATATCTAAAAAACTAAATATGTCATATATATGAAAATTGGTACAGTATTTAGAACCTCCTTTAAAAATAAAAGGGACGAATATTTGTTTGTTTTCGGAAAATTCACGTAAGAGGGTGGGGGTTAAAAGAAGTGAAGAAGGTGCTGAACTACTTCTATGAGAATACTTATATCTCAAAAGCTGAAGATGTTAAGACGTGAAAATTGATACTTGGAAATTCCCTTTAAAATTCAGGAATATGTTATTTTCGGAAAAGCCACTTAACGGGTATGAAAAGAAGTGAAAAAGGAATTGAATTCTTTTTATGAGGATACTTATATCTGAATATGTTACAGACGTGAAAATTGGTATTTAAAATCTCTTTAAAAATAAAAGAAACATCTGGTTTTTGTTTTCGGGAAATCCACTTAGGTGGAGGAGGGGTAGGGAGTGAAGTACTGATAAGGGGTTTAAATTCTTTTTATGGGGATATTTACATCTCAAAAAGAAAAGTTGTTACAGGCGTAGAAATAGGTATCTCCTTAAAAAAATAAAGAAACACTTTTTTCCGACTTAAGAGACGACTTCTTCTCACATAGAAATTTCTACAGTACGTAGCATGGGCATCTTAACCCCAAGAGGCAATACCACAAACGTGGTTTACAAGAAGATTCTGGGGCAAATGAAACACCTTTTTCGTGAGTTTTTAAAATTTAGGGGTTTTCAGATGAAGTCTTACTGCAGTACCGAGGAACGATTGCTTTTATCAAATTACTAAATCCACGCGAGCGAAGCCGTGGGTAACAGCTAATTTCATATAAATAAATTGAAACGAACATGAGCGATATTTCAGTGCATTCCTGACCCATATTCTGGATTATCTTGATCAATTTCCGCATCCTGTTTTTTGGCCTTAATTAAAGTACAGACCCAGCATTTGCCTGGTATGAAAATTGGAAATCACAGAAGACCATCTTCAGGTCTGCCGACAACGGGTTTCGAACCCACTATCTCCCGAATGCAAGCTCACAGCTGCGCGCTCCTAACTGCATGGCCAACTTGCTCAGTTTCTGCATCTTGATATGATCTCTTCACCTTCCGTTATTGTTTTCTGTTGGTCATCTCAGCTTGCAGGTCTGCCCTTTTTAATTGTTTTATTCTCAGTGTATCAACTTCGTAGTTACTTTCAATAAGTTCAAGCACGTCAGTATTTATACGTCGTTTACGAGCACTGAGTTACGTCATTGCTTTTCTGAGCCTTCATATCATAAATAATTAAATGCCAAGCAACGTTTGTACCTAAATTACACACGTGACTTTACTCTCAGACCCCGCTCCTTGACACTTGGGCAATATAGGTTCTGTGGTGTAGTCCTATACACCTGCACTTTATCTTCTGTGATGGCTTGAGATTAATGGTTGTGATTTTTTTGTTCTAAGAGAAAATAAGCTTGAGACTTCAGTTCGGTTCGAGCATTCATAGCGTGCGGTTCTCGGCATCGGTTGGATCGTGTTCGAAATAATAAGTGAATAATAGTGCATGCCTTACTCTAGTAGTATGGCTCTATTCGATAGTGGGGGCAGAGGAACTAATCGATCGCCAAACATAGATTCTTCTAGTGATATCGATCATGAAGAAACAGTGCAGTCGGCAAATAATGGTGAAATTTTCAATCAAACTCGCGGTGGTGAATATCATTCATCCAATATTCAAACTGATCAGACCGCTATTAACACTCCACTATTCTACCATCCTGATCATAGGGGTCCGTATGTAGTATACGTGGAATCAGCAGATGACAAAACTATTGGCAATATACATCCAATGGTGCTTGGTAGATCTTTTTATGATAATCAAATAGCAGGCATAACATCCATCACAAAAAAGGGTGCTAAGATAATTCAACTTCTCTTCAGCTCCACTTACCATGCCAATAATTTTCTTCTCCACGCAATTTTGGAATCTAAAAACCTTAAAGCTTTCATGCCGGAGCCCAGCATTTTTCGCATTGGGTTAATTCGGGGAGTAGATACGAATTTGAAGGAGGATGCTATTGTCAAATATATACAATTCCCAGTTCCTATTGTCAATGCAAACAGGCTAAACATAAGAAGTACACATGACGGTCAAATTAACTACATTCCCACCGGAACAGTAAAGATCACCTGCAAATAACAAGCCTTACCCGAATTAGTCACCATTTTTCATGTCATGTTAGAAGTATAGACTTTTATTTTTCGTCCCATTATTTGTGGCAAATGTCAAATGTATGGGCCTGCTGCCAAGAACTGCCGAACAAGAATCCCACGATGTGGTCACTGCACTATGACTCGTGAAACTGACAAGTGTTCTGTTGAACTAAGGAAATGTCTCCACTGTGCGCTTAATCACAGTGTGGGTTCAGATCGCTGTGAAGTTCATAAGCAACAAATAGCTATTAAACGCATTATGCGTGTTGACAATAGATCTTTTCAACAAGCACAAGGTAAACTACAGCCAAAAGAATTTTCCCATCTTCGGGTCCCACATCTCTTTCCTCCGATTCGTGAACGCGATTATACGTTTCCACATGAGACTCCACGAACGCGCAAATTCACTGAACATACGACTAGCCCCGAATCCAGGTTTCGACAAGGTAGGGTATCACGCTATATCATAATTTGGAGCATGTCCCAAGAGAATCGATATCACAACCTCTATTGAAAATAGTGCAAGTAGAACCTTGAACTAACACAGGTTCAAATTCATCAAATCATCAGACTCAGTCAGATCTCAATAAACTCCCTAGCTCAAAAAAGTGCCCAAGCTGAAATCCAGAAAGATTTCCAACGGTTACCTGAGGGTTTGGGGGAACAAACTCAATGAGCGCATTTATTTAAAATCCTCCTTGATAAAGTTAGTCAGTTTCTCGTAGAGGAGGATGCGAATAATTCAATGGAATAGTGGGAGTATTACTCCAAAAAACATGAATTAATATAATTACTTGAAGAATATCACACCAACATTATTTTATTACAAGAATCGTGGCTAAAACTTGAGTCCAACTTTTATGTACCAGCTTACAATGCTGAACGTATGGATGATTGTGGCTATGGAGACGTGCTTACTTTAACTGAAACTAATGTACCGTATACAACAAAGGTACTAAATTACATTATTCCTAACACATACTCTTTACCAGTGAGGGTAAATGATTGCAAAATTGTGAACCTATATTGTCCACCTGCAATACAGAAAACTCCATAGTTTGCTCAATTTTAATCTCAAGACTGTTTCATTATAGCGGGCGATCTAAACGGACATCACATTGACCGTGAATATGTCAATACAACAACAAATGTTCGCAATATTTTAAACGCGGCACCCTAATTGTGCGTTAGATTTATCAGTTTGTTCCGGGAATCTAGCACAGGAAACAATATGGTATTTTACGCATAATGATACCGTTACGTGCCAGCCCCGTGGTAGCTCCTCTCGGTACTTCCAGGAAGGGGCTGGTGACTCAGACGACCTGGAATCTCCAAGCCGGCTTGTGGGGTGGGGCCGGCCTTTCCGTGAATTGTTCTCGGCGGCCGGCTTACCTGTGAGTCTCTTGGATATTCAACGGGAATGTTCCGCCTCTAGTGACATCGCGAAATTTCTGGCCCAAATCACGCGAACTATAAAAAGGGAGGCTAGCCGCACACAGTCAGTCAGTGTTGGACTCGGAGTCAGTGCTGGGCTCGGGGCCAGTGTTGGACTCCGTGGTGAAGTCAGTGTGACACTCAGTGAGTTGGGGTTCAGTGGCTGGGCTGAGGGCGACAGAGGTGTTGGCTGTCCCTAGTGTCCCACCGAAGTCTGAACGAGGAGCGGTTGTTGTGGAGTCGGAGAGAGCAGTGAAGTGAATGAACTGGAGGCGACAGAACGGTAGTCTGTACATTCTGTTCGTGTAATTCTGTGGAATGAGGATCGCCGTGAGCCAGCGAGGAAACGCGCTATCGCGAGTGCGAGGATAAATGGACCTGTGTTAATGTTCACTCTTGTGAATATCGTCCTGCTGTTGAATACTGTTGAGCTGTTTAGTTGTTTACTGCATGGGACTGTGTGAAGTATAGCATTTATTAGGCCATCCTGAAATAAATTAGAGCAATGAAACAGATGGAGTTTTATTCGTAAGATTACTCATCTCAACGATCATTTCCCCATATTAATAGACATTGGTACCCAATTTCATTTTCAGAAAACATATTTAAAAACTCAGCGTCGGACTAGAAATCTGCACAATTTCGATTCTGGACTATTCCACGACTATATTTTAAATATTAAATTTATATCACAGATCTCGTCAGCATATACTTACTATCTTATACAATTATATTCAAAACTATCAAGGTAAATACCACCCTCTTCAATCTCGGAAATATAGGAACACTCAAAGAAGTATTAACACTCAATGGTGCATTAAAATATACGGCAATGGTGAGGAGAAAAAGAAGAAGCCTGCTAAAAAATGAAACACAAATTTTGCACTTGAAAATTATGTTCGATACAAAAGGTACACTGCACACCAACGGCAATTTTTCCATCATAGACGACGAGAGGCTTGGAAATGTTTCATCACCAACCTCAACAGGAACACCAATATAAAAGATATACGGGCTGCCATTAAATGACTAGCTCATAACAGAAACCACAAATAAGAAAATACGCACTTAGAAAGCATCAACACATTATATCATACTTCAAAACCGGAATTTGTTATCCCAAATTATATGGAGAATAATGCAGAGACTATTTCTGATAAATCTGTCACACTTTCATAACCTATCACTTATCTAGAAATTTAATATTCTAGAGAAAGGAACCTACTTCCACACCAGGCCCATACTATATCACCTATTAAATGATCATCCACCTTCCTTACCGTGCACAAAAGATAGTAATAGAATATTACAATCAAATACTAAAATCAACTATCATTCCTTATGAATGGAATACATTTACTCTTGTGCCAATACAGAAACATAAACTCTCGCCCACAAATTTAATACAGAATCTGTTTAGGATCCTGTTTAAGGAAGGTGTTCCACAGCTTTCTGTTGGAAAGACTTTTATGGTGCCTATCTTATTAAAATTTACTTCCAAAATATCAATATACTTTCATTAAAAGGAGAAGCACAGAAGACCCATAAATATTTTATTCACAGGCCTGCTGCTCACAAAATAATTTAAATAAGGGACAACTGCTTCATTTATCGATACAAAAGCTGCATATGACAACGTGCTTTTACACATCTTATTGACACACCACTGTTAAAAATCCTATAACGGAGCGTTAATTAACACCTTGTTAAGATTTTAACGTGGCGTTATAGAAATCGCGTTTCACAGAACACTATAGCAAGCTCGTTAATTAACGTGGCGTTAACGTTAACGATCAAGTCTGCAGTGTGTAGCATTAATATTATTTCGCTCTTCTGAACGGTGCTGGGCATAATCTTATTCATTTGTCACTTTTCTCCTGTTCTCTTTTTGCGCGGAATAAGAAGTTCAATTTGACATACGTGTACGACAACCAAAGAAAGAAGAGCAAAAAATAAAACATTATTCGAAGATCGAGTTGGAGAGGTACAAGACCGGAGGTGGTATATTTATTCCAGCATTTAAATTGATGACTTCGAAAATTATTGCATAAATCGGAAACGAAGTTGAGCCTCTACGTAATGATGACTTGTGATGCAGAATATCGCAATATCAGAATTGTATTAACTGAACAGATTATTAATAAATACAGTAGCACAATCATATTATAAATTAGGCCTACCAGGTAATACATGGTGAAGGCTACATGTGATTATGATCCCCTTTCTTGGAATTGATATGTCAATACCAAATGTAATGTTTGCTACATGTTCATAAGTTAATGGAATATCATTATAACACCCATCTCTCTTCTATGAATGATGCTTTGGTTTTGAAGCATTGTTATTGTGTGAGATATCTCTTTGCTATTACCATTCAGAGGTTTATAGGTTGAATTTTATTAACTGGGCATATCATTAATAACTACAGTAGAAAAATCGTATTAAAAGTGAGGTCTACCAGGTTATGCATGGTGAAGGCTGCATATGATTATGATCCCCCTTCATTTGAATGCATATTTCAATACAAAATGTAATGTTTGTTACATGTTAATAAGATGATGG